>NC_138981.1:11131054-11552792 GCF_964341445.2 Mesoplodon mirus
GCTTTCCTGGAAATCGTGTTAGTAAGCTGCAAATTAGAGTGGAATGTGCCAGTGCAAACCCCCAAGAGCTTATATCTCCTAAATTGTTGTTTGTTTATTAAATTTAATTTTTATTAATTATCAGAGCAAATTTGATACAAATGTAGATTCTCCTAGGTGTACAGTTTCTGGTTCATCCTATCAATGTATCTGTCTATTCCTCTTTCGATCCTTTCCCGTGGATGTTATTATAGGGTGTTGAGTAGACCTCTCTTCGTATTCCATAGGCACTTTGTGATTATACATTTCATAAGTATTAGTGCATATCTGTTAACCCCCATGTCCTAGTTCATACATTCCTTATTCCTTTCCATTTGGTTAAACATTAATTGGTTTTCTGAATCTATGTGTGTCCATCTCTTGGAAATTATTTCATGGGTATCAATTTTTAGGTAACACCTATAAGTGATGTCCTAAGATGTCTGTCTTTCGGTTTCTTTCTTACTTCAAGTTGGGTGATTATCTCTAGATCCTTCTATGATGGTGCCAACGGCACTGTTCCATGCTTTTTCATGGCTAATGTTCCATTGTGTACATGGACGACTTCTTCTTGGTGCATTTTTCTGTTGATGGACATTTCGGTTTCTTCCATGTCTTGGCTATGGTACGTGTTGCTGCAGTGCAGGATTGCCAGCCTGTGTCTTTTCGATTCTGGTCTAATCAGGTGAAAGGCCCATGAGTGGGCCTACCAGATCACATGGTAGCTCCATATTTACCCTTAAACGCACCTCCATTCTGTTCTCACTACTGGCTGTGACCAGGTTTCATCCCACCAGCAGCTAAAGGGTACGCGGTTCTCTAAAACCCCTTCAGCATTTATTCTTTGTAGACTTTTTGGCTGATGACCATTCTGACGGCTGTGAGGTGAACTTTTTTGTACACTGGATTTGCATGGCTTTATTGATTCCTGATGTTCAGCATTGTTCCATTCCCATTTTGTTAACAAAAAAGAAAGAAAGTAAAAGAAACAGAAGACAAATGTGCATAAACTATGCCTCTTGAAACTGTCGTTTTGAAATATGGACGTCTTTTGAATGTTTTCATCGATATACGACCCCAGGATTTTTTTTCAGGGAGGTGTCATTTACAGGCCTGCAATTATTTTGAATATCAACTGACCATTAGCGCTGGGATTAAAGCTGCTGTTGTGTGAAACGGCCACAAGGTGGCAGCAGTTCTCCTGTACCAAACCCGGTTACTAGGGCAACAGAACCTCAATGGAAGTCGTGTTCCAGGTTGTAATATAGAATGGAATGTATCAGGAAAGCCCCTTCAATTTATGTCTCACTATTTCTTGTTTGTTTTTTTTTAATTTAATTTTTATTTTTTATCACAGCAAGTTTGATTACAATGTTTGGCTTGTTGTAGGTGTGCACCATGTGGTTCTTTTACACATATACATATGTGTGTTCTTCCTGGGATCCTTGTCCCATGTACGTTATGACAGAATGTTGAGTAGTCTTCTCTTGGTATTCCGTAGGTCTTTGGTGAGTATATAGTTCACCTGTGTTTGTATATGTCTGTTAACCCCAATATCCTAATGTATCCAATCCTCACACCTTTCCATTGGTGAACCATAAGTTTGTTTAATGAATCTGTGATTGCCCTTCTCTGTGGAAATATCTTCACTGCTATCAATTTTTAGGTAACACCTATAAGTAATATCATACGATATGTGTCTCTCTCTTTCTGACTTAGTACGAGTCGCGTGACTACCTCTAGACTCATCTACGGTGCTGCACATGGCATTGTGTCCTTTTTTCCCTTGGCTAATATTCCCTCTGTACATGTACCAGTTCTTCTTTGTCCACTCATCTGTTGATGGACTTTTTGGTTGCTTCCATGTCTTGGCTATTGTAATAGAGCGGCAATGCACATTTGCCTGCCTGTGTCTTTCCAATTCTGTCTTCTTAGGTGATAGGCCCAGGAGTGGGCCTGCTGGATCATACAGTAGCAAAATGTTTACTTTACAAAGGCACCTCCATTCTGTTCTCATTAGTGGCTCTTACCAGGTTACGTCCCTCTTAAAGTTGAGGGTATGCACTTCTCCACAACACCTTCAGCATTTACTGTTTGTAGTGTTTTTTTGCTGATGTATATTCTGACCAGTGTGAGCTGATATACCTCTTTGGGGTTGGATTTGCATGCGTCTCATAAACCCTTGAAATTGAGCTTTCTGGCATGTCCTTTTTTTCTTCAAACTGTGAGTACAGCTTACCTCTTCAAATTGTTTTCGTGAAGTGTGTGTGACATTTAGAAATATTTTGGCCATTACCTCCCTCAAGACATTTTGTGGGCAGGTTTCATTTATAGCCCTCCAGTACTGGTGCATATGAAGTGACCCTTAGCACAGGTTTTAAAGCTGCTGTTGCAGGTAACGGCCAGAGGGCGGCAGCATTTCTTTCATTATGTCTTTTGCTTTCCGACTTACCTCATGTTCTGTGATTATCTCTAGGCAGCATTTCTGCTTTTCCCAATCTGGTAACTAGGCGAACAGACCTTCCTGGCAGTGGTGTTCCTCGGTTATATATTAGAGTGGAATGTGCCCGGAGAAACCCCCAAATGCTGATGTCTCCTTACTTATGTTTGCTTTCTAAATTGAATTTATATTTTTTTATTGGAGTCATATTCCATTGCGTACATGGACCACTTCTTCTTGGTGCATTCCTCTGTTGATGGACATTTTCGTAGCTTCCAAGTGTTGTCTATGGTAAATATTGCTGGAGTGCAGGATTTTCAGCCTGTATCTTTTTTTATGGTTTTGATTTCTTTTGCGGTACGCGGGCCTCTCACTGCGGTGGCCCCTCCCGTTGCAGAGCAGAGGCTCCGGATGCACAGGCCCAGCAGCCATAGCTCACGGGACCAGCCTCTCCACGGCATGTGGGATCTTCCCGGACCGGGGCACGAACCCGTGTCCCCTGCATCGGCAGGCGGACTCTCAACGTCTGCGCCACCAGGGAAGCCCAGCCTGTTTAGTTTTGATTCTCATCCTGTCAGGCGATAGGCCCAGCAGTGGGTATGCTTGATTGAATGGTAGCTCAGTATTTACCTTTCCAAGGCACCTCCTTTGTGTTTTCCTTACTGGCTCTTACCATGTCCCACGTTGAACCAAGGGTAGGCGTTTCTCCTCAAACCCTTCAGCATTTACTGTTTGCCGAAATTTTGCTGATGGCCATTCTGACTGGTGTGAGCTGATAGGTTTTTTGTAATTTGGATTTGCATGTCTTGAATTATTCCTAGTGTTCAGCATTTTTCCACGCCTTTTTAAAGTTCTGTTAAAATAACAGAAAGAAACAGAGAGTACAATTAACCTCTGGAAATTGTCTTCTTGAAAGGTTGCCCTCTTTTGAATGTTTTGGTCAATTTTCGAACCCAGGATTGTTTCTGAGGTCAGGTGTCATTCATAGGCCTGTAATGAGTGTGAATATTTAGTGAGCATGAGCACTGGGTTTAAAGCTGCTGTTTTGGGAAATGGCCACAAGGCGGCAGCATTTCTCCATTCCCAAATCTGGTTCCTAGGGCAGCAGAGCCTTTCTGGAAGTCCTGTTCCTAGGTTGGAAATTAAAATGGAATGTGCCAGGAGAAACCCCAATAAGTTTATGTCACATTACTTCTTGTTTTAGTTTTTTTAATCGGGGTAATGTTTAGAATACTGTTTGTCCTCAGTGTACACAATCTGGTTCATTTGTGCATAACATATATATATATATATATATATATATATATATATATATATATATTCATGTACAGAGCCAGTTCCCATGTAAATTATTGCAGAGTTTTTCATAGACATCCCTTGCTATATGGTCGGTCTTTCTGTTATATGTATTTAATAGGTATTTGTACACGTATGGTAACCCTAATCTTAATTTTTCCATTCCCCCCACCTGTTCTTTTAGGTAAGCATAGTTTGTTTTCTAAGCCTGTGAGTGTCTTTCTCTGTGGAAATATGTTCATTTGTGTCAGTTGTTAGATAACGCCTATAAGTGATATCATAGGATATGTCTTTTGCTTTCCGACTGACCTCATGTTCTGTGATTATCTCTAGGCTCATCTATGGTGCCTCAAAGAGCAGTGTTTCATTGTTTTCCATGGCTAATATTCCATTGTGTACATGGACCACTTCTTTTTCCACTCATCTGGTGATGGACATTTTGGTTGCTTCCGTGTCTTGGCTATTGTGAAAATTCCTGCAGTGCAGCTGCTGAAGCCTGTGCCTTCTCGACTCTGAACTTCTCAGGTGAGAGTCTCAGCGGTGGGCCTGCTGAATGGAATGGTGGCTCAATTTTTACTTTGAAACACAGCTCCTTTCTGTTCTCATTATTGGCTGTTACCACTTTACATCTCACCAGCAGCTAGAGGGTACACAGTTCTCTAAAACCCCTTCAGCATTTGTTGTGTGCAGACTTTTAGCTGATGGTAGTTGGCATGTGTGAGTTGAAACCTTTTTGGAGGTTAGATTTGCATGAGTCTAATAATTCCTGATGTTGAGCTTTTATCCATTTTCCTCTTTTTTGAAAATGAGTGAGTAAAACTTACCCCTCCATACTATGTCCTTGAAAATTGTGCCAGTTTGGAATTTTTTTGGCCATTCCCTACCTCCGCACAATTATGTAGGGCAGGTGTCCTTTACAGCCCTGAGTCCTTGTGAATGTTAAGTGACCATTAGCTGTGGGTTTAATGCCGCTCTTGCGGGAAACGGCCACAAGGCGGCAGCATTTCTACATTTCCAACTCTGGGTTTTTGGGCAACAGAGCTTTCCTGGAAATCGTGTTAGTAAGCTGCAAATTAGAGTGGAATGTGCCAGTGCAAACCCCCAAGAGCTTATATCTCCTAAATTGTTGTTTGTTTATTAAATTTAATTTTTATTAATTATCAGAGCAAATTTGATACAAATGTAGATTCTCCTAGGTGTACAGTTTCTGGTTCATCCTATCAATGTATCTGTCTATTCCTCTTTCGATCCTTTCCCGTGGATGTTATTATAGGGTGTTGAGTAGACCTCTCTTCGTATTCCATAGGCACTTTGTGATTATACATTTCATAAGTATTAGTGCATATCTGTTAACCCCCATGTCCTAGTTCATACATTCCTTATTCCTTTCCATTTGGTTAAACATTAATTGGTTTTCTGAATCTATGTGTGTCCATCTCTTGGAAATTATTTCATGGGTATCAATTTTTAGGTAACACCTATAAGTGATGTCCTAAGATGTCTGTCTTTCGGTTTCTTTCTTACTTCAAGTTGGGTGATTATCTCTAGATCCTTCTATGATGGTGCCAACGGCACTGTTCCATGCTTTTTCATGGCTAATATTCCATTGTGTACATGGACGACTTCTTCTTGGTGCATTTTTCCGTTGATGGACATTTCGGTTTCTTCCAGGTCTTGGCTATGGTACGTGTTGCTGCAGTGCAGGATTGCCAGCCTGTGTCTTTTCGATTCTCGTCTAATCAGGTGAAAGGCCCATGAGTGGGCCTACCAGATCACATGGTAGCTCCATATTTACCCTTAAACGCACCTCCATTCTGTTCTCACTACTGGCTGTGACCAGGTTTCATCCCACCAGCAGCTAAAGGGTACGCGGTTCTCTAAAACCCCTTCAGCATTTATTCTTTGTAGACTTTTTGGCTGATGACCATTCTGACGGCTGTGAGGTGAACTTTTTTGTACACTGGATTTGCATGGCTTTATTGATTCCTGATGTTCAGCATTGTTCCATTCCCATTTTGTTAACAAAAAAGAAAGAAAGTAAAAGAAACAGAAGACAAATGTGCATAAACTATGCCTCTTGAAACTGTCGTTTTGAAATATGGACGTCTTTTGAATGTTTTCATCGATATACGACCCCAGGATTTTTTTTCAGGGAGGTGTCATTTACAGGCCTGCAATTATTTTGAATATCAACTGACCATTAGCGCTGGGATTAAAGCTGCTGTTGTGTGAAACGGCCACAAGGTGGCAGCAGTTCTCCTGTACCAAACCCGGTTACTAGGGCAACAGAACCTCAATGGAAGTCGTGTTCCAGGTTGTAATTTAGAATGGAATGTATCAGGAAAGCCCCTTCAATTTATGTCTCACTATTTCTTGTTTGTTTTTTTTAATTTAATTTTTATTTTTTATCACAGCAAGTTTGATTACAATGTTTGGCTTGTTGTAGGTGTGCACCATGTGGTTCTTTTACACATATACATATGTGTGTTCTTCCTGGGATCCTTGTCCCATGTACGTTATGACAGAATGTTGAGTAGTCTTCTCTTGGTATTCCGTAGGTCTTTGGTGATTATATAGTTCACCTGTGTTTGTATATGTCTGTTAACCCCAATATCCTAATGTATCCAATCCTCACACCTTTCCATTGGTGAACCATAAGTTTGTTTAATGAATCTGTGATTGCCCTTCTCTGTGGAAATATCTTCACCGGTATCAATTTTTAGGTAACACCTATAAGTGATATCATACGATATGTGTCTCTCTCTTTCTGACTTAGTACGAGTCGCGTGACTACCTCTAGACTCATCTACGGTGCTGCACATGGCATTGTGTCCTTTTTTCCCTTGGCTAATATTCCCTCTGTACATGTACCAGTTCTTCTTTGTCCACTCATCTGTTGATGGACTTTTTGGTTGCTTCCATGTCTTGGCTATTGTAATAGAGCGGCAATGCACATTTGCCTGCCTGTGTCTTTCCAATTCTGTCTTCTTAGGTGATAGGCCCAGGAGTGGGCCTGCTGGATCATACAGTAGCAAAATGTTTACTTTACAAAGGCACCTCCATTCTGTTCTCATTAGTGGCTCTTACCAGGTTACGTCCCTCTTGAAGTTGAGGGTATGCACTTCTCCACAACACCTTCAGCATTTACTGTTTGTAGTGTTTTTTTGCTGATGTATATTCTGACCAGTGTGAGCTGATATACCTCTTTGGGGTTGGATTTGCATGCGTCTCATAAACCCTTGAAATTGAGCTTTCTGGCATGTCCTTTTTTTCTTCAAACTGTGAGTACAGCTTACCTCTTCAAATTGTTTTCGTGAAGTGTGTGTGACATTTAGAAATATTTTGGCCATTACCTCCCTCAAGACATTTTGTGGGCAGGTTTCATTTATAGCCCTCCAGTACTGGTGCATATGAAGTGACCCTTAGCACAGGTTTTAAAGCTGCTGTTGCAGGTAACGGCCAGAGGGCGGCAGCATTTCTTTCATTATGTCTTTTGCTTTCCGACTTACCTCATGTTCTGTGATTATCTCTAGGCAGCATTTCTGCTTTTCCCAATCTGGTAACTAGGCGAACAGACCTTCCTGGCAGTGGTGTTCCTCGGTTATATATTAGAGTGGAATGTGCCCGGAGAAACCCCCAAATGCTGATGTCTCCTTACTTATGTTTGCTTTCTAAATTGAATTTATATTTTTTTATTGGAGTCATATTCCATTGCGTACATGGACCACTTCTTCTTGGTGCATTCCTCTGTTGATGGACATTTTCGTAGCTTCCAAGTGTTGTCTATGGTAAATATTGCTGGAGTGCAGGATTTTCAGCCTGTATCTTTTTTTATGGTTTTGATTTCTTTTGCGGTACGCGGGCCTCTCACTGCGGTGGCCCCTCCCGTTGCAGAGCAGAGGCTCCGGATGCACAGGCCCAGCAGCCATAGCTCACGGGACCAGCCTCTCCACGGCATGTGGGATCTTCCCGGACCGGGGCACGAACCCGTGTCCCCTGCATCGGCAGGCGGACTCTCAACGTCTGCGCCACCAGGGAAGCCCAGCCTGTTTAGTTTTGATTCTCATCCTGTCAGGCGATAGGCCCAGCAGTGGGTATGCTTGATTGAATGGTAGCTCAGTATTTACCTTTCCAAGGCACCTCCTTTGTGTTTTCCTTACTGGCTCTTACCATGTCCCACGTTGAACCAAGGGTAGGCGTTTCTCCTCAAACCCTTCAGCATTTACTGTTTGCCGAATTTTTGCTGATGGCCATTCTGACTGGTGTGAGCTGATAGGTTTTTTGTAATTTGGATTTGCATGTCTTGAATTATTCCTAGTGTTCAGCATTTTTCCACGCCTTTTTAAAGTTCTGTTAAAATAACAGAAAGAAACAGAGAGTACAATTAACCTCTGGAAATTGTCTTCTTGAAAGGTTGCCCTCTTTTGAATGTTTTGGTCAATTTTCGAACCCAGGATTGTTTCTGAGGTCAGGTGTCATTCATAGGCCTGTAATGAGTGTGAATATTTAGTGAGCATGAGCACTGGGTTTAAAGCTGCTGTTTTGGGAAATGGCCACAAGGCGGCAGCATTTCTCCATTCCCAAATCTGGTTCCTAGGGCAGCAGAGCCTTTCTGGAAGTCCTGTTCCTAGGTTGGAAATTAAAATGGAATGTGCCAGGAGAAACCCCAATAAGTTTATGTCACATTACTTCTTGTTTTAGTTTTTTTAATCGGGGTAATGTTTAGAATACTGTTTGTCCTCAGTGTACACAATCTGGTTCATTTGTGCATAACATATATATATATATATATATATATATTCATGTACAGAGCCAGTTCCCATGTAAATTATTGCAGAGTTTTTCATAGACATCCCTTGCTATATGGTCGGTCTTTCTGTTATATGTATTTAATAGGTATTTGTACACGTATGGTAACCCTAATCTTAATTTTTCCATTCCCCCCACCTGTTCTTTTAGGTAAGCATAGTTTGTTTTCTAAGCCTGTGAGTGTCTTTCTCTGTGGAAATATGTTCATTTGTGTCAGTTGTTAGATAACGCCTATAAGTGATATCATAGGATATGTCTTTTGCTTTCCGACTGACCTCATGTTCTGTGATTATCTCTAGGCTCATCTATGGTGCCTCAAAGAGCAGTGTTTCATTGTTTTCCATGGCTAATATTCCATTGTGTACATGGACCACTTCTTTTTCCACTCATCTGGTGATGGACATTTTGGTTGCTTCCGTGTCTTGGCTATTGTGAAAATTCCTGCAGTGCAGCTGCTGAAGCCTGTGCCTTCTCGACTCTGAACTTCTCAGGTGAGAGTCTCAGCGGTGGGCCTGCTGAATGGAATGGTGGCTCAATTTTTACTTTGAAACACAGCTCCTTTCTGTTCTCATTATTGGCTGTTACCACTTTACATCTCACCAGCAGCTAGAGGGTACACAGTTCTCTAAAACCCCTTCAGCATTTGTTGTGTGCAGACTTTTAGCTGATGGTAGTTGGCATGTGTGAGTTGAAACCTTTTTGGAGGTTAGATTTGCATGAGTCTAATAATTCCTGATGTTGAGCTTTTATCCATTTTCCTCTTTTTTGAAAATGAGTGAGTAAAACTTACCCCTCCATACTATGTCCTTGAAAATTGTGCCAGTTTGGAATTTTTTTGGCCATTCCCTACCTCCGCACAATTATGTAGGGCAGGTGTCCTTTACAGCCCTGAGTCCTTGTGAATGTTAAGTGACCATTAGCTGTGGGTTTAATGCCGCTCTTGCGGGAAACGGCCACAAGGCGGCAGCATTTCTACATTTCCAACTCTGGGTTTTTGGGCAACAGAGCTTTCCTGGAAATCGTGTTAGTAAGCTGCAAATTAGAGTGGAATGTGCCAGTGCAAACCCCCAAGAGCTTATATCTCCTAAATTGTTGTTTGTTTATTAAATTTAATTTTTATTAATTATCAGAGCAAATTTGATACAAATGTAGATTCTCCTAGGTGTACAGTTTCTGGTTCATCCTATCAATGTATCTGTCTATTCCTCTTTCGATCCTTTCCCGTGGATGTTATTATAGGGTGTTGAGTAGACCTCTCTTCGTATTCCATAGGCACTTTGTGATTATACATTTCATAAGTATTAGTGCATATCTGTTAACCCCCATGTCCTAGTTCATACATTCCTTATTCCTTTCCATTTGGTTAAACATTAATTGGTTTTCTGAATCTATGTGTGTCCATCTCTTGGAAATTATTTCATGGGTATCAATTTTTAGGTAACACCTATAAGTGATGTCCTAAGATGTCTGTCTTTCGGTTTCTTTCTTACTTCAAGTTGGGTGATTATCTCTAGATCCTTCTATGATGGTGCCAACGGCACTGTTCCATGCTTTTTCATGGCTAATATTCCATTGTGTACATGGACGACTTCTTCTTGGTGCATTTTTCCGTTGATGGACATTTCGGTTTCTTCCAGGTCTTGGCTATGGTACGTGTTGCTGCAGTGCAGGATTGCCAGCCTGTGTCTTTTCGATTCTCGTCTAATCAGGTGAAAGGCCCATGAGTGGGCCTACCAGATCACATGGTAGCTCCATATTTACCCTTAAAAGCACCTCCATTCTGTTCTCACTACTGGCTGTGACCAGGTTTCATCCCACCAGCAGCTAAAGGGTACGCGGTTCTCTAAAACCCCTTCAGCATTTATTCTTTGTAGAATTTTTGGCTGATGACCATTCTGACGGCTGTGAGGTGAACTTTTTTGTACACTGGATTTGCATGGCTTTATTGATTCCTGATGTTCAGCATTGTTCCATTCCCATTTTGTTAACAAAAAAGAAAGAAAGTAAAAGAAACAGAAGACAAATGTGCATAAACTATGCCTCTTGAAACTGTCGTTTTGAAATATGGACGTCTTTTGAATGTTTTCATCGATATACGACCCCAGGATTTTTTTTCAGGGAGGTGTCATTTACAGGCCTGCAATTATTTTGAATATCAACTGACCATTAGCGCTGGGATTAAAGCTGCTGTTGTGTGAAACGGCCACAAGGTGGCAGCAGTTCTCCTGTACCAAACCCGGTTACTAGGGCAACAGAACCTCAATGGAAGTCGTGTTCCAGGTTGTAATTTAGAATGGAATGTATCAGGAAAGCCCCTTCAATTTATGTCTCACTATTTCTTGTTTGTTTTTTTTAATTTAATTTTTATTTTTTATCACAGCAAGTTTGATTACAATGTTTGGCTTGTTGTAGGTGTGCACCATGTGGTTCTTTTACACATATACATATGTGTGTTCTTCCTGGGATCCTTGTCCCATGTACGTTATGACAGAATGTTGAGTAGTCTTCTCTTGGTATTCCGTAGGTCTTTGGTCATTATATAGTTCACCTGTGTTTGTATATGTCTGTTAACCCCAATATCCTAATGTATCCAATCCTCACACCTTTCCATTGGTGAACCATAAGTTTGTTTAATGAATCTGTGATTGCCCTTCTCTGTGGAAATATCTTCACCGGTATCAATTTTTAGGTAACACCTATAAGTGATATCATACGATATGTGTCTCTCTCTTTCTGACTTAGTACGAGTCGCGTGACTACCTCTAGACTCATCTACGGTGCTGCACATGGCATTGTGTCCTTTTTTCCCTTGGCTAATATTCCCTCTGTACATGTACCAGTTCTTCTTTGTCCACTCATCTGTTGATGGACTTTTTGGTTGCTTCCATGTCTTGGCTATTGTAATAGAGCGGCAATGCACATTTGCCTGCCTGTGTCTTTCCAATTCTGTCTTCTTAGGTGATAGGCCCAGGAGTGGGCCTGCTGGATCATACAGTAGCAAAATGTTTACTTTACAAAGGCACCTCCATTCTGTTCTCATTAGTGGCTCTTACCAGGTTACGTCCCTCTTGAAGTTGAGGGTATGCACTTCTCCACAACACCTTCAGCATTTACTGTTTGTAGTGTTTTTTTGCTGATGTATATTCTGACCAGTGTGAGCTGATATACCTCTTTGGGGTTGGATTTGCATGCGTCTCATAAACCCTTGAAATTGAGCTTTCTGGCATGTCCTTTTTTTCTTCAAACTGTGAGTACAGCTTACCTCTTCAAATTGTTTTCGTGAAGTGTGTGTGACATTTAGAAATATTTTGGCCATTACCTCCCTCAAGACATTTTGTGGGCAGGTTTCATTTATAGCCCTCCAGTACTGGTGCATATGAAGTGACCCTTAGCACAGGTTTTAAAGCTGCTGTTGCAGGTAACGGCCAGAGGGCGGCAGCATTTCTTTCATTATGTCTTTTGCTTTCCAACTTACCTCATGTTCTGTGATTATCTCTAGGCAGCATTTCTGCTTTTCCCAATCTGGTAACTAGGCGAACAGACCTTCCTGGCAGTGGTGTTCCTCGGTTATATATTAGAGTGGAATGTGCCCGGAGAAACCCCCAAATGCTGATGTCTCCTTACTTATGTTTGCTTTCTAAATTGAATTTATATTTCTTTATTGGAGTCATATTCCATTGCGTACATGGACCACTTCTTCTTGGTGCATTCCTCTGTTGATGGACATTTTCGTAGCTTCCAAGTGTTGTCTATGGTAAATATTGCTGGAGTGCAGGATTTTCAGCCTGTATCTTTTTTTATGGTTTTGATTTCTTTTGCGGTACGCGGGCCTCTCACTGCGGTGGCCCCTCCCGTTGCAGAGCAGAGGCTCCGGATGCACAGGCCCAGCAGCCATAGCTCACGGGACCAGCCTCTCCACGGCATGTGGGATCTTCCCGGACCGGGGCACGAACCCGTGTCCCCTGCATCGGCAGGCGGACTCTCAACGTCTGCGCCACCAGGGAAGCCCAGCCTGTTTAGTTTTGATTCTCATCCTGTCAGGCGATAGGCCCAGCAGTGGGTATGCTTGATTGAATGGTAGCTCAGTATTTACCTTTCCAAGGCACCTCCTTTGTGTTTTCCTTACTGGCTCTTACCATGTCCCACGTTGAACCAAGGGTAGGCGTTTCTCCTCAAACCCTTCAGCATTTACTGTTTGCCGAATTTTTGCTGATGGCCATTCTTACTGGTGTGAGCTGATAGGTTTTTTGTAATTTGGATTTGCATGTCTTGAATTATTCCTAGTGTTCAGCATTTTTCCACGCCTTTTTAAAGTTCTGTTAAAATAACAGAAAGAAACAGAGAGTACAATTAACCTCTGGAAATTGTCTTCTTGAAAGGTTGCCCTCTTTTGAATGTTTTGGTCAATTTTCGAACCCAGGATTGTTTCTGAGGTCAGGTGTCATTCATAGGCCTGTAATGAGTGTGAATATTTAGTGAGCATGAGCACTGGGTTTAAAGCTGCTGTTTTGGGAAATGGCCACAAGGCGGCAGCATTTCTCCATTCCCAAATCTGGTTCCTAGGGCAGCAGAGCCTTTCTGGAAGTCCTGTTCCTAGGTTGGAAATTAAAATGGAATGTGCCAGGAGAAACCCCAATAAGTTTATGTCACATTACTTCTTGTTTTAGTTTTTTTAATCGGGGTAATGTTTAGAATACTGTTTGTCCTCAGTGTACACAATCTGGTTCATTTGTGCATAACATATATATATATATATATATATATTCATGTACAGAGCCAGTTCCCATGTAAATTATTGCAGAGTTTTTCATAGACATCCCTTGCTATATGGTCGGTCTTTCTGTTATATGTATTTAATAGGTATTTGTACACGTATGGTAACCCTAATCTTAATTTTTCCATTCCCCCCACCTGTTCTTTTAGGTAAGCATAGTTTGTTTTCTAAGCCTGTGAGTGTCTTTCTCTGTGGAAATATGTTCATTTGTGTCAGTTGTTAGATAACGCCTATAAGTGATATCATAGGATATGTCTTTTGCTTTCCGACTGACCTCATGTTCTGTGATTATCTCTAGGCTCATCTATGGTGCCTCAAAGAGCAGTGTTTCATTGTTTTCCATGGCTAATATTCCATTGTGTACATGGACCACTTCTTTTTCCACTCATCTGGTGATGGACATTTTGGTTGCTTCCGTGTCTTGGCTATTGTGAAAATTCCTGCAGTGCAGCTGCTGAAGCCTGTGCCTTCTCGACTCTGAACTTCTCAGGTGAGAGTCTCAGCGGTGGGCCTGCTGAATGGAATGGTGGCTCAATTTTTACTTTGAAACACAGCTCCTTTCTGTTCTCATTATTGGCTGTTACCACTTTACATCTCACCAGCAGCTAGAGGGTACACAGTTCTCTAAAACCCCTTCAGCATTTGTTGTGTGCAGACTTTTAGCTGATGGTAGTTGGCATGTGTGAGTTGAAACCTTTTTGGAGGTTAGATTTGCATGAGTCTAATAATTCCTGATGTTGAGCTTTTATCCATTTTCCTCTTTTTTGAAAATGAGTGAGTAAAACTTACCCCTCCATACTATGTCCTTGAAAATTGTGCCAGTTTGGAATTTTTTTGGCCATTCCCTACCTCCGCACAATTATGTAGGGCAGGTGTCCTTTACAGCCCTGAGTCCTTGTGAATGTTAAGTGACCATTAGCTGTGGGTTTAATGCCGCTCTTGCGGGAAACGGCCACAAGGCGGCAGCATTTCTACATTTCCAACTCTGGGTTTTTGGGCAACAGAGCTTTCCTGGAAATCGTGTTAGTAAGCTGCAAATTAGAGTGGAATGTGCCAGTGCAAACCCCCAAGAGCTTATATCTCCTAAATTGTTGTTTGTTTATTAAATTTAATTTTTATTAATTATCAGAGCAAATTTGATACAAATGTAGATTCTCCTAGGTGTACAGTTTCTGGTTCATCCTATCAATGTATCTGTCTATTCCTCTTTCGATCCTTTCCCGTGGATGTTATTATAGGGTGTTGAGTAGACCTCTCTTCGTATTCCATAGGCACTTTGTGATTATACATTTCATAAGTATTAGTGCATATCTGTTAACCCCCATGTCCTAGTTCATACATTCCTTATTCCTTTCCATTTGGTTAAACATTAATTGGTTTTCTGAATCTATGTGTGTCCATCTCTTGGAAATTATTTCATGGGTATCAATTTTTAGGTAACACCTATAAGTGATGTCCTAAGATGTCTGTCTTTCGGTTTCTTTCTTACTTCAAGTTGGGTGATTATCTCTAGATCCTTCTATGATGGTGCCAACGGCACTGTTCCATGCTTTTTCATGGCTAATATTCCATTGTGTACATGGACGACTTCTTCTTGGTGCATTTTTCCGTTGATGGACATTTCGGTTTCTTCCAGGTCTTGGCTATGGTACGTGTTGCTGCAGTGCAGGATTGCCAGCCTGTGTCTTTTCGATTCTCGTCTAATCAGGTGAAAGGCCCATGAGTGGGCCTACCAGATCACATGGTAGCTCCATATTTACCCTTAAAAGCACCTCCATTCTGTTCTCACTACTGGCTGTGACCAGGTTTCATCCCACCAGCAGCTAAAGGGTACGCGGTTCTCTAAAACCCCTTCAGCATTTATTCTTTGTAGAATTTTTGGCTGATGACCATTCTGACGGCTGTGAGGTGAACTTTTTTGTACACTGGATTTGCATGGCTTTATTGATTCCTGATGTTCAGCATTGTTCCATTCCCATTTTGTTAACAAAAAAGAAAGAAAGTAAAAGAAACAGAAGACAAATGTGCATAAACTATGCCTCTTGAAACTGTCGTTTTGAAATATGGACGTCTTTTGAATGTTTTCATCGATATACGACCCCAGGATTTTTTTTCAGGGAGGTGTCATTTACAGGCCTGCAATTATTTTGAATATCAACTGACCATTAGCGCTGGGATTAAAGCTGCTGTTGTGTGAAACGGCCACAAGGTGGCAGCAGTTCTCCTGTACCAAACCCGGTTACTAGGGCAACAGAACCTCAATGGAAGTCGTGTTCCAGGTTGTAATTTAGAATGGAATGTATCAGGAAAGCCCCTTCAATTTATGTCTCACTATTTCTTGTTTGTTTTTTTTAATTTAATTTTTATTTTTTATCACAGCAAGTTTGATTACAATGTTTGGCTTGTTGTAGGTGTGCACCATGTGGTTCTTTTACACATATACATATGTGTGTTCTTCCTGGGATCCTTGTCCCATGTACGTTATGACAGAATGTTGAGTAGTCTTCTCTTGGTATTCCATAGGTCTTTGGTCATTATATAGTTCACCTGTGTTTGTATATGTCTGTTAACCCCAATATCCTAATGTATCCAATCCTCACACCTTTCCATTGGTGAACCATAAGTTTGTTTAATGAATCTGTGATTGCCCTTCTCTGTGGAAATATCTTCACCGGTATCAATTTTTAGGTAACACCTATAAGTGATATCATACGATATGTGTCTCTCTCTTTCTGACTTAGTACGAGTCGCGTGACTACCTCTAGACTCATCTACGGTGCTGCACATGGCATTGTGTCCTTTTTTCCCTTGGCTAATATTCCCTCTGTACATGTACCAGTTCTTCTTTGTCCACTCATCTGTTGATGGACTTTTTGGTTGCTTCCATGTCTTGGCTATTGTAATAGAGCGGCAATGCACATTTGCCTGCCTGTGTCTTTCCAATTCTGTCTTCTTAGGTGATAGGCCCAGGAGTGGGCCTGCTGGATCATACAGTAGCAAAATGTTTACTTTACAAAGGCACCTCCATTCTGTTCTCATTAGTGGCTCTTACCAGGTTACGTCCCTCTTGAAGTTGAGGGTATGCACTTCTCCACAACACCTTCAGCATTTACTGTTTGTAGTGTTTTTTTGCTGATGTATATTCTGACCAGTGTGAGCTGATATACCTCTTTGGGGTTGGATTTGCATGCGTCTCATAAACCCTTGAAATTGAGCTTTCTGGCATGTCCTTTTTTTCTTCAAACTGTGAGTACAGCTTACCTCTTCAAATTGTTTTCGTGAAGTGTGTGTGACATTTAGAAATATTTTGGCCATTACCTCCCTCAAGACATTTTGTGGGCAGGTTTCATTTATAGCCCTCCAGTACTGGTGCATATGAAGTGACCCTTAGCACAGGTTTTAAAGCTGCTGTTGCAGGTAACGGCCAGAGGGCGGCAGCATTTCTTTCATTATGTCTTTTGCTTTCCGACTTACCTCATGTTCTGTGATTATCTCTAGGCAGCATTTCTGCTTTTCCCAATCTGGTAACTAGGCGAACAGACCTTCCTGGCAGTGGTGTTCCTCGGTTATATATTAGAGTGGAATGTGCCCGGAGAAACCCCCAAATGCTGATGTCTCCTTACTTATGTTTGCTTTCTAAATTGAATTTATATTTTTTTATTGGAGTCATATTCCATTGCGTACATGGACCACTTCTTCTTGGTGCATTCCTCTGTTGATGGACATTTTCGTAGCTTCCAAGTGTTGTCTATGGTAAATATTGCTGGAGTGCAGGATTTTCAGCCTGTATCTTTTTTTATGGTTTTGATTTCTTTTGCGGTACGTGGGCCTCTCACTGCGGTGGCCCCTCCCGTTGCAGAGCAGAGGCTCCGGATGCACAGGCCCAGCAGCCATAGCTCACGGGACCAGCCTCTCCACGGCATGTGGGATCTTCCCGGACCGGGGCACGAACCCGTGTCCCCTGCATCGGCAGGCGGACTCTCAACGTCTGCGCCACCAGGGAAGCCCAGCCTGTTTAGTTTTGATTCTCATCCTGTCAGGCGATAGGCCCAGCAGTGGGTATGCTTGATTGAATGGTAGCTCAGTATTTACCTTTCCAAGGCACCTCCTTTGTGTTTTCCTTACTGGCTCTTACCATGTCCCACGTTGAACCAAGGGTAGGCGTTTCTCCTCAAACCCTTCAGCATTTACTGTTTGCCGAATTTTTGCTGATGGCCATTCTGACTGGTGTGAGCTGATAGGTTTTTTGTAATTTGGATTTGCATGTCTTGAATTATTCCTAGTGTTCAGCATTTTTCCACGCCTTTTTAAAGTTCTGTTAAAATAACAGAAAGAAACAGAGAGTACAATTAACCTCTGGAAATTGTCTTCTTGAAAGGTTGCCCTCTTTTGAATGTTTTGGTCAATTTTCGAACCCAGGATTGTTTCTGAGGTCAGGTGTCATTCATAGGCCTGTAATGAGTGTGAATATTTAGTGAGCATGAGCACTGGGTTTAAAGCTGCTGTTTTGGGAAATGGCCAAAAGGCGGCAGCATTTCTCCATTCCCAAATCTGGTTCCTAGGGCAGCAGAGCCTTTCTGGAAGTCCTGTTCCTAGGTTGGAAATTAAAATGGAATGTGCCAGGAGAAACCCCAATAAGTTTATGTCACATTACTTCTTGATTTAGTTTTTTTAATCGGGGTAATGTTTAGAATACTGTTTGTCCTCAGTGTACACAATCTGGTTCATTTGTGCATAACGTATATATATATATATATATATTCATGTACAGAGCCAGTTCCCGTGTAAATTATTGCAGAGTTTTCCATAGACATCCCTTGCTATATGGTCGGTCTTTCTGTTATATGTATTTAATAGGTATTTGTACACGTATGGTAACCCTAATCATAATTTTGCCATTCCCCCACCTGTCCTTTTAGATAAGCATAGTTTGTTTTCTAAGCCTGTGAGTGTCTTTCTCTGTGGAAATATGTTCATTTGTGTCAGTTGTTAGATAACGCCTATAAGTGATATCATAGGATATGTCATTTGCTTTCCGACTTACCTCATGTTCTGTGATTATCTCTAGGCTCATCTATGGTGCCTCAAAGAGCAGTGTTTCATTGTTTTCCATGGCTAATATTCCATTGTGTACATGGACCACTTCTTTTTTTCCACTCATCTGCTGATGGACATTTTGGTTGCTTCCGTGTCTTGGCTATTGTGAAAATTCCTGCAGTGCAGCTGCTGAAGCCTGTGCCTTCTCGACTCTGGACTTGTCAGGTGAGAGTCTCAGCGGTGGGCCTGCTGAATGGAATGGTGGCTCAATTTTTACTTTGAAACACAGCTCCTTTCTGTTCTCATTATTGGCTGTTACCACTTTACATCTCACCAGCAGCTAGAGGGTACACAGTTCTCTAAAACCCCTTCAGCATTTGTTGTGTGCAGACTTTTAGCTGATGGTAGTTGGCATGTGTGAGTTGAAACCTTTTTGGAGGTTAGATTTGCATGAGTCTAATAATTCCTGATGTTGAGCTTTTATCCATTTTCCTCTTTTTTGAAAATGAGTGAGTAAAACTTACCGCTGCATACTATCTCTTTGAAAAATGTGCCAGTTTGGAATTTTTTGGCCATTCCCTACCTCCGCACAATTATGTAGGGCAGGTGTCCTTTACAGCCCTGAGTCCTTGTGAATGTTAAGTGACCATTAGCTGTGGGTTTAATGCCGCTCTTGCGGGAAACGGCCACAAGGCGGCAGCATTTCTACATTTCCAACTCTGGGTTTTTGGGCAACAGAGCTTTCCTGGAAATCGTGTTAGTAAGCTGCAAATTAGAGTGGAATGTGCCAGCGCAAACCCCCAAGAGCTTATATCTCCTAAATTGTTGTTTGTTTATTAAATTTAATTTTTATTAATTATCAGAGCAAATTTGATACAAATGTAGATTCTCCTAGGTGTACAGTTTCTGGTTCATCCTATCAATGTATCTGTCTATTCCTCTTTCGATCCTTTCCCGTGGATGTTATTATAGGGTGTTGAGTAGACCTCTCTTCGTATTCCATAGGCACGTTGTGATTATACATTTCATAAGTATTAGTGCATATCTGTTAACCCCCATGTCCTAGTTCATACATTCCTTATTCCTTTCCATTTGGTTAAACATTAATTGGTTTTCTGAATCTATGTGTGTCCATCTCTTGGAAATTATTTCATGGGTATCAATTTTTAGGTAACACCTATAAGTGATGTCCTAAGATGTCTGTCTTTCGGTTTCTTTCTTACTTCAAGTTGGGTGATTATCTCTAGATCCTTCTATGATGGTGCCAACGGCACTGTTCCATGCTTTTTCATGGCTAATATTCCATTGTGTACATGGACGACTTCTTCTTGGTGCATTTTTCTGTTGATGGACATTTCGGTTTCTTCCAGGTCTTGGCTATGGTACGTGTTGCTGCAGTGCAGGATTGCCAGCCTGTGTCTTTTCGATTCTGGTCTAATCAGGTGAAAGGCCCATGAGTGGGCCTACCAGATCACATGGTAGCTCCATATTTACCCTTAAACGCACCTCCATTCTGTTCTCACTACTGGCTGTGACCAGGTTTCATCCCACCAGCAGCTAAAGGGTACGCGGTTCTCTAAAACCCCTTCAGCATTTATTCTTTGTAGACTTTTTGGCTGATGACCATTCTGACGGCTGTGAGGTGAACTTTCTTGTACACTGGATTTGCATGGCTTTATTGATTCCTGATGTTCAGCCTTTTTCCATTCCCATTTTGTTAACAAAAAAGAAAGAAAGTAAAAGAAACAGAAGAGAAATGTGCATAAACTATGCCTCTTGAAACTGTCGTTTTGAAATATGGACGTCTTTTGAATGTTTTGATCGATATACGACCCCAGGACTTTTTTTCAGGGAGGTGTCATTTACAGGCCTGCAATTATTTTGAATATCAACTGACCATTAGCGCTGGGATTAAAGCTGCTGTTGTGTGAAACGGCCACAAGGTGGCAGCAGTTCTCCTTTACCAAACCCGGTTACTTGGGCAACAGAACCTCAATGGAAGTCGTGTTCTAGGTTGTAATTTAGAATGGAATGTATCAGGAAAGCCCCTTCAATTTATGTCTCACTATTTCTTGTTTGTTTTTTTTAATTTAATTTTTATTTTTCATCACAGCAAGTTTGATTACAATGTTTGGCATGTTGTAGGTGTGCAAGATGTGGTTCTTTTACACATATACATATGTCTATTCTTCCTGGGATCCTTGTCCCATGTACGTTATGACAGAGTGTTGAGTAGTCTTCTCTTGGTATTCCGTAGGTCTTTGGTGATTATATAGTTCACCTGTGTTTGTATATGTCTGTTAACCCCAATATCCTAATGTATCCAATCCTCACACCTTTCCATTGGTGAACCATAAGTTTGTTTAATGAATCTGTGATTGCCCTTCTCTGTGGAAATATCTTCACTGCTATCAATTTTTAGGTAACACCTATAAGTGATATCATACGATATGTGTCTCTCTCTTTCTGACTTAGTACGAGTCGCGTGACTACCTCTAGACTCATCTACGGTGCTGCACATGGCATTGTGTCCTTTTTACCCTTGGCTAATATTCCCTCTGTACATGTACCAGTTCTTCTTTGTCCACTCATCTGTTGAGGGACTTGTTGGTTGCTTCCATGTCTTGGCTATTGTAATAGAGCGGCAATGCACATTTGCCTGCCTGTGTCTTTCCAATTCTGTCTTCTTAGGTGATAGGCCCAGGAGTGGGCCTGCTGGATCACACAGTAGCAAAATGTTTACTTTACAAAGGCACCTCCATTCTGTTCTCATTAGTGGCTCTTACCAGGTTACGTCCCTCTTAAAGCTGAGGGTATGCACTTCTCCACAACACCTTCAGCATTTACTGTTTGTAGTGTTTTTTTGCTGATGTATATTCTGACCAGTGTGAGCTGATATACCTCTTTGGGGTTGGATTTGCATGTGTCTCATAAACCCTTGAAATTGAGCTTTCTGGCATGTCCTTTTTTTCTTCAAACTGTGAGTACAGCTTACCTCTTCAAATTGTTTTCGTGAAGTGTGTGTGACATTTAGAAATATTTTGGCCATTACCTCCCTCAAGACATTTTGTGGGCAGGTTTCATTTACAGCCCTCCAGTACTGGTGCATATGAAGTGACCCTTAGCACAGGTTTTAAAGCTGCTGTTGCAGGTAACGGCCAGAGGGCGGCAGCATTTCTTTCATTATGTGTTTTGCTTTCCGACTTACCTCATGTTCTGTGATTATCTCTAGGCAGCATTTCTGCTTTTCCCAATCTGGTAACTAGGCGAACAGACCTTCCTGGCAGTGGTGTTCCTCGGTTATATATTAGAGTGGAATGTGCCCGGAGAAACCCCCAAATGCTGATGTCTCCTTACTTATGTTTGTTTTCTAAATTGAATTTATATTTTTTATTGGAGTCATATTCCATTGCGTACATGGACCACTTGTTTTTGGTGCATTCCTCTGTTGATGGACATTTTCGTAGCTTCCAATTGTTGTCTATGGTAAATATTGCTGGAGTGCAGGATTTTCAGCCTGTATCTTTTTTTATGGTTTTGATTTCTTTTGCGGTACGCGGGCCACTCACTGCGGTGGCCCCTCCCGTTGCAGAGCAGAGGCTCCGGATGCACAGGCCCAGCAGCCATAGCTCACGGGACCAGCCTCTCCAAGGCATGTGGGATCTTCCCGGACCGGGGCACGAACCCGTGTCCCCTGCATCGGCAGGCGGACTCTCAACGTCTGTGCCACCAGGGAAGCCCAGCCTGTTTAGTTTTGATTCTCATCCTGTCAGGTGATAGGCCCAGCAGTGGGTATGCTTGATTGAATGGTAGCTCAGTATTTACCTTTCCAAGGCACCTCCTTTGTGTTTTCCTTACTGGCTCTTACCATGTCCCACGTTGAACCAAGGGTAGGCATTTCTCCTCAAACCCTTCAGCATTTACTGTTTGCAGAATTTTTGCTGATGGCCATTCTGACTGGTGTGAGCTGATAGGTTTTTTGTAATTTGGATTTGCATGTCTTGAATTATTCCTAGTGTTCAGCATTTTTCCACGCCTTTTTAAACTTCTGTTAAAATAACAGAAAGAAACAGAGAGTACAATTAACCTCTGGAAATTGTCTTCTTGAAAGGTTGCCCTCTTTTGAATGTTTTGGTCAATTTTCGAATCCAGGATTGTTTCTGAGGTCAGGTGTCATTCATAGGCCTGTAATGAGTGTGAATATCTAGTGAGCATTAGCACTGGGTTTAAAGCTGCTGTTTTGGGAAACGGCCACAAGGCGGCAGCATTTCTCCATTCCCAAATCTGGTTCCTAGGGCAGCAGAGCCTTTCTGGAAGTCCTGTTCCTAGGTTGTAAATTAAAATGGAATGTGCCAGGAGAAACCCCAATAAGTTTATGTCACATTACTTCTTGTTTTAGTTTTTTTAATCGGGGTAATGATTAGAATACTGTTTGTCCTCAGTGTACACAATCTGGTTCATTTGTGCATAACATATATATATATATATATATATATATATATATATATATATATATATATATATATTCATGTACAGAGCCACTTCCCGTGTAAATTATTGCAGAGTTTTCCATAGACATCCCTTGCTATATGGTCGGTCTTTCTGTTATATGTATTTAATAGGTATTTGTACATGTATGGTAACCCTAATCTTAATTTTTCCATTCCCCCACCTGTCCTTTTAGATAAGCATAGTTTGTTTTCTAAGCCTGTGAGTGTCTTTCTCTGTGGAAATATGTTCATTTGTGTCAGTTGTTAGATAACGCCTATAAGTGATATCATAGGATATGTCTTTTGCTTTCCGACTTACCTCATGTTCTGTGATTATGTCTAGGCTCATCTATGGTGCCTCAAAGAGCAGTGTTTCATTGTTTTCCATGGCTAATAGTCCATTGTGTACATGGACCACTTCTTCTTTTTCCACTCATCTGGTGATGGACATTTTGGTTGCTTCCGTGTCTTGGCTATTGTGAAAATTCCTGCAGTGCAGCTGCTGAAGCCTGTGCCTTCTCGACTCTGGACTTCTCAGGTGAGAGTCTCAGCGGTGGGCCTGCTGAATGGAATGGTGGCTCAATTTTTACTTTGAAACACAGCTCCTTTCTGTTCTCATTATTGGCTGTTACCACTTTACATCTCACCAGCAGCTAGAGGGTACACAGTTCTCTAAAACCCCTTCAGCATTTGTTGTGTGCAGACTTTTAGCTGATGGTAGTTGGCATGTGTGAGTTGAAACCTTTTTGGAGGTTAGATTTGCATGAGTCTAATAATTCCTGATGTTGAGCTTTTATCCATTTTCCTCTTTTTTGAAAATGAGTGAGTAAAACTTACCGCTGCATACTATCTCCTTGAAAAATGTGCCAGTTTGGAATTTTTTCGGCCATTCCCTACCTCCGCACAATTATGTAGGGCAGGTGTCCTTTACAGCCCTGAGTCCTTGTGAATGTTAAGTGACCATTAGCTGTGGGTTTAATGCCGCTCTTGCGGGAAACGGCCACAAGGCGGCAGCATTTCTACATTTCCAACTCTGGGTTTTTGGGCAACAGAGCTTTCCTGGAAATCGTGTTAGTAAGCTGCAAATTAGAGTGGAATGTGCCAGCGCAAACCCCCAAGAGCTTATATCTCCTAAATTGTTGTTTGTTTATTAAATTTAATTTTTATTAATTATCAGAGCAAATTTGATACAAATGTAGATTCTCCTAGGTGTACAGTTTCTGGTTCATCCTATCAATGTATCTGTCTATTCCTCTTTCGATCCTTTCCCGTGGATGTTATTATAGGGTGTTGAGTAGACCTCTCTTCGTATTCCATAGGCACGTTGTGATTATACATTTCATAAGTATTAGTGCATATCTGTTAACCCCCATGTCCTAGTTCATACATTCCTTATTCCTTTCCATTTGGTTAAACATTAATTGGTTTTCTGAATCTATGCGTGTCCGTCTCTTGGAAATTATTTCATGGGTATCAATTTTTAGGTAACACCTATAAGTGATGTCGTAAGATGTCTGTCTTTCGGTTTCTTTCTTACTTCAAGTTGGGTGATTATCTCTAGATCCTTCTATGATGGTGCCAACGGCACTGTTCCATGCTTTTTCATGGCTAATATTCCATTGTGTACATGGACGACTTCTTCTTGGTGCATTTTTCCGTTGATGGACATTTCGGTTTCTTCCAGGTCTTGGCTATGGTACGTGTTGCTGCAGTGCAGGATTGCCAGCCTGTGTCTTTTCGATTCTGGTCTAATCAGGTGAAAGGCCCATGAGTGGGCCTACCAGATCACATGGTAGCTCCATATTTACCCTTAAACGCACCTCCATTCTGTTCTCACTACTGGCTGTGACCAGGTTTCATCCCACCAGCAGCTAAAGGGTACGCGGTTCTCTAAAACCCCTTCAGCATTTATTCTTTGTAGACTTTTTGGCTGATGACCATTCTGACGGCTGTGAGGTGAACTTTCTTGTACACTGGATTTGCATGGCTTTATTGATTCCTGATGTTCAGCCTTTTTCCATTCCCATTTTGTTAACAAAAAAGAAAGAAAGTAAAAGAAACAGAAGAGAAATGTGCATAAACTATGCCTCTTGAAACTGTCGTTTTGAAATATGGACGTCTTTTGAATGTTTTGATCGATATACGACCCCAGGACTTTTTTTCAGGGAGGTGTCATTTACAGGCCTGCAATTATTTTGAATATCAACTGACCATTAGCGCTGGGACTAAAGCTGCTGTTGTGTGAAACGGCCACAAGGTGGCAGCAGTTCTCCTTTACCAAACCCGGTTACTTGGGCAACAGAACCTCAATGGAAGTCGTGTTCTAGGTTGTAATTTAGAATGGAATGTATCAGGGAAGCCCCTTCAATTTATGTCTCACTATTTCTTGTTTGTTTTTTTTAATTTAATTTTTATTTTTCATCACAGCAAGTTTGATTACAATGTTTGGCATGTTGTAGGTGTGCAAGATGTGGTTCTTTTACACATATACATATGTCTATTCTTCCTGGGATCCTTGTCCCATGTACGTTATGACAGAGTGTTGAGTAGTCTTCTCTTGGTATTCCGTAGGTCTTTGGTGATTATATAGTTCACCTGTGTTTGTATATGTCTGTTAACCCCAATATCCTAATGTATCCAATCCTCACACCTTTCCATTGGTGAACCATAAGTTTGTTTAATGAATCTGTGATTGCCCTTCTCTGTGGAAATATCTTCACTGCTATCAATTTTTAGGTAACACCTATAAGTGATATCATACGATATGTGTCTCTCTCTTTCTGACTTAGTACGAGTCGCGTGACTACCTCTAGACTCATCTACGGTGCTGCACATGGCATTGTGTCCTTTTTACCCTTGGCTAATATTCCCTCTGTACATGTACCAGTTCTTCTTTGTCCACTCATCTGTTGAGGGACTTGTTGGTTGCTTCCATGTCTTGGCTATTGTAATAGAGCGGCAATGCACATTTGCCTGCCTGTGTCTTTCCAATACTGTCTTCTTAGGTGATAGGCCCAGGAGTGGGCCTGCTGGATCACACAGTAGCAAAATGTTTACTTTACAAAGGCACCTCCATTCTGTTCTCATTAGTGGCTCTTACCAGGTTACGTCCCTCTTAAAGCTGAGGGTATGCACTTCTCCACAACACCTTCAGCATTTACTGTTTGTAGTGTTTTTTTGCTGATGTATATTCTGACCAGTGTGAGCTGATATACCTCTTTGGGGTTGGATTTGCATGTGTCTCATAAACCCTTGAAATTGAGCTTTCTGGCATGTCCTTTTTTTCTTCAAACTGTGACTACAGCTTACCTCTTCAAATTGTTTTCGTGAAGTGTGTGTGACATTTAGAAATATTTTGGCCATTACCTCCCTCAAGACATTTTGTGGGCAGGTTTCATTTACAGCCCTCCAGTACTGGTGCATATGAAGTGACCCTTAGCACAGGTTTTAAAGCTGCTGTTGCAGGTAACGGCCAGAGGGCGGCAGCATTTCTTTCATTATGTCTTTTGCTTTCCGACTTACCTCATGTTCTGTGATTATCTCTAGGCAGCATTTCTGCTTTTCCCAATCTGGTAACTAGGCGAACAGACCTTCCTGGCAGTGGTGTTCCTCGGTTATATATTAGAGTGGAATGTGCCCGGAGAAACCCCCAAATGCTGATGTCTCCTTACTTATGTTTGCTTTCTAAATTGAATTTATATTTTTTATTGGAGTCATATTCCATTGCGTACATGGACCACTTCTTCTTGGTGCATTCCTCTGTTGATGGACATTTTCGTAGCTTCCAAGTGTTGTCTATGGTAAATATTGCTGGAGTGCAGGATTTTCAGCCTGTATCTTTTTTTATGGTTTTGATTTCTTTTGCGGTACGCGGGCCTCTCACTGCGGTGGCCCCTCCCGTTGCAGAGCAGAGGCTCCGGATGCACAGGCCCAGCAGCCATAGCTCACGGGACCAGCCTCTCCACGGCATGTGGGATCTTCCCGGACCGGGGCACGAACCCGTGTCCCCTGCATCGGCAGGCGGACTCTCAACGTCTGCGCCACCAGGGAAGCCCAGCCTGTTTAGTTTTGATTCTCATCCTGTCAGGCGATAGGCCCAGCAGTGGGTATGCTTGATTGAATGGTAGCTCAGTATTTACCTTTCCAAGGCACCTCCTTTGTGTTTTCCTTACTGGCTCTTACCATGTCCCACGTTGAACCAAGGGTAGGCGTTTCTCCTCAAACCCTTCAGCATTTACTGTTTGCAGAATTTTTGCTGATGGCCATTCTGACTGGTGTGAGATGATAGGATTTTTGTAATTTGGATTTGCATGTCTTGAATTATTCCTAGTGTTCAGCATTTTTCCACGCCTTTTTAAAGTTCTGTTAAAATAACAGAAAGAAACAGAGAGTACAATTAACCTCTGGAAATTGTCTTCTTGAAAGGTTGCCCTCTTTTGAATGTTTTGGTCAATTTTCGAACCCAGGATTGTTTCTGAGGTCAGGTGTCATTCATAGGCCTGTAATGAGTGTGAATATTTAGTGAGCATGAGCACTGGGTTTAAAGCTGCTGTTTTGGGAAATGGCCACAAGGCGGCAGCATTTCTCCATTCCCAAATCTGGTTCCTAGGGCAGCAGAGCCTTTCTGGAAGTCCTGTTCGTAGGTTGGAAATTAAAATGGAATGTGCCAGGAGAAACCCCAATAAGTTTATGTCACATTACTTCTTGTTTTAGTTTTTTTAATCGGGGTAATGTTTAGAATACTGTTTGTCCTCAGTGTACACAATCTGGTTCATTTGTGCATAACATATATATATATATATATATATATTCATGTACAGAGCCAGTTCCCATGTAAATTATTGCAGAGTTTTTCATAGACATCCCTTGCTATATGGTCGGTCTTTCTGTTATATGTATTTAATAGGTATTTGTACACGTATGGTAACCCTAATCTTAATTTTTCCATTCCCCCCACCTGTTCTTTTAGGTAAGCATAGTTTGTTTTCTAAGCCTGTGAGCGTCTTTCTCTGTGGAAATATGTTCATTTGTGTCAGTTGTTAGATAACGCCTATAAGTGATATCATAGGATATGTCTTTTGCTTTCCCACTTACCTCATGTTCTGTGATTATCTCTAGGCTCATCTATGGTGCCTCAAAGAGCAGTGTTTCATTGTTTTCCATGGCTAATATTCCATTGTGTACATGGACCACTTCTTTTTCCACTCATCTGGTGATGGACATTTTGGTTGCTTCCGTGTCTTGGCTATTGTGAAAATTCCTGCAGTGCAGCTGCTGAAGCCTGTGCCTTCTCGACTCTGAACTTCTCAGGTGAGAGTCTCAGTGGTGGGCCTGCTGAATGGAATGGTGGCTCAATTTTTACTTTGAAACACAGCTCCTTTCTGTTCTCATTATTGGCTGTTACCACTTTACATCTCACCAGCAGCTAGAGGGTACACAGTTCTCTAAAACCCCTTCAGCATTTCTTGTGTGCAGACTTTTAGCTGATGGTAGTTGGCATGTGTGAGTTGAAACCTTTTTGGAGGTTAGATTTGCATGAGTCTAATAATTCCTGATGTTGAGCTTTTATCCATTTTCCTCTTTTTTGAAAATGAGTGAGTAAAACTTACCCCTCCATACTATGTCCTTGAAAATTGTGCCAGTTTGGAATTTTTTTGGCCATTCCCTACCTCCGCACAATTATGTAGGGCAGGTGTCCTTTACAGCCCTGAGTCCTTGTGAATGTTAAGTGACCATTAGCTGTGGGTTTAATGCCGCTCTTGCGGGAAACGGCCACAAGGTGGCAGCATTTCTACATTTCCAACTCTGGGTTTTTGGGCAACAGAGCTTTCCTGGAAATCGTGTTAGTAAGCTGCAAATTAGAGTGGAATGTGCCAGTGCAAACCCCCAAGAGCTTATATCTCCTAAATTGTTGTTTGTTTATTAAATTTAATTTTTATTAATTATCAGAGCAAATTTGATACAAATGTAGATTCTCCTAGGTGTACAGTTTCTGGTTCATCCTATCAATGTATCTGTCTATTCCTCTTTCGATCCTTTCCCGTGGATGTTATTATAGGGTGTTGAGTAGACCTCTCTTCGTATTCCATAGGCACTTTGTGATTATACATTTCATAAGTATTAGTGCATATCTGTTAACCCCCATGTCCTAGTTCATACATTCCTTATTCCTTTCCATTTGGTTAAACATTAATTGGTTTTCTGAATCTATGTGTGTCCATCTCTTGGAAATTATTTCATGGGTATCAATTTTTAGGTAACACCTATAAGTGATGTCCTAAGATGTCTGTCTTTCGGTTTCTTTCTTACTTCAAGTTGGGTGATTATCTCTAGATCCTTCTATGATGGTGCCAACGGCACTGTTCCATGCTTTTTCATGGCTAATATTCCATTGTGTACATGGACGACTTCTTCTTGGTGCATTTTTCCGTTGATGGACATTTCGGTTTCTTCCAGGTCTTGGCTATGGTACGTGTTGCTGCAGTGCAGGATTGCCAGCCTGTGTCTTTTCGATTCTCGTCTAATCAGGTGAAAGGCCCATGAGTGGGCCTACCAGATCACATGGTAGCTCCATATTTACCCTTAAACGCACCTCCATTCTGTTCTCACTACTGGCTGTGACCAGGTTTCATCCCACCAGCAGCTAAAGGGTACGCGGTTCTCTAAAACCCCTTCAGCATTTATTCTTTGTAGACTTTTTGGCTGATGACCATTCTGACGGCTGTGAGGTGAACTTTTTTGTACACTGGATTTGCATGGCTTTATTGATTCCTGATGTTCAGCATTGTTCCATTCCCATTTTGTTAACAAAAAAGAAAGAAAGTAAAAGAAACAGAAGACAAATGTGCATAAACTATGCCTCTTGAAACTGTCGTTTTGAAATATGGACGTCTTTTGAATGTTTTGATCGATATACGACCCCAGGATTTTTTTTCAGGGAGGTGTCATTTACAGGCCTGCAATTATTTTGAATATCAACTGACCATTAGCGCTGGGATTAAAGCTGCTGTTGTGTGAAACGGCCACAAGGTGGAAGCAGTTCTCCTGTACCAAACCCGGTTACTAGGGCAACAGAACCTCAATGGAAGTCGTGTTCCAGGTTGTAATATAGAATGGAATGTATCAGGAAAGCCCCTTCAATTTATGTCTCACTATTTCTTGTTTGTTTTTTTTTAATTTAATTTTTATTTTTTATCACAGCAAGTTTGATTACAATGTTTGGCTTGTTGTAGGTGTGCACCATGTGGTTCTTTTACACATATACATATGTGTGTTCTTCCTGGGATCCTTGTCCCATGTACGTTATGACAGAATGTTGAGTAGTCTTCTCTTGGTATTCCGTAGGTCTTTGGTGATTATATAGTTCACCTGTGTTTGTATATGTCTGTTAACCCCAATATCCTAATGTATCCAATCCTCACACCTTTCCATTGGTGAACCATAAGTTTGTTTAATGAATCTGTGATTGCCCTTCTCTGTGGAAATATCTTCACTGCTATCAATTTTTAGGTAACACCTATAAGTAATATCATACGATATGTGTCTCTCTCTTTCTGACTTAGTACGAGTCGCGTGACTACCTCTAGACTCATCTACGGTGCTGCACATGGCATTGTGTCCTTTTTTCCCTTGGCTAATATTCCCTCTGTACATGTACCAGTTCTTCTTTGTCCACTCATCTGTTGATGGACTTTTTGGTTGCTTCCATGTCTTGGCTATTGTAATAGAGCGGCAATGCACATTTGCCTGCCTGTGTCTTTCCAATTCTGTCTTCTTAGGTGATAGGCCCAGGAGTGGGCCTGCTGGATCATACAGTAGCAAAATGTTTACTTTACAAAGGCACCTCCATTCTGTTCTCATTAGTGGCTCTTACCAGGTTACGTCCCTCTTGAAGTTGAGGGTATGCACTTCTCCACAACACCTTCAGCATTTACTGTTTGTAGTGTTTTTTTGCTGATGTATATTCTGACCAGTGTGAGCTGATATACCTCTTTGGGGTTGGATTTGCATGCGTCTCATAAACCCTTGAAATTGAGCTTTCTGGCATGTCCTTTTTTTCTTCAAACTGTGAGTACAGCTTACCTCTTCAAATTGTTTTCGTGAAGTGTGTGTGACATTTAGAAATATTTTGGCCATTACCTCCATCAAGACATTTTGTGGGCAGGTTTCATTTATAGCCCTCCAGTACTGGTGCATATGAAGTGACCCTTAGCACAGGTTTTAAAGCTGCTGTTGCAGGTAACGGCCAGAGGGCGGCAGCATTTCTTTCATTATGTGTTTTGCTTTCCGACTTACCTCATGTTCTGTGATTATCTCTAGGCAGCATTTCTGCTTTTCCCAATCTGGTAACTAGGCGAACAGACCTTCCTGGCAGTGGTGTTCCTCGGTTATATATTAGAGTGGAATGTGCCCGGAGAAACCCCCAAATGCTGATGTCTCCTTACTTATGTTTGCTTTCTAAATTGAATTTATATTTTTTTATTGGAGTCATATTCCATTGCGTACATGGACCACTTCTTCTTGGTGCATTCCTCTGTTGATGGACATTTTCGTAGCTTCCAAGTGTTGTCTATGGTAAATATTGCTGGAGTGCAGGATTTTCAGCCTGTATCTTTTTTTATGGTTTTGATTTCTTTTGCGGTACGCGGGCCTCTCACTGCGGTGGCCCCTCCCGTTGCAGAGCAGAGGCTCCGGATGCACAGGCCCAGCAGCCATAGCTCACGGGACCAGCCTCTCCACGGCATGTGGGATCTTCCCGGACCGGGGCACGAACCCGTGTCCCCTGCATCGGCAGGCGGACTCTCAACGTCTGCGCCACCAGGGAAGCCCAGCCTGTTTAGTTTTGATTCTCATCCTGTCAGGCGATAGGCCCAGCAGTGGGTATGCTTGATTGAATGGTAGCTCAGTATTTACCTTTCCAAGGCACCTCCTTTGTGTTTTCCTTACTGGCTCTTACCATGTCCCACGTTGAACCAAGGGTAGGCGTTTCTCCTCAAACCCTTCAGCATTTACTGTTTGCCGAATTTTTGCTGATGGCCATTCTGACTGGTGTGAGCTGATAGGTTTTGTGTAATTTGGATTTGCATGTCTTGAATTATTCCTAGTGTTCAGCATTTTTCCACGCCTTTTTAAAGTTCTGTTAAAATAACAGAAAGAAACAGAGAGTACAATTAACCTCTGGAAATTGTCTTCTTGAAAGGTTGCCCTCTTTTGAATGTTTTGGTCAATTTTCGAACCCAGGATTGTTTCTGAGGTCAGGTGTCATTCATAGGCCTGTAATGAGTGTGAATATTTAGTGAGCATGAGCACTGGGTTTAAAGCTGCTGTTTTGGGAAATGGCCACAAGGCGGCAGCATTTCTCCATTCCCAAATCTGGTTCCTAGGGCAGCAGAGCCTTTCTGGAAGTCCTGTTCCTAGGTTGGAAATTAAAATGGAATGTGCCAGGAGAAACCCCAATAAGTTTATGTCACATTACTTCTTGTTTTAGTTTTTTTAATCGGGGTAATGTTTAGAATACTGTTTGTCCTCAGTGTACACAATCTGGTTCATTTGTGCATAACATATATATATATATATATATATATATATATTCATGTACAGAGCCAGTTCCCATGTAAATTATTGCAGAGTTTTTCATAGACATCCCTTGCTATATGGTCGGTCTTTCTGTTATATGTATTTAATAGGTATTTGTACACGTATGGTAACCCTAATCTTAATTTTTCCATTCCCCCCACCTGTTCTTTTAGGTAAGCATAGTTTGTTTTCTAAGCCTGTGAGTGTCTTTCTCTGTGGAAATATGTTCATTTGTGTCAGTTGTTAGATAACGCCTATAAGTGATATCATAGGATATGTCTTTTGCTTTCCGACTTACCTCATGTTCTGTGATTATCTCTAGGCTCATCTATGGTGCCTCAAAGAGCAGTGTTTCATTGTTTTCCATGGCTAATATTCCATTGTGTACATGGACCACTTCTTTTTCCACTCATCTGGTGATGGACATTTTGGTTGCTTCCGTGTCTTGGCTATTGTGAAAATTCCTGCAGTGCAGCTGCTGAAGCCTGTGCCTTCTCGACTCTGAACTTCTCAGGTGAGAGTCTCAGCGGTGGGCCTGCTGAATGGAATGGTGGCTCAATTTTTACTTTGAAACACAGCTCCTTTCTGTTCTCATTATTGGCTGTTACCACTTTACATCTCACCAGCAGCTAGAGGGTACACAGTTCTCTAAAACCCCTTCAGCATTTGTTGTGTGCAGACTTTTAGCTGATGGTAGTTGGCATGTGTGAGTTGAAACCTTTTTGGAGGTTAGATTTGCATGAGTCTAATAATTCCTGATGTTGAGCTTTTATCCATTTTCCTCTTTTTTGAAAATGAGTGAGTAAAACTTACCCCTCCATACTATGTCCTTGAAAATTGTGCCAGTTTGGAATTTTTTTGGCCATTCCCTACCTCCGCACAATTATGTAGGGCAGGTGTCCTTTACAGCCCTGAGTCCTTGTGAATGTTAAGTGACCATTAGCTGTGGGTTTAATGCCGCTCTTGCGGGAAACGGCCACAAGGCGGCAGCATTTCTACATTTCCAACTCTGGGTTTTTGGGCAACAGAGCTTTCCTGGAAATCGTGTTAGTAAGCTGCAAATTAGAGTGGAATATGCCAGTGCAAACCCCCAAGAACTTATATCTCCTAAATTGTTGTTTGTTTATTAAATTTAATTTTTATTAATTATCAGAGCAAATTTGATACAAATGTAGATTCTCCTAGGTGTACAGTTTCTGGTTCATCCTATCAATGTATCTGTCTATTCCTCTTTCGATCCTTTCCCGTGGATGTTATTATAGGGTGTTGAGTAGACCTCTCTTCGTATTCCATAGGCACTTTGTGATTATACATTTCATAAGTATTAGTGCATATCTGTTAACCCCCATGTCCTAGTTCATACATTCCTTATTCCTTTCCATTTGGTTAAACATTAATTGGTTTTCTGAATCTATGTGTGTCCATCTCTTGGAAATTATTTCATGGGTATCAATTTTTAGGTAACACCTATAAGTGATGTCCTAAGATGTCTGTCTTTCGGTTTCTTTCTTACTTCAAGTTGGGTGATTATCTCTAGATCCTTCTATGATGGTGCCAACGGCACTGTTCCATGCTTTTTCATGGCTAATATTCCATTGTGTACATGGACGACTTCTTCTTGGTGCATTTTTCCGTTGATGGACATTTCGGTTTCTTCCAGGTCTTGGCTATGGTACGTGTTGCTGCAGTGCAGGATTGCCAGCCTGTGTCTTTTCGATTCTCGTCTAATCAGGTGAAAGGCCCATGAGTGGGCCTACCAGATCACATGGTAGCTCCATATTTACCCTTAAACGCACCTCCATTCTGTTCTCACTACTGGCTGTGACCAGGTTTCATCCCACCAGCAGCTAAAGGGTACGCGGTTCTCTAAAACCCCTTCAGCATTTATTCTTTGTAGACTTTTTGGCTGATGACCATTCTGACGGCTGTGAGGTGAACTTTTTTGTACACTGGATTTGCATGGCTTTATTGATTCCTGATGTTCAGCATTGTTCCATTCCCATTTTGTTAACAAAAAAGAAAGAAAGTAAAAGAAACAGAAGACAAATGTGCATAAACTATGCCTCTTGAAACTGTCGTTTTGAAATATGGACGTCTTTTGAATGTTTTGATCGATATACGACCCCAGGATTTTTTTTCAGGGAGGTGTCATTTACAGGCCTGCAATTATTTTGAATATCAACTGACCATTAGCGCTGGGATTAAAGCTGCTGTTGTGTGAAACGGCCACAAGGTGGAAGCAGTTCTCCTGTACCAAACCCGGTTACTAGGGCAACAGAACCTCAATGGAAGTCGTGTTCCAGGTTGTAATATAGAATGGAATGTATCAGGAAAGCCCCTTCAATTTATGTCTCACTATTTCTTGTTTGTTTTTTTTTAATTTAATTTTTATTTTTTATCACAGCAAGTTTGATTACAATGTTTGGCTTGTTGTAGGTGTGCACCATGTGGTTCTTTTACACATATACATATGTGTGTTCTTCCTGGGATCCTTGTCCCATGTACGTTATGACAGAATGTTGAGTAGTCTTCTCTTGGTATTCCGTAGGTCTTTGGTGATTATATAGTTCACCTGTGTTTGTATATGTCTGTTAACCCCAATATCCTAATGTATCCAATCCTCACACCTTTCCATTGGTGAACCATAAGTTTGTTTAATGAATCTGTGATTGCCCTTCTCTGTGGAAATATCTTCACTGCTATCAATTTTTAGGTAACACCTATAAGTAATATCATACGATATGTGTCTCTCTCTTTCTGACTTAGTACGAGTCGCGTGACTACCTCTAGACTCATCTACGGTGCTGCACATGGCATTGTGTCCTTTTTTCCCTTGGCTAATATTCCCTCTGTACATGTACCAGTTCTTCTTTGTCCACTCATCTGTTGATGGACTTTTTGGTTGCTTCCATGTCTTGGCTATTGTAATAGAGCGGCAATGCACATTTGCCTTCCTGTGTCTTTCCAATTCTGTCTTCTTAGGTGATAGGCCCAGGAGTGGGCCTGCTGGATCATACAGTAGCAAAATGTTTACTTTACAAAGGCACCTCCATTCTGTTCTCATTAGTGGCTCTTACCAGGTTACGTCCCTCTTAAAGTTGAGGGTATTCACTTCTCCACAACACCTTCAGCATTTACTGTTTGTAGTGTTTTTTTGCTGATGTATATTCTGACCAGTGTGAGCTGATATACCTCTTTGGGGTTGGATTTGCATGCGTCTCATAAACCCTTGAAATTGAGCTTTCTGGCATGTCCTTTTTTTCTTCAAACTGTGAGTACAGCTTACCTCTTCAAATTGTTTTCGTGAAGTGTGTGTGACATTTAGAAATATTTTGGCCATTACCTCCCTCAAGACATTTTGTGGGCAGGTTTCATTTATAGCCCTCCAGTACTGGTGCATATGAAGTGACCCTTAGCACAGGTTTTAAAGCTGCTGTTGCAGGTAACGGCCAGAGGGCGGCAGCATTTCTTTCATTATGTCTTTTGCTTTCCGACTTACCTCATGTTCTGTGATTATCTCTAGGCAGCATTTCTGCTTTTCCCAATCTGGTAACTAGGCGAGCAGACCTTCCTGGCAGTGGTGTTCCTCGGTTATATATTAGAGTGGAATGTGCCCGGAGAAACCCCCAAATGCTGATGTCTCCTTACTTATGTTTGCTTTCTAAATTGAATTTATATTTTTTTATTGGAGTCATATTCCATTGCGTACATGGACCACTTCTTCTTGGTGCATTCCTCTGTTGATGGACATTTTCGTAGCTTCCAAGTGTTGTCTATGGTAAATATTGCTGGAGTGCAGGATTTTCAGCCTGTATCTTTTTTTATGGTTTTGATTTCTTTTGCGGTACGCGGGCCTCTCACTGCGGTGGCCCCTCCCGTTGCAGAGCAGAGGCTCCGGATGCACAGGCCCAGCAGCCATAGCTCACGGGACCAGCCTCTCCACGGCATGTGGGATCTTCCCGGACCGGGGCACGAACCCGTGTCCCCTGCATCGGCAGGCGGACTCTCAACGTCTGCGCCACCAGGGAAGCCCAGCCTGTTTAGTTTTGATTCTCATCCTGTCAGGCGATAGGCCCAGCAGTGGGTATGCTTGATTGAATGGTAGCTCAGTATTTACCTTTCCAAGGCACCTCCTTTGTGTTTTCCTTACTGGCTCTTACCATGTCCCACGTTGAACCAAGGGTAGGCGTTTCTCCTCAAACCCTTCAGCATTTACTGTTTGCCGAATTTTTGCTGATGGCCATTCTGACTGGTGTGAGCTGATAGGTTTTTTGTAATTTGGATTTGCATGTCTTGAATTATTCCTAGTGTTCAGCATTTTTCCACGCCTTTTTAAAGTTCTGTTAAAATAACAGAAAGAAACAGAGAGTACAATTAACCTCTGGAAATTGTCTTCTTGAAAGGTTGCCCTCTTTTGAATGTTTTGGTCAATTTTCGAACCCAGGATTGTTTCTGAGGTCAGGTGTCATTCATAGGCCTGTAATGAGTGTGAATATTTAGTGAGCATGAGCACTGGGTTTAAAGCTGCTGTTTTGGGAAATGGCCACAAGGCGGCAGCATTTCTCCATTCCCAAATCTGGTTCCTAGGGCAGCAGAGCCTTTCTGGAAGTCCTGTTCCTAGGTTGGAAATTAAAATGGAATGTGCCAGGAGAAACCCCAATAAGTTTATGTCACATTACTTCTTGTTTTAGTTTTTTTAATCGGGGTAATGTTTAGAATACTGTTTGTCCTCAGTGTACACAATCTGGTTCATTTGTGCATAACATATATATATATATATATATATTCATGTACAGAGCCAGTTCCCATGTAAATTATTGCAGAGTTTTTCATAGACATCCCTTGCTATATGGTCGGTCTTTCTGTTATATGTATTTAATAGGTATTTGTACACGTATGGTAACCCTAATCTTAATTTTTCCATTCCCCCCACCTGTTCTTTTAGGTAAGCATAGTTTGTTTTCTAAGCCTGTGAGTGTCTTTCTCTGTGGAAATATGTTCATTTGTGTCAGTTGTTAGATAACGCCTATAAGTGATATCATAGGGTATGTCTTTTGCTTTCCGACTGACCTCATGTTCTGTGATTATCTCTAGGCTCATCTATGGTGCCTCAAAGAGCAGTGTTTCATTGTTTTCCATGGCTAATAGTCCATTGTGTACATGGACCACTTCTTCTTTTTCCACTCATCTGGTGATGGACATTTTGGTTGCTTCCGTGTCTTGGCTATTGTGAAAATTCCTGCAGTGCAGCTGCTGAAGCCTGTGCCTTCTCGACTCTGGACTTGTCAGGTGAGAGTCTCAGCGGTGGGCCTGCTGAATGGAATGGTGGCTCAATTTTTACTTTGAAACACAGCTCCTTTCTGTTCTCATTATTGGCTGTTACCACTTTACATCTCACCAGCAGCTAGAGGGTACACAGTTCTCTAAAACCCCTTCAGCATTTGTTGTGTGCAGACTTTTAGCTGATGGTAGTTGGCATGTGTGAGTTGAAACCTTTTTGGAGGTTAGATTTGCATGAGTCTAATAATTCCTGATGTTGAGCTTTTATCCATTTTCCTCTTTTTTGAAAATGAGTGAGTAAAACTTACCCCTCCATACTATGTCCTTGAAAATTGTGCCAGTTTGGAATTTTTTTGGCCATTCCCTACCTCCGCACAATTATGTAGGGCAGGTGTCCTTTACAGCCCTGAGTCCTTGTGAATGTTAAGTGACCATTAGCTGTGGGTTTAATGCCGCTCTTGCGGGAAACGGCCACAAGGCGGCAGCATTTCTACATTTCCAACTCTGGGTTTTTGGGCAACAGAGCTTTCCTGGAAATCGTGTTAGTAAGCTGCAAATTAGAGTGGAATGTGCCAGTGCAAACCCCCAAGAGCTTATATCTCCTAAATTGTTGTTTGTTTATTAAATTTAATTTTTATTAATTATCAGAGCAAATTTGATACAAATGTAGATTCTCCTAGGTGTACAGTTTCTGGTTCATCCTATCAATGTATCTGTCTATTCCTCTTTCGATCCTTTCCCGTGGATGTTATTATAGGGTGTTGAGTAGACCTCTCTTCGTATTCCATAGGCACTTTGTGATTATACATTTCATAAGTATTAGTGCATATCTGTTAACCCCCATGTCCTAGTTCATACATTCCTTATTCCTTTCCATTTGGTTAAACATTAATTGGTTTTCTGAATCTATGTGTGTCCATCTCTTGGAAATTATTTCATGGGTATCAATTTTTAGGTAACACCTATAAGTGATGTCCTAAGATGTCTGTCTTTCGGTTTCTTTCTTACTTCAAGTTGGGTGATTATCTCTAGATCCTTCTATGATGGTGCCAACGGCACTGTTCCATGCTTTTTCATGGCTAATATTCCATTGTGTACATGGACGACTTCTTCTTGGTGCATTTTTCCGTTGATGGACATTTCGGTTTCTTCCAGGTCTTGGCTATGGTACGTGTTGCTGCAGTGCAGGATTGCCAGCCTGTGTCTTTTCGATTCTCGTCTAATCAGGTGAAAGGCCCATGAGTGGGCCTACCAGATCACATGGTAGCTCCATATTTACCCTTAAACGCACCTCCATTCTGTTCTCACTACTGGCTGTGACCAGGTTTCATCCCACCAGCAGCTAAAGGGTACGCGGTTCTCTAAAACCCCTTCAGCATTTATTCTTTGTAGAATTTTTGGCTGATGACCATTCTGACGGCTGTGACGTGAACTTTTTTGTACACTGGATTTGCATGGCTTTATTGATTCCTGATGTTCAGCCTTTTTCCATTCCCATTTTGTTAACAAAAAAGAAAGAAAGTAAAAGAAACAGAAGACAAATGTGCATAAACTATGCCTCTTGAAACTGTCGTTTTGAAATATGGACGTCTTTTGAATGTTTTGATCGATATACGACCCCAGGATTTTTTTTCAGGGAGGTGTCATTTACAGGCCTGCAATTATTTTGAATATCAACTGACCATTAGCGCTGGGATTAAAGCTGCTGTTGTGTGAAACGGCCACAAGGTGGCAGCAGTTCTCCTGTACCAAACCCGGTTACTAGGGCAACAGAACCTCAATGGAAGTCGTGTTCCAGGTTGTAATTTAGAATGGAATGTATCAGGAAAGCCCCTTCAATTTATGTCTCACTATTTCTTGTTTGTTTTTTTTAATTTAATTTTTATTTTTTATCACAGCAAGTTTGATTACAATGTTTGGCTTGTTGTAGGTGTGCACCATGTGGTTCTTTTACACATATACATATGTGTGTTCTTCCTGGGATCCTTGTCCCATGTACGTTATGACAGAATGTTGAGTAGTTTTCTCTTGGTATTCCGTAGGTCTTTGGTGATTATATAGTTCACCTGTGTTTGTATATGTCTGTTAACCCCAATATCCTAATGTATCCAATCCTCACACCTTTCCATTGGTGAACCATAAGTTTGTTTAATGAATCTGTGATTGCCCTTCTCTGTGGAAATATCTTCACCAGTATCAATTTTTAGGTAACACCTATAAGTGATATCATACGATATGTGTCTCTCTCTTTCTGACTTAGTACGAGTCGCGTGACTACCTCTAGACTCATCTACGGTGCTGCACATGGCATTGTGTCCTTTTTTCCCTTGGCTAATATTCCCTGTGTACATGTACCAGTTCTTCTTTGTCCACTCATCTGTTGATGGACTTTTTGGTTGCTTCCATGTCTTGGCTATTGTAATAGAGCGGCAATGCACATTTGCCTGCCTGTGTCTTTCCAATTCTGTCTTCTTAGGTGATAGGCCCAGGAGTGGGCCTGCTGGATCATACAGTAGCAAAATGTTTACTTTACAAAGGCACCTCCATTCTGTTCTCATTAGTGGCTCTTACCAGGTTACGTCCCTCTTAAAGTTGAGGGTATGCACTTCTCCACAACACCTTCAGCATTTACTGTTTGTAGTGTTTTTTTGCTGATGTATATTCTGACCAGTGTGAGCTGATATACCTCTTTGGGGTTGGATTTGCATGCGTCTCATAAACCCTTGAAATTGAGCTTTCTGGCATGTCCTTTTTTTCTTCAAACTGTGAGTACAGCTTACCTCTTCAAATTGTTTTCGTGAAGTGTGTGTGACATTTAGAAATATTTTGGCCATTACCTCCCTCAAGACATTTTGTGGGCAGGTTTCATTTATAGCCCTCCAGTACTGGTGCATATGAAGTGACCCTTAGCACAGGTTTTAAAGCTGCTGTTGCAGGTAACGGCCAGAGGGCGGCAGCATTTCTTTCATTATGTCTTTTGCTTTCCGACTTACCTCATGTTCTGTGATTATCTCTAGGCAGCATTTCTGCTTTTCCCAATCTGGTAACTAGGCGAGCAGACCTTCCTGGCAGTGGTGTTCCTCGGTTATATATTAGAGTGGAATGTGCCCGGAGAAACCCCCAAATGCTGATGTCTCCTTACTTATGTTTGCTTTCTAAATTGAATTTATATTTTTTTATTGGAGTCATATTCCATTGCGTACATGGACCACTTCTTCTTGGTGCATTCCTCTGTTGATGGACATTTTCGTAGCTTCCAAGTGTTGTCTATGGTAAATATTGCTGGAGTGCAGGATTTTCAGCCTGTATCTTTTTTTATGGTTTTGATTTCTTTTGCGGTACGCGGGCCTCTCACTGCGGTGGCCCCTCCCGTTGCAGAGCAGAGGCTCCGGATGCACAGGCCCAGCAGCCATAGCTCACGGGACCAGCCTCTCCACGGCATGTGGGATCTTCCCGGACCGGGGCACGAACCCGTGTCCCCTGCATCGGCAGGCGGACTCTCAACGTCTGCGCCACCAGGGAAGCCCAGCCTGTTTAGTTTTGATTCTCATCCTGTCAGGCGATAGGCCCAGCAGTGGGTATGCTTGATTGAATGGTAGCTCAGTATTTACCTTTCCAAGGCACCTCCTTTGTGTTTTCCTTACTGGCTCTTACCATGTCCCACGTTGAACCAAGGGTAGGCGTTTCTCCTCAAACCCTTCAGCATTTACTGTTTGCCGAATTTTTGCTGATGGCCATTCTGACTGGTGTGAGCTGATAGGTTTTGTGTAATTTGGATTTGCATGTCTTGAATTATTCCTAGTGTTCAGCATTTTTCCACGCCTTTTTAAAGTTCTGTTAAAATAACAGAAAGAAACAGAGAGTACAATTAACCTCTGGAAATTGTCTTCTTGAAAGGTTGCCCTCTTTTGAATGTTTTGGTCAATTTTCGAACCCAGGATTGTTTCTGAGGTCAGGTGTCATTCATAGGCCTGTAATGAGTGTGAATATTTAGTGAGCATGAGCACTGGGTTTAAAGCTGCTGTTTTGGGAAATGGCCACAAGGCGGCAGCATTTCTCCATTCCCAAATCTGGTTCCTAGGGCAGCAGAGCCTTTCTGGAAGTCCTGTTCCTAGGTTGGAAATTAAAATGGAATGTGCCAGGAGAAACCCCAATAAGTTTATGTCACATTACTTCTTGTTTTAGTTTTTTTAATCGGGGTAATGTTTAGAATACTGTTTGTCCTCAGTGTACACAATCTGGTTCATTTGTGCATAACATATATATATATATATATATATATATTCATGTACAGAGCCAGTTCCCATGTAAATTATTGCAGAGTTTTTCATAGACATCCCTTGCTATATGGTCGGTCTTTCTGTTATATGTATTTAATAGGTATTTGTACACGTATGGTAACCCTAATCTTAATTTTTCCATTCCCCCCACCTGTTCTTTTAGGTAAGCATAGTTTGTTTTCTAAGCCTGTGAGTGTCTTTCTCTGTGGAAATATGTTCATTTGTGTCAGTTGTTAGATAACGCCTATAAGTGATATCATAGGATATGTCTTTTGCTTTCCGACTGACCTCATGTTCTGTGATTATCTCTAGGCTCATCTATGGTGCCTCAAAGAGCAGTGTTTCATTGTTTTCCATGGCTAATAGTCCATTGAGTACATGGACCACTTCTTCTTTTTCCACTCATCTGGTGATGGACATTTTGGTTGCTTCCGTGTCTTGGCTATTGTGAAAATTCCTGCAGTGCAGCTGCTGAAGCCTGTGCCTTCTCGACTCTGGACTTCTCAGGTGAGAGTCTCAGCGGTGGGCCTGCTGAATGGAATGGTGGCTCAGTTTTTACTTTGAAACACAGCTCCTTTCTGTTCTCATTATTGGCTGTTACCACTTTACATCTCACCAGCAGCTAGAGGGTACACAGTTCTCTAAAACCCCTTCAGCATTTGTTGTGTGCAGACTTTTAGCTGATGGTAGTTGGCATGTGTGAGTTGAAACCTTTTTGGAGGTTAGATTTGCATGAGTCTAATAATTCCTGATGTTGAGCTTTTATCCGTTTTCCTCTTTTTTGAAAATGAGTGAGTAAAACTTACCCCTCCATACTATGTCCTTGAAAATTGTGCCAGTTTGGAATTTTTTTGGCCATTCCCTACCTCCGCACAATTATGTAGGGCAGGTGTCCTTTACAGCCCTGAGTCCTTGTGAATGTTAAGTGACCATTAGCTGTGGGTTTAATGCCGCTCTTGCGGGAAACGGCCACAAGGCGGCAGCATTTCTACATTTCCAACTCTGGGTTTTGGGGCAACAGAGCTTTCCTGGAAATCGTGTTAGTAAGCTGCAAATTAGAGTGGAATGTGCCAGCGCAAACCCCCAAGAGCTTATATCTCCTAAATTGTTGTTTGTTTATTAAATTTAATTTTTATTAATTATCAGAGCAAATTTGATACAAATGTAGATTCTCCTAGGTGTACAGTTTCTGGTTCATCCTATCAATGTATCTGTCTATTCCTCTTTCGATCCTTTCCCGTGGATGTTATTATAGGGTGTTGAGTAGACCTCTCTTCGTATTCCATAGGCACGTTGTGATTATACATTTCATAAGTATTAGTGCATATCTGTTAACCCCCATGTCCTAGTTCATACATTCCTTATTCCTTTCCATTTGGTTAAACATTAATTGGTTTTCTGAATCTATGCGTGTCCGTCTCTTGGAAATTATTTCATGGGTATCAATTTTTAGGTAACACCTATAAGTGATGTCCTAAGATGTCTGTCTTTTGGATTCTTTCTTACTTCAAGTTGGGTGATTATCTCTAGATCCTTCTATGATGGTGCCAATGGCACTGTTCCATGCTTTTTCATGGCTAATATTCCATTGTGTACATGGACGACTTCTTCTTGGTGCATTTTTCTGTTGATGGACATTTCGGTTTCTTCCAGGTCTTGGCTATGGTACGTGTTGCTGCAGTGCAGGATTGCCAGCCTGTGTCTTTTCGATTCTGGTCTAATCAGGTGAAAGGCCCATGAGTGGGCCTACCAGATCACATGGTAGCTCCATATTTACCCTTAAACGCACCTCCATTCTGTTCTCACTACTGGCTGTGACCAGGTTTCATCCCACCAGCAGCTAAAGGGTACGCGGTTCTCTAAAACCCCTTCAGCATTTATTCTTTGTAGACTTTTTGGCTGATGACCATTCTGACGGCTGTGAGGTGAACTTTTTTGTACACTGGATTTGCATGGCTTTATTGATTCCTGATGTTCAGCATTGTTCCATTCCCATTTTGTTAACAAAAAAGAAAGAAAGTAAAAGAAACAGAAGACAAATGTGCATAAACTATGCCTCTTGAAACTGTCGTTTTGAAATATGGACGTCTTTTGAATGTTTTGATCGATATACGACCCCAGGATTTTTTTTCAGGGAGGTGTCATTTACAGGCCTGCAATTATTTTGAATATCAACTGACCATTAGCGCTGGGATTAAAGCTGCTGTTGTGTGAAACGGCCACAAGGTGGAAGCAGTTCTCCTGTACCAAACCCGGTTACTAGGGCAACAGAACCTCAATGGAAGTCGTGTTCCAGGTTGTAATATAGAATGGAATGTATCAGGAAAGCCCCTTCAATTTATGTCTCACTATTTCTTGTTTGTTTTTTTTTAATTTAATTTTTATTTTTTATCACAGCAAGTTTGATTACAATGTTTGGCTTGTTGTAGGTGTGCACCATGTGGTTCTTTTACACATATACATATGTGTGTTCTTCCTGGGATCCTTGTCCCATGTACGTTATGACAGAATGTTGAGTAGTCTTCTCTTGGTATTCCGTAGGTCTTTGGTGATTATATAGTTCACCTGTGTTTGTATATGTCTGTTAACCCCAATATCCTAATGTATCCAATCCTCACACCTTTCCATTGGTGAACCATAAGTTTGTTTAATGAATCTGTGATTGCCCTTCTCTGTGGAAATATCTTCACTGCTATCAATTTTTAGGTAACACCTATAAGTAATATCATACGATATGTGTCTCTCTCTTTCTGACTTAGTACGAGTCGCGTGACTACCTCTAGACTCATCTACGGTGCTGCACATGGCATTGTGTCCTTTTTTCCCTTGGCTAATATTCCCTGTGTACATGTACCAGTTCTTCTTTGTCCACTCATCTGTTGATGGACTTTTTGGTTGCTTCCATGTCTTGGCTATTGTAATAGAGCGGCAATGCACATTTGCCTGCCTGTGTCTTTCCAATTCTGTCTTCTTAGGTGATAGGCCCAGGAGTGGGCCTGCTGGATCATACAGTAGCAAAATGTTTACTTTACAAAGGCACCTCCATTCTGTTCTCATTAGTGGCTCTTACCAGGTTACGTCCCTCTTAAAGTTGAGGGTATTCACTTCTCCACAACACCTTCAGCATTTACTGTTTGTAGTGTTTTTTTGCTGATGTATATTCTGACCAGTGTGAGCTGATATACCTCTTTGGGGTTGGATTTGCATGCGTCTCATAAACCCTTGAAATTGAGCTTTCTGGCATGTCCTTTTTTTCTTCAAACTGTGAGTACAGCTTACCTCTTCAAATTGTTTTCGTGAAGTGTGTGTGACATTTAGAAATATTTTGGCCATTACCTCCCTCAAGACATTTTGTGGGCAGGTTTCATTTATAGCCCTCCAGTACTGGTGCATATGAAGTGACCCTTAGCACAGGTTTTAAAGCTGCTGTTGCAGGTAACGGCCAGAGGGCGGCAGCATTTCTTTCATTATGTCTTTTGCTTTCCGACTTACCTCATGTTCTGTGATTATCTCTAGGCAGCATTTCTGCTTTTCCCAATCTGGTAACTAGGCGAGCAGACCTTCCTGGCAGTGGTGTTCCTCGGTTATATATTAGAGTGGAATGTGCCCGGAGAAACCCCCAAATGCTGATGTCTCCTTACTTATGTTTGCTTTCTAAATTGAATTTATATTTTTTTATTGGAGTCATATTCCATTGCGTACATGGACCACTTCTTCTTGGTGCATTCCTCTGTTGATGGACATTTTCGTAGCTTCCAAGTGTTGTCTATGGTAAATATTGCTGGAGTGCAGGATTTTCAGCCTGTATCTTTTTTTATGGTTTTGATTTCTTTTGCGGTACGCGGGCCTCTCACTGCGGTGGCCCCTCCCGTTGCAGAGCAGAGGCTCCGGATGCACAGGCCCAGCAGCCATAGCTCACGGGACCAGCCTCTCCACGGCATGTGGGATCTTCCCGGACCGGGGCACGAACCCGTGTCCCCTGCATCGGCAGGCGGACTCTCAACGTCTGCGCCACCAGGGAAGCCCAGCCTGTTTAGTTTTGATTCTCATCCTGTCAGGCGATAGGCCCAGCAGTGGGTATGCTTGATTGAATGGTAGCTCAGTATTTACCTTTCCAAGGCACCTCCTTTGTGTTTTCCTTACTGGCTCTTACCATGTCCCACGTTGAACCAAGGGTAGGCGTTTCTCCTCAAACCCTTCAGCATTTACTGTTTGCCGAATTTTTGCTGATGGCCATTCTGACTGGTGTGAGCTGATAGGTTTTGTGTAATTTGGATTTGCATGTCTTGAATTATTCCTAGTGTTCAGCATTTTTCCACGCCTTTTTAAAGTTCTGTTAAAATAACAGAAAGAAACAGAGAGTACAATTAACCTCTGGAAATTGTCTTCTTGAAAGGTTGCCCTCTTTTGAATGTTTTGGTCAATTTTCGAACCCAGGATTGTTTCTGAGGTCAGGTGTCATTCATAGGCCTGTAATGAGTGTGAATATTTAGTGAGCATGAGCACTGGGTTTAAAGCTGCTGTTTTGGGAAATGGCCACAAGGCGGCAGCATTTCTCCATTCCCAAATCTGGTTCCTAGGGCAGCAGAGCCTTTCTGGAAGTCCTGTTCCTAGGTTGGAAATTAAAATGGAATGTGCCAGGAGAAACCCCAATAAGTTTATGTCACATTACTTCTTGTTTTAGTTTTTTTAATCGGGGTAATGTTTAGAATACTGTTTGTCCTCAGTGTACACAATCTGGTTCATTTGTGCATAACATATATATATATATATATATTCATGTACAGAGCCAGTTCCCATGTAAATTATTGCAGAGTTTTTCATAGACATCCCTTGCTATATGGTCGGTCTTTCTGTTATATGTATTTAATAGGTATTTGTACACGTATGGTAACCCTAATCTTAATTTTTCCATTCCCCCCACCTGTTCTTTTAGGTAAGCATAGTTTGTTTTCTAAGCCTGTGAGTGTCTTTCTCTGTGGAAATATGTTCATTTGTGTCAGTTGTTAGATAACGCCTATAAGTGATATCATAGGATATGTCTTTTGCTTTCCGACTGACCTCATGTTCTGTGATTATCTCTAGGCTCATCTATGGTGCCTCAAAGAGCAGTGTTTCATTGTTTTCCATGGCTAATAGTCCATTGAGTACATGGACCACTTCTTCTTTTTCCACTCATCTGGTGATGGACATTTTGGTTGCTTCCGTGTCTTGGCTATTGTGAAAATTCCTGCAGTGCAGCTGCTGAAGCCTGTGCCTTCTCGACTCTGGACTTCTCAGGTGAGAGTCTCAGCGGTGGGCCTGCTGAATGGAATGGTGGCTCAGTTTTTACTTTGAAACACAGCTCCTTTCTGTTCTCATTATTGGCTGTTACCACTTTACATCTCACCAGCAGCTAGAGGGTACACAGTTCTCTAAAACCCCTTCAGCATTTGTTGTGTGCAGACTTTTAGCTGATGGTAGTTGGCATGTGTGAGTTGAAACCTTTTTGGAGGTTAGATTTGCATGAGTCTAATAATTCCTGATGTTGAGCTTTTATCCGTTTTCCTCTTTTTTGAAAATGAGTGAGTAAAACTTACCCCTCCATACTATGTCCTTGAAAATTGTGCCAGTTTGGAATTTTTTTGGCCATTCCCTACCTCCGCACAATTATGTAGGGCAGGTGTCCTTTACAGCCCTGAGTCCTTGTGAATGTTAAGTGACCATTAGCTGTGGGTTTAATGCCGCTCTTGCGGGAAACGGCCACAAGGCGGCAGCATTTCTACATTTCCAACTCTGGGTTTTGGGGCAACAGAGCTTTCCTGGAAATCGTGTTAGTAAGCTGCAAATTAGAGTGGAATGTGCCAGCGCAAACCCCCAAGAGCTTATATCTCCTAAATTGTTGTTTGTTTATTAAATTTAATTTTTATTAATTATCAGAGCAAATTTGATACAAATGTAGATTCTCCTAGGTGTACAGTTTCTGGTTCATCCTATCAATGTATCTGTCTATTCCTCTTTCGATCCTTTCCCGTGGATGTTATTATAGGGTGTTGAGTAGACCTCTCTTCGTATTCCATAGGCACGTTGTGATTATACATTTCATAAGTATTAGTGCATATCTGTTAACCCCCATGTCCTAGTTCATACATTCCTTATTCCTTTCCATTTGGTTAAACATTAATTGGTTTTCTGAATCTATGCGTGTCCGTCTCTTGGAAATTATTTCATGGGTATCAATTTTTAGGTAACACCTATAAGTGATGTCCTAAGATGTCTGTCTTTTGGATTCTTTCTTACTTCAAGTTGGGTGATTATCTCTAGATCCTTCTATGATGGTGCCAATGGCACTGTTCCATGCTTTTTCATGGCTAATATTCCATTGTGTACATGGACGACTTCTTCTTGGTGCATTTTTCTGTTGATGGACATTTCGGTTTCTTCCAGGTCTTGGCTATGGTACGTGTTGCTGCAGTGCAGGATTGCCAGCCTGTGTCTTTTCGATTCTGGTCTAATCAGGTTAAAGGCCCATGAGTGGGCCTACCAGATCACATGGTAGCTCCATATTTACCCTTAAACGCACCTCCATTCTGTTCTCACTACTGGCTGTGACCAGGTTTCATCCCACCAGCAGCTAAAGGGTACGCGGTTCTCTAAAACCCCTTCAGCATTTATTCTTTGTAGACTTTTTGGCTGATGACCATTCTGACGGCTGTGACGTGAACTTTTTTGTACACTGGATTTGCATGGCTTTATTGATTCCTGATGTTCAGCATTGTTCCATTCCCATTTTGTTAACAAAAAAGAAAGAAAGTAAAAGAAACAGAAGACAAATGTGCATAAACTATGCCTCTTGAAACTGTCGTTTTGAAATATGGACGTCTTTTGAATGTTTTCATCGATATACGACCCCAGGATTTTTTTTCAGGGAGGTGTCATTTACAGGCCTGCAATTATTTTGAATATCAACTGACCATTAGCGCTGGGATTAAAGCTGCTGTTGTGTGAAACGGCCACAAGTTGGAAGCAGTTCTCCTGTACCAAACCCGGTTACTAGGGCAACAGAACCTCAATGGAAGTCGTGTTCCAGGTTGTAATTTAGAATGGAATGTATCAGGAAAGCCCCTTCAATTTATGTCTCACTATTTCTTGTTTGTTTTTTTTAATTTAATTTTTATTTTTTATCACAGCAAGTTTGATTACAATGTTTGGCTTGTTGTAGGTGTGCACCATGTGGTTCTTTTACACATATACATATGTATGTTCTTCCTGGGATCCTTGTGCCATGTACGTTATGACAGAATGTTGAGTAGTCTTCTCTTGGTATTCCGTAGGTCTTTGGTGATTATATAGTTCACCTGTGTTTGTATATGTCTGTTAACCCCAATATCCTAATGTATCCAATCCTCACACCTTTCCATTGGTGAACCATAAGTTTGTTTAATGAATCTGTGATTGCCCTTCTCTGTGGAAATATCTTCACCGGTATCAATTTTTAGGTAACACCTATAAGTGATATCATACGATATGTGTCTCTCTCTTTCTGACTTAGTACGAGTCGCGTGACTACCTCTAGACTCATCTACGGTGCTGCACATGGCATTGTGTCCTTTTTTCCCTTGGCTAATATTCCCTCTGTACATGTACCAGTTCTTCTTTGTCCACTCATCTGTTGATGGACTTTTTGGTTGCTTCCATGTCTTGGCGATTGTAATAGAGCGGCAATGCACATTTGCCTGCCTTGTCTTTCCAATTCTGTCTTCTTAGGTGATAGGCCCAGGAGTGGGCCTGCTGGATCATACAGTAGCAAAATGTTTACTTTACAAAGGCACCTCCATTCTGTTCTCATTAGTGGCTCTTACCAGGTTACGTCCCTCTTAAAGTTGAGGGTATGCACTTCTCCACAACACCTTCAGCATTTACTGTTTGTAGTGTTTTTTTGCTGATGTATATTCTGACCAGTGTGAGCTGATATACCTCTTTGGGGTTGGATTTGCATGCGTCTCATAAACCCTTGAAATTGAGCTTTCTGGCATGTCCTTTTTTTCTTCAAACTGTGAGTACAGCTTACCTCTTCAAATTGTTTTCGTGAAGTGTGTGTGACATTTAGAAATATTTTGGCCATTACCTCCCTCAAGACATTTTGTGGGCAGGTTTCATTTATAGCCCTCCAGTACTGGTGCATATGAAGTGACCCTTAGCACAGGTTTTAAAGCTGCTGTTGCAGGTAACGGCCAGAGGGCGGCAGCATTTCTTTCATTATGTCTTTTGCTTTCCGACTTACCTCATGTTCTGTGATTATCTCTAGGCAGCATTTCTGCTTTTCCCAATCTGGTAACTAGGCGAGCAGACCTTCCTGGCAGTGGTGTTCCTCGGTTATATATTAGAGTGGAATGTGCCCGGAGAAACCCCCAAATGCTGATGTCTCCTTACTTATGTTTGCTTTCTAAATTGAATTTATATTTTTTTATTGGAGTCATATTCCATTGCGTACATGGACCACTTCTTCTTGGTGCATTCCTCTGTTGATGGACATTTTCGTAGCTTCCAAGTGTTGTCTATGGTAAATATTGCTGGAGTGCAGGATTTTCAGCCTGTATCTTTTTTTATGGTTTTGATTTCTTTTGCGGTACGCGGGCCTCTCACTGCGGTGGCCCCTCCCGTTGCAGAGCAGAGGCTCCGGATGCACAGGCCCAGCAGCCATAGCTCACGGGACCAGCCTCTCCACGGCATGTGGGATCTTCCCGGACCGGGGCACGAACCCGTGTCCCCTGCATCGGCAGGCGGACTCTCAACGTCTGCGCCACCAGGGAAGCCCAGCCTGTTTAGTTTTGATTCTCATCCTGTCAGGCGATAGGCCCAGCAGTGGGTATGCTTGATTGAATGGTAGCTCAGTATTTACCTTTCCAAGGCACCTCCTTTGTGTTTTCCTTACTGGCTCTTACCATGTCCCACGTTGAACCAAGGGTAGGCGTTTCTCCTCAAACCCTTCAGCATTTACTGTTTGCCGAATTTTTGCTGATGGCCATTCTGACTGGTGTGAGCTGATAGGTTTTTTGTAATTTGGATTTGCATGTCTTGAATTATTCCTAGTGTTCAGCATTTTTCCACGCCTTTTTAAAGTTCTGTTAAAATAACAGAAAGAAACAGAGAGTACAATTAACCTCTGGAAATTGTCTTCTTGAAAGGTTGCCCTCTTTTGAATGTTTTGGTCAATTTTCGAACCCAGGATTGTTTCTGAGGTCAGGTGTCATTCATAGGCCTGTAATGAGTGTGAATATTTAGTGAGCATGAGCACTGGGTTTAAAGCTGCTGTTTTGGGAAATGGCCACAAGGCGGCAGCATTTCTCCATTCCCAAATCTGGTTCCTAGCGCAGCAGAGCCTTTCTGGAAGTCCTGTTCCTAGGTTGGAAATTAAAATGGAATGTGCCAGGAGAAACCCCAATAAGTTTATGTCACATTACTTCTTGTTTTAGTTTTTTTAATCGGGGTAATGTTTAGAATACTGTTTGTCCTCAGTGTACACAATCTGGTTCATTTGTGCATAACATATATATATATATATATATTCATGTACAGAGCCAGTTCCCATGTAAATTATTGCAGAGTTTTTCATAGACATCCCTTGCTATATGGTCGGTCTTTCTGTTATATGTATTTAATAGGTATTTGTACACGTATGGTAACCCTAATCTTAATTTTTCCATTCCCCCCACCTGTTCTTTTAGGTAAGCATAGTTTGTTTTCTAAGCCTGTGAGTGTCTTTCTCTGTGGAAATATGTTCATTTGTGTCAGTTGTTAGATAACGCCTATAAGTGATATCATAGGATATGTCTTTTGCTTTCCGACTGACCTCATGTTCTGTGATTATCTCTAGGCTCATCTATGGTGCCTCAAAGAGCAGTGTTTCATTGTTTTCCATGGCTAATATTCCATTGTGTACATGGACCACTTCTTTTTCCACTCATCTGGTGATGGACATTTTGGTTGCTTCCGTGTCTTGGCTATTGTGAAAATTCCTGCAGTGCAGCTGCTGAAGCCTGTGCCTTCTCGACTCTGAACTTCTCAGGTGAGAGTCTCAGCGGTGGGCCTGCTGAATGGAATGGTGGCTCAATTTTTACTTTGAAACACAGCTCCTTTCTGTTCTCATTATTGGCTGTTACCACTTTACATCTCACCAGCAGCTAGAGGGTACACAGTTCTCTAAAACCCCTTCAGCATTTGTTGTGTGCAGACTTTTAGCTGATGGTAGTTGGCATGTGTGAGTTGAAACCTTTTTGGAGGTTAGATTTGCATGAGTCTAATAATTCCTGATGTTGAGCTTTTATCCATTTTCCTCTTTTTTGAAAATGAGTGAGTAAAACTTACCCCTCCATACTATGTCCTTGAAAATTGTGCCAGTTTGGAATTTTTTTGGCCATTCCCTACCTCCGCACAATTATGTAGGGCAGGTGTCCTTTACAGCCCTGAGTCCTTGTGAATGTTAAGTGACCATTAGCTGTGGGTTTAATGCCGCTCTTGCGGGAAACGGCCACAAGGCGGCAGCATTTCTACATTTCCAACTCTGGGTTTTTGGGCAACAGAGCTTTCCTGGAAATCGTGTTAGTAAGCTGCAAATTAGAGTGGAATGTGCCAGTGCAAACCCCCAAGAGCTTATATCTCCTAAATTGTTGTTTGTTTATTAAATTTAATTTTTATTAATTATCAGAGCAAATTTGATACAAATGTAGATTCTCCTAGGTGTACAGTTTCTGGTTCATCCTATCAATGTATCTGTCTATTCCTCTTTCGATCCTTTCCCGTGGATGTTATTATAGGGTGTTGAGTAGACCTCTCTTCGTATTCCATAGGCACTTTGTGATTATACATTTCATAAGTATTAGTGCATATCTGTTAACCCCCATGTCCTAGTTCATACATTCCTTATTCCTTTCCATTTGGTTAAACATTAATTGGTTTTCTGAATCTATGTGTGTCCATCTCTTGGAAATTATTTCATGGGTATCAATTTTTAGGTAACACCTATAAGTGATGTCCTAAGATGTCTGTCTTTCGGTTTCTTTCTTACTTCAAGTTGGGTGATTATCTCTAGATCCTTCTATGATGGTGCCAACGGCACTGTTCCATGCTTTTTCATGGCTAATATTCCATTGTGTACATGGACGACTTCTTCTTGGTGCATTTTTCCGTAGATGGACATTTCGGTTTCTTCCAGGTCTTGGCTATGTTACGTGTTGCTGCAGTGCAGGATTGCCAGCCTGTGTCTTTTCGATTCTCGTCTAATCAGGTGAAAGGCCCATGAGTGGGCCTACCAGATCACATGGTAGCTCCATATTTACCCTTAAACGCACCTCCATTCTGTTCTCACTACTGGCTGTGACCAGGTTTCATCCCACCAGCAGCTAAAGGGTACGCGGTTCTCTAAAACCCCTTCAGCATTTATTCTTTGTAGAATTTTTGGCTGATGACCATTCTGACGGCTGTGACGTGAACTTTTTTGTACACTGGATTTGCATGGCTTTATTGATTCCTGATGTTCAGCCTTTTTCCATTCCCATTTTGTTAACAAAAAAGAAAGAAAGTAAAAGAAACAGAAGACAAATGTGCATAAACTATGCCTCTTGAAACTGTCGTTTTGAAATATGGACGTCTTTTGAATGTTTTGATCGATATACGACCCCAGGATTTTTTTTCAGGGAGGTGTCATTTACAGGCCTGCAATTATTTTGAATATCAACTGAGCATTAGCGCTGGGATTAAAGCTGCTGTTGTGTGAAACGGCCACAAGGTGGCAGCAGTTCTCCTGTACCAAACCCGGTTACTAGGGCAACATAACCTCAATGGAAGTCGTGTTCCAGGTTGTAATTTAGAATGGAATGTATCAGGAAAGCCCCTTCAATTTATGTCTCACTATTTCTTGTTTGTTTTTTTTAATTTAATTTTTATTTTTTATCACAGCAAGTTTGATTACAATGTTTGGCTTGTTGTAGGTGTGCACCATGTGGTTCTTTTACACATATACATATGTGTGTTCTTCCTGGGATCCTTGTCCCATGTACGTTATGACAGAATGTTGAGTAGTCTTCTCTTGGTATTCCGTAGGTCTTTGGTGATTATATAGTTCACCTGTGTTTGTATATGTCTGTTAACCCCAATATCCTAATGTATCCAATCCTCACACCTTTCCATTGGTGAACCATAAGTTTGTTTAATGAATCTGTGATTGCCCTTCTCTGTGGAAATATCTTCACCGGTATCAATTTTTAGGTAACACCTATAAGTGATATCATACGATATGTGTCTCTCTCTTTCTGACTTAGTACGAGTCGCGTGACTACCTCTAGACTCATCTACAGTGCTGCACATGGCATTGTGTCCTTTTTTCCCTTGGCTAATATTCCCTCTGTACATGTACCAGTTCTTCTTTGTCCACTCATCTGTTGATGGACTTTTTGGTTGCTTCCATGTCTTGGCTATTGTAATAGAGCGGCAATGCACATTTGCCTGCCTGTGTCTTTCCAATTCTGTCTTCTTAGGTGATAGGCCCAGGAGTGGGCCTGCTGGATCATACAGTAGCAAAATGTTTACTTTACAAAGGCACCTCCATTCTGTTCTCATTAGTGGCTCTTACCAGGTTACGTCCCTCTTAAAGTTGAGGGTATGCACTTCTCCACAACACCTTCAGCATTTACTGTTTGTAGTGTTTTTTTGCTGATGTATATTCTGACCAGTGTGAGCTGATATACCTCTTTGGGGTTGGATTTGCATGCGTCTCATAAACCCTTGAAATTGAGCTTTCTGGCATGTCCTTTTTTTCTTCAAACTGTGAGTACAGCTTACCTCTTCAAATTGTTTTCGTGAAGTGTGTGTGACATTTAGAAATATTTTGGCCATTACCTCCCTCAAGACATTTTGTGGGCAGGTTTCATTTATAGCCCTCCAGTACTGGTGCATATGAAGTGACCCTTAGCACAGGTTTTAAAGCTGCTGTTGCAGGTAACGGCCAGAGGGCGGCAGCATTTCTTTCATTATGTCTTTTGCTTTCCGACTTACCTCATGTTCTGTGATTATCTCTAGGCAGCATTTCTGCTTTTCCCAATCTGGTAACTAGGCGAACAGACCTTCCTGGCAGTGGTGTTCCTCGGTTATATATTAGAGTGGAATGTGCCCGGAGAAACCCCCAAATGCTGATGTCTCCTTACTTATGTTTGCTTTCTAAATTGAATTTATATTTCTTTATTGGAGTCATATTCCATTGCGTACATGGACCACTTCTTCTTGGTGCATTCCTCTGTTGATGGACATTTTCGTAGCTTCCAAGTGTTGTCTATGGTAAATATTGCTGGAGTGCAGGATTTTCAGCCTGTATCTTTTTTTATGGTTTTGATTTCTTTTGCGGTACGCGGGCCTCTCACTGCGGTGGCCCCTCCCGTTGCAGAGCAGAGGCTCCGGATGCACAGGCCCAGCAGCCATAGCTCACGGGACCAGCCTCTCCACGGCATGTGGGATCTTCCCGGACCGGGGCACGAACCCGTGTCCCCTGCATCGGCAGGCGGACTCTCAACGTCTGCGCCACCAGGGAAGCCCAGCCTGTTTAGTTTTGATTCTCATCCTGTCAGGCGATAGGCCCAGCAGTGGGTATGCTTGATTGAATGGTAGCTCAGTATTTACCTTTCCAAGGCACCTCCTTTGTGTTTTCCTTACTGGCTCTTACCATGTCCCACGTTGAACCAAGGGTAGGCGTTTCTCCTCAAACCCTTCAGCATTTACTGTTTGCCGAATTTTTGCTGATGGCCATTCTGACTGGTGTGAGCTGATAGGTTTTTTGTAATTTGGATTTGCATGTCTTGAATTATTCCTAGTGTTCAGCATTTTTCCACGCCTTTTTAAAGTTCTGTTAAAATAACAGAAAGAAACAGAGAGTACAATTAACCTCTGGAAATTGTCTTCTTGAAAGGTTGCCCTCTTTTGAATGTTTTGGTCAATTTTCGAACCCAGGATTGTTTCTGAGGTCAGGTGTCATTCATAGGCCTGTAATGAGTGTGAATATTTAGTGAGCATGAGCACTGGGTTTAAAGCTGCTGTTTTGGGAAATGGCCACAAGGCGGCAGCATTTCTCCATTCCCAAATCTGGTTCCTAGCGCAGCAGAGCCTTTCTGGAAGTCCTGTTCCTAGGTTGGAAATTAAAATGGAATGTGCCAGGAGAAACCCCAATAAGTTTATGTCACATTACTTCTTGTTTTAGTTTTTTTAATCGGGGTAATGTTTAGAATACTGTTTGTCCTCAGTGTACACAATCTGGTTCATTTGTGCATAACATATATATATATATATATATTCATGTACAGAGCCAGTTCCCATGTAAATTATTGCAGAGTTTTTCATAGACATCCCTTGCTATATGGTCGGTCTTTCTGTTATATGTATTTAATAGGTATTTGTACACGTATGGTAACCCTAATCTTAATTTTTCCATTCCCCCCACCTGTTCTTTTAGGTAAGCATAGTTTGTTTTCTAAGCCTGTGAGTGTCTTTCTCTGTGGAAATATGTTCATTTGTGTCAGTTGTTAGATAACGCCTATAAGTGATATCATAGGATATGTCTTTTGCTTTCCGACTGACCTCATGTTCTGTGATTATCTCTAGGCTCATCTATGGTGCCTCAAAGAGCAGTGTTTCATTGTTTTCCATGGCTAATAGTCCATTGAGTACATGGACCACTTCTTCTTTTTCCACTCATCTGGTGATGGACATTTTGGTTGCTTCCGTGTCTTGGCTATTGTGAAAATTCCTGCAGTGCAGCTGCTGAAGCCTGTGCCTTCTCGACTCTGGACTTCTCAGGTGAGAGTCTCAGCGGTGGGCCTGCTGAATGGAATGGTGGCTCAGTTTTTACTTTGAAACACAGCTCCTTTCTGTTCTCATTATTGGCTGTTACCACTTTACATCTCACCAGCAGCTAGAGGGTACACAGTTCTCTAAAACCCCTTCAGCATTTGTTGTGTGCAGACTTTTAGCTGATGGTAGTTGGCATGTGTGAGTTGAAACCTTTTTGGAGGTTAGATTTGCATGAGTCTAATAATTCCTGATGTTGAGCTTTTATCCGTTTTCCTCTTTTTTGAAAATGAGTGAGTAAAACTTACCCCTCCATACTATGTCCTTGAAAATTGTGCCAGTTTGGAATTTTTTTGGCCATTCCCTACCTCCGCACAATTATGTAGGGCAGGTGTCCTTTACAGCCCTGAGTCCTTGTGAATGTTAAGTGACCATTAGCTGTGGGTTTAATGCCGCTCTTGCGGGAAACGGCCACAAGGCGGCAGCATTTCTACATTTCCAACTCTGGGTTTTTGGGCAACAGAGCTTTCCTGGAAATCGTGTTAGTAAGCTGCAAATTAGAGTGGAATGTGCCAGTGCAAACCCCCAAGAGCTTATATCTCCTAAATTGTTGTTTGTTTATTAAATTTAATTTTTATTAATTATCAGAGCAAATTTGATACAAATGTAGATTCTCCTAGGTGTACAGTTTCTGGTTCATCCTATCAATGTATCTGTCTATTCCTCTTTCGATCCTTTCCTGTGGATGTTATTATAGGGTGTTGAGTAGACCTCTCTTCGTATTGCATAGGCACTTTGTGATTATACATTTCATAAGTATTAGTGCATATCTGTTAACCCCCATGTCCTAGTTCATACATTCCTTATTCCTTTCCATTTGGTTAAACATTAATTGGTTTTCTGAATCTATGTGTGTCCATCTCTTGGAAATTATTTCATGGGTATCAATTTTTAGGTAACACCTATAAGTGATGTCCTAAGATGTCTGTCTTTCGGTTTCTTTCTTACTTCAAGTTGGGTGATTATCTCTAGATCCTTCTATGATGGTGCCAACGGCACTGTTCCATGCTTTTTCATGGCTAATATTCCATTGTGTACATGGACGACTTCTTCTTGGTGCATTTTTCCGTTGATGGACATTTCGGTTTCTTCCAGGTCTTGGCTATGGTACGTGTTGCTGCAGTGCAGGATTGCCAGCCTGTGTCTTTTCGATTCTCGTCTAATCAGGTGAAAGGCCCATGAGTGGGCCTACCAGATCACATGGTAGCTCCATATTTACCCTTAAACGCACCTCCATTCTGTTCTCACTACTGGCTGTGACCAGGTTTCATCCCACCAGCAGCTAAAGGGTACGCGGTTCTCTAAAACCCCTTCAGCATTTATTCTTTGTAGACTTTTTGGCTGATGACCATTCTGACGGCTGTGAGGTGAACTTTTTTGTACACTGGATTTGCATGGCTTTATTGATTCCTGATGTTCAGCATTGTTCCATTCCCATTTTGTTAACAAAAAAGAAAGAAAGTAAAAGAAACAGAAGAGAAATGTGCATAAACTATGCCTCTTGAAACTGTCGTTTTGAAATATGGACGTCTTTTGAATGTTTTCATCGATATACGACCCCAGGATTTTTTTTCAGGGAGGTGTCATTTACAGGCCTGCAATTATTTTGAATATCAACTGACCATTAGCGCTGGGATTAAAGCTGCTGTTGTGTGAAACGGCCACAAGGTGGCAGCAGTTCTCCTGTACCAAACCCGGTTACTAGGGCAACAGAACCTCAATGGAAGTCGTGTTCCAGGTTGTAATTTAGAATGGAATGTATCAGGAAAGCCCCTTCAATTTATGTCTCACTATTTCTTGTTTGTTTTTTTTAATTTAATTTTTATTTTTTATCACAGCAAGTTTGATTACAATGTTTGGCTTGTTGTAGGTGTGCACCATGTGGTTCTTTTACACATATACATATGTGTGTTCTTCCTGGGATCCTTGTGCCATGTACGTTATGACAGAATGTTGAGTAGTCTTCTCTTGGTATTCCGTAGGTCTTTGGTGATTATATAGTTCACCTGTGTTTGTATATGTCTGTTAACCCCAATATCCTAATGTATCCAATCCTCACACCTTTCCATTGGTGAACCATAAGTTTGTTTAATGAATCTGTGATTGCCCTTCTCTGTGGAAATATCTTCACCGGTATCAATTTTTAGGTAACACCTATAAGTGATATCATACGATATGTGTCTCTCTCTTTCTGACTTAGTACGAGTCGCGTGACTACCTCTAGACTCATCTACGGTGCTGCACATGGCATTGTGTCCTTTTTTCCCTTGGCTAATATTCCCTCTGTACATGTACCAGTTCTTCTTTGTCCACTCATCTGTTGATGGACTTTTTGGTTGCTTCCATGTCTTGGCTATTGTAATCGAGCGGCAATGCACATTTGCCTGCCTGTGTCTTTCCAATTCTGTCTTCTTAGGTGATAGGCCCAGGAGTGGGCCTGCTGGATCATACAGTAGCAAAATGTTTACTTTACAAAGGCACCTCCATTCTGTTCTCATTAGTGGCTCTTACCAGGTTACGTCCCTCTTAAAGTTGAGGGTATGCACTTCTCCACAACACCTTCAGCATTTACTGTTTGTAGTGTTTTTTTGCTGATGTATATTCTGACCAGTGTGAGCTGATATACCTCTTTGGGGTTGGATTTGCATGCGTCTCATAAACCCTTGAAATTGAGCTTTCTGGCATGTCCTTTTTTTCTTCAAACTGTGAGTACAGCTTACCTCTTCAAATTGTTTTCGTGAAGTGTGTGTGACATTTAGAAATATTTTGGCCATTACCTCCCTCAAGACATTTTGTGGGCAGGTTTCATTTATAGCCCTCCAGTACTGGTGCATATGAAGTGACCCTTAGCACAGGTTTTAAAGCTGCTGTTGCAGGTAACGGCCAGAGGGCGGCAGCATTTCTTTCATTATGTCTTTTGCTTTCCGACTTACCTCATGTTCTGTGATTATCTCTAGGCAGCATTTCTGCTTTTCCCAATCTGGTAACTAGGCGAGCAGACCTTCCTGGCAGTGGTGTTCCTCGGTTATATATTAGAGTGGAATGTGCCCGGAGAAACCCCCAAATGCTGATGTCTCCTTACTTATGTTTGCTTTCTAAATTGAATTTATATTTTTTTATTGGAGTCATATTCCATTGCGTACATGGACCACTTCTTCTTGGTGCATTCCTCTGTTGATGGACATTTTCGTAGCTTCCAAGTGTTGTCTATGGTAAATATTGCTGGAGTGCAGGATTTTCAGCCTGTATCTTTTTTTATGGTTTTGATTTCTTTTGCGGTACGCGGGCCTCTCACTGCGGTGGCCCCTCCCGTTGCAGAGCAGAGGCTCCGGATGCACAGGCCCAGCAGCCATAGCTCACGGGACCAGCCTCTCCACGGCATGTGGGATCTTCCCGGACCGGGGCACGAACCCGTGTCCCCTGCATCGGCAGGCGGACTCTCAACGTCTGCGCCACCAGGGAAGCCCAGCCTGTTTAGTTTTGATTCTCATCCTGTCAGGCGATAGGCCCAGCAGTGGGTATGCTTGATTGAATGGTAGCTCAGTATTTACCTTTCCAAGGCACCTCCTTTGTGTTTTCCTTACTGGCTCTTACCATGTCCCACGTTGAACCAAGGGTAGGCGTTTCTCCTCAAACCCTTCAGCATTTACTGTTTGCCGAATTTTTGCTGATGGCCATTCTGACTGGTGTGAGCTGATAGGTTTTTTGTAATTTGGATTTGCATGTCTTGAATTATTCCTAGTGTTCAGCATTTTTCCACGCCTTTTTAAAGTTCTGTTAAAATAACAGAAAGAAACAGAGAGTACAATTAACCTCTGGAAATTGTCTTCTTGAAAGGTTGCCCTCTTTTGAATGTTTTGGTCAATTTTCGAACCCAGGATTGTTTCTGAGGTCAGGTGTCATTCATAGGCCTGTAATGAGTGTGAATATTTAGTGAGCATGAGCACTGGGTTTAAAGCTGCTGTTTTGGGAAATGGCCACAAGGCGGCAGCATTTCTCCATTCCCAAATCTGGTTCCTAGGGCAGCAGAGCCTTTCTGGAAGTCCTGTTCCTAGGTTGGAAATTAAAATGGAATGTGCCAGGAGAAACCCCAATAAGTTTATGTCACATTACTTCTTGTTTTAGTTTTTTTAATCGGGGTAATGTTTAGAATACTGTTTGTCCTCAGTGTACACAATCTGGTTCATTTGTGCATAACATATATATATATATATATATTCATGTACAGAGCCAGTTCCCATGTAAATTATTGCAGAGTTTTTCATAGACATCCCTTGCTATATGGTCGGTCTTTCTGTTATATGTATTTAATAGGTATTTGTACACGTATGGTAACCCTAATCTTAATTTTTCCATTCCCCCCACCTGTTCTTTTAGGTAAGCATAGTTTGTTTTCTAAGCCTGTGAGTGTCTTTCTCTGTGGAAATATGTTCATTTGTGTCAGTTGTTAGATAACGCCTATAAGTGATATCATAGGATATGTCTTTTGCTTTCCGACTGACCTCATGTTCTGTGATTATCTCTAGGCTCATCTATGGTGCCTCAAAGAGCAGTGTTTCATTGTTTTCCATGGCTAATATTCCATTGTGTACATGGACCACTTCTTTTTCCACTCATCTGGTGATGGACATTTTGGTTGCTTCCGTGTCTTGGCTATTGTGAAAATTCCTGCAGTGCAGCTGCTGAAGCCTGTGCCTTCTCGACTCTGAACTTCTCAGGTGAGAGTCTCAGCGGTGGGCCTGCTGAATGGAATGGTGGCTCAATTTTTACTTTGAAACACAGCTCCTTTCTGTTCTCATTATTGGCTGTTACCACTTTACATCTCACCAGCAGCTAGAGGGTACACAGTTCTCTAAAACCCCTTCAGCATTTGTTGTGTGCAGACTTTTAGCTGATGGTAGTTGGCATGTGTGAGTTGAAACCTTTTTGGAGGTTAGATTTGCATGAGTCTAATAATTCCTGATGTTGAGCTTTTATCCATTTTCCTCTTTTTTGAAAATGAGTGAGTAAAACTTACCCCTCCATACTATGTCCTTGAAAATTGTGCCAGTTTGGAATTTTTTTGGCCATTCCCTACCTCCGCACAATTATGTAGGGCAGGTGTCCTTTACAGCCCTGAGTCCTTGTGAATGTTAAGTGACCATTAGCTGTGGGTTTAATGCCGCTCTTGCGGGAAACGGCCACAAGGCGGCAGCATTTCTACATTTCCAACTCTGGGTTTTTGGGCAACAGAGCTTTCCTGGAAATCGTGTTAGTAAGCTGCAAATTAGAGTGGAATGTGCCAGTGCAAACCCCCAAGAGCTTATATCTCCTAAATTGTTGTTTGTTTATTAAATTTAATTTTTATTAATTATCAGAGCAAATTTGATACAAATGTAGATTCTCCTAGGTGTACAGTTTCTGGTTCATCCTATCAATGTATCTGTCTATTCCTCTTTCGATCCTTTCCCGTGGATGTTATTATAGGGTGTTGAGTAGACCTCTCTTCGTATTCCATAGGCACTTTGTGATTATACATTTCATAAGTATTAGTGCATATCTGTTAACCCCCATGTCCTAGTTCATACATTCCTTATTCCTTTCCATTTGGTTAAACATTAATTGGTTTTCTGAATCTATGTGTGTCCATCTCTTGGAAATTATTTCATGGGTATCAATTTTTAGGTAACACCTATAAGTGATGTCCTAAGATGTCTGTCTTTCGGTTTCTTTCTTACTTCAAGTTGGGTGATTATCTCTAGATCCTTCTATGATGGTGCCAACGGCACTGTTCCATGCTTTTTCATGGCTAATATTCCATTGTGTACATGGACGACTTCTTCTTGGTGCATTTTTCCGTAGATGGACATTTCGGTTTCTTCCAGGTCTTGGCTATGTTACGTGTTGCTGCAGTGCAGGATTGCCAGCCTGTGTCTTTTCGATTCTCGTCTAATCAGGTGAAAGGCCCATGAGTGGGCCTACCAGATCACATGGTAGCTCCATATTTACCCTTAAACGCACCTCCATTCTGTTCTCACTACTGGCTGTGACCAGGTTTCATCCCACCAGCAGCTAAAGGGTACGCGGTTCTCTAAAACCCCTTCAGCATTTATTCTTTGTAGAATTTTTGGCTGATGACCATTCTGACGGCTGTGACGTGAACTTTTTTGTACACTGGATTTGCATGGCTTTATTGATTCCTGATGTTCAGCCTTTTTCCATTCCCATTTTGTTAACAAAAAAGAAAGAAAGTAAAAGAAACAGAAGACAAATGTGCATAAACTATGCCTCTTGAAACTGTCGTTTTGAAATATGGACGTCTTTTGAATGTTTTGATCGATATACGACCCCAGGATTTTTTTTCAGGGAGGTGTCATTTACAGGCCTGCAATTATTTTGAATATCAACTGAGCATTAGCGCTGGGATTAAAGCTGCTGTTGTGTGAAACGGCCACAAGGTGGCAGCAGTTCTCCTGTACCAAACCCGGTTACTAGGGCAACATAACCTCAATGGAAGTCGTGTTCCAGGTTGTAATTTAGAATGGAATGTATCAGGAAAGCCCCTTCAATTTATGTCTCACTATTTCTTGTTTGTTTTTTTTAATTTAATTTTTATTTTTTATCACAGCAAGTTTGATTACAATGTTTGGCTTGTTGTAGGTGTGCACCATGTGGTTCTTTTACACATATACATATGTGTGTTCTTCCTGGGATCCTTGTCCCATGTACGTTATGACAGAATGTTGAGTAGTCTTCTCTTGGTATTCCGTAGGTCTTTGGTGATTATATAGTTCACCTGTGTTTGTATATGTCTGTTAACCCCAATATCCTAATGTATCCAATCCTCACACCTTTCCATTGGTGAACCATAAGTTTGTTTAATGAATCTGTGATTGCCCTTCTCTGTGGAAATATCTTCACCGGTATCAATTTTTAGGTAACACCTATAAGTGATATCATACGATATGTGTCTCTCTCTTTCTGACTTAGTACGAGTCGCGTGACTACCTCTAGACTCATCTACGGTGCTGCACATGGCATTGTGTCCTTTTTTCCCTTGGCTAATATTCCCTCTGTACATGTACCAGTTCTTCTTTGTCCACTCATCTGTTGATGGACTTTTTGGTTGCTTCCATGTCTTGGCTATTGTAATAGAGCGGCAATGCACATTTGCCTGCCTGTGTCTTTCCAATTCTGTCTTCTTAGGTGATAGGCCCAGGAGTGGGCCTGCTGGATCATACAGTAGCAAAATGTTTACTTTACAAAGGCACCTCCATTCTGTTCTCATTAGTGGCTCTTACCAGGTTACGTCCCTCTTAAAGTTGAGGGTATGCACTTCTCCACAACACCTTCAGCATTTACTGTTTGTAGTGTTTTTTTGCTGATGTATATTCTGACCAGTGTGAGCTGATATACCTCTTTGGGGTTGGATTTGCATGCGTCTCATAAACCCTTGAAATTGAGCTTTCTGGCATGTCCTTTTTTTCTTCAAACTGTGAGTACAGCTTACCTCTTCAAATTGTTTTCGTGAAGTGTGTGTGACATTTAGAAATATTTTGGCCATTACCTCCCTCAAGACATTTTGTGGGCAGGTTTCATTTATAGCCCTCCAGTACTGGTGCATATGAAGTGACCCTTAGCACAGGTTTTAAAGCTGCTGTTGCAGGTAACGGCCAGAGGGCGGCAGCATTTCTTTCATTATGTCTTTTGCTTTCCGACTTACCTCATGTTCTGTGATTATCTCTAGGCAGCATTTCTGCTTTTCCCAATCTGGTAACTAGGCGAACAGACCTTCCTGGCAGTGGTGTTCCTCGGTTATATATTAGAGTGGAATGTGCCCGGAGAAACCCCCAAATGCTGATGTCTCCTTACTTATGTTTGCTTTCTAAATTGAATTTATATTTCTTTATTGGAGTCATATTCCATTGCGTACATGGACCACTTCTTCTTGGTGCATTCCTCTGTTGATGGACATTTTCGTAGCTTCCAAGTGTTGTCTATGGTAAATATTGCTGGAGTGCAGGATTTTCAGCCTGTATCTTTTTTTATGGTTTTGATTTCTTTTGCGGTACGCGGGCCTCTCACTGCGGTGGCCCCTCCCGTTGCAGAGCAGAGGCTCCGGATGCACAGGCCCAGCAGCCATAGCTCACGGGACCAGCCTCTCCACGGCATGTGGGATCTTCCCGGACCGGGGCACGAACCCGTGTCCCCTGCATCGGCAGGCGGACTCTCAACGTCTGCGCCACCAGGGAAGCCCAGCCTGTTTAGTTTTGATTCTCATCCTGTCAGGCGATAGGCCCAGCAGTGGGTATGCTTGATTGAATGGTAGCTCAGTATTTACCTTTCCAAGGCACCTCCTTTGTGTTTTCCTTACTGGCTCTTACCATGTCCCACGTTGAACCAAGGGTAGGCGTTTCTCCTCAAACCCTTCAGCATTTACTGTTTGCCGAATTTTTGCTGATGGCCATTCTGACTGGTGTGAGCTGATAGGTTTTTTGTAATTTGGATTTGCATGTCTTGAATTATTCCTAGTGTTCAGCATTTTTCCACGCCTTTTTAAAGTTCTGTTAAAATAACAGAAAGAAACAGAGAGTACAATTAACCTCTGGAAATTGTCTTCTTGAAAGGTTGCCCTCTTTTGAATGTTTTGGTCAATTTTCGAACCCAGGATTGTTTCTGAGGTCAGGTGTCATTCATAGGCCTGTAATGAGTGTGAATATTTAGTGAGCATGAGCACTGGGTTTAAAGCTGCTGTTTTGGGAAATGGCCACAAGGCGGCAGCATTTCTCCATTCCCAAATCTGGTTCCTAGCGCAGCAGAGCCTTTCTGGAAGTCCTGTTCCTAGGTTGGAAATTAAAATGGAATGTGCCAGGAGAAACCCCAATAAGTTTATGTCACATTACTTCTTGTTTTAGTTTTTTTAATCGGGGTAATGTTTAGAATACTGTTTGTCCTCAGTGTACACAATCTGGTTCATTTGTGCATAACATATATATATATATATATATTCATGTACAGAGCCAGTTCCCATGTAAATTATTGCAGAGTTTTTCATAGACATCCCTTGCTATATGGTCGGTCTTTCTGTTATATGTATTTAATAGGTATTTGTACACGTATGGTAACCCTAATCTTAATTTTTCCATTCCCCCCACCTGTTCTTTTAGGTAAGCATAGTTTGTTTTCTAAGCCTGTGAGTGTCTTTCTCTGTGGAAATATGTTCATTTGTGTCAGTTGTTAGATAACGCCTATAAGTGATATCATAGGATATGTCTTTTGCTTTCCGACTGACCTCATGTTCTGTGATTATCTCTAGGCTCATCTATGGTGCCTCAAAGAGCAGTGTTTCATTGTTTTCCATGGCTAATAGTCCATTGAGTACATGGACCACTTCTTCTTTTTCCACTCATCTGGTGATGGACATTTTGGTTGCTTCCGTGTCTTGGCTATTGTGAAAATTCCTGCAGTGCAGCTGCTGAAGCCTGTGCCTTCTCGACTCTGGACTTCTCAGGTGAGAGTCTCAGCGGTGGGCCTGCTGAATGGAATGGTGGCTCAGTTTTTACTTTGAAACACAGCTCCTTTCTGTTCTCATTATTGGCTGTTACCACTTTACATCTCACCAGCAGCTAGAGGGTACACAGTTCTCTAAAACCCCTTCAGCATTTGTTGTGTGCAGACTTTTAGCTGATGGTAGTTGGCATGTGTGAGTTGAAACCTTTTTGGAGGTTAGATTTGCATGAGTCTAATAATTCCTGATGTTGAGCTTTTATCCGTTTTCCTCTTTTTTGAAAATGAGTGAGTAAAACTTACCCCTCCATACTATGTCCTTGAAAATTGTGCCAGTTTGGAATTTTTTTGGCCATTCCCTACCTCCGCACAATTATGTAGGGCAGGTGTCCTTTACAGCCCTGAGTCCTTGTGAATGTTAAGTGACCATTAGCTGTGGGTTTAATGCCGCTCTTGCGGGAAACGGCCACAAGGCGGCAGCATTTCTACATTTCCAACTCTGGGTTTTTGGGCAACAGAGCTTTCCTGGAAATCGTGTTAGTAAGCTGCAAATTAGAGTGGAATGTGCCAGTGCAAACCCCCAAGAGCTTATATCTCCTAAATTGTTGTTTGTTTATTAAATTTAATTTTTATTAATTATCAGAGCAAATTTGATACAAATGTAGATTCTCCTAGGTGTACAGTTTCTGGTTCATCCTATCAATGTATCTGTCTATTCCTCTTTCGATCCTTTCCTGTGGATGTTATTATAGGGTGTTGAGTAGACCTCTCTTCGTATTCCATAGGCACTTTGTGATTATACATTTCATAAGTATTAGTGCATATCTGTTAACCCCCATGTCCTAGTTCATACATTCCTTATTCCTTTCCATTTGGTTAAACATTAATTGGTTTTCTGAATCTATGTGTGTCCATCTCTTGGAAATTATTTCATGGGTATCAATTTTTAGGTAACACCTATAAGTGATGTCCTAAGATGTCTGTCTTTCGGTTTCTTTCTTACTTCAAGTTGGGTGATTATCTCTAGATCCTTCTATGATGGTGCCAACGGCACTGTTCCATGCTTTTTCATGGCTAATATTCCATTGTGTACATGGACGACTTCTTCTTGGTGCATTTTTCCGTTGATGGACATTTCGGTTTCTTCCAGGTCTTGGCTATGGTACGTGTTGCTGCAGTGCAGGATTGCCAGCCTGTGTCTTTTCGATTCTCGTCTAATCAGGTGAAAGGCCCATGAGTGGGCCTACCAGATCACATGGTAGCTCCATATTTACCCTTAAACGCACCTCCATTCTGTTCTCACTACTGGCTGTGACCAGGTTTCATCCCACCAGCAGCTAAAGGGTACGCGGTTCTCTAAAACCCCTTCAGCATTTATTCTTTGTAGACTTTTTGGCTGATGACCATTCTGACGGCTGTGAGGTGAACTTTTTTGTACACTGGATTTGCATGGCTTTATTGATTCCTGATGTTCAGCATTGTTCCATTCCCATTTTGTTAACAAAAAAGAAAGAAAGTAAAAGAAACAGAAGAGAAATGTGCATAAACTATGCCTCTTGAAACTGTCGTTTTGAAATATGGACGTCTTTTGAATGTTTTCATCGATATACGACCCCAGGATTTTTTTTCAGGGAGGTGTCATTTACAGGCCTGCAATTATTTTGAATATCAACTGACCATTAGCGCTGGGATTAAAGCTGCTGTTGTGTGAAACGGCCACAAGGTGGCAGCAGTTCTCCTGTACCAAACCCGGTTACTAGGGCAACAGAACCTCAATGGAAGTCGTGTTCCAGGTTGTAATTTAGAATGGAATGTATCAGGAAAGCCCCTTCAATTTATGTCTCACTATTTCTTGTTTGTTTTTTTTAATTTAATTTTTATTTTTTATCACAGCAAGTTTGATTACAATGTTTGGCTTGTTGTAGGTGTGCACCATGTGGTTCTTTTACACATATACATATGTGTGTTCTTCCTGGGATCCTTGTCCCATGTACGTTATGACAGAATGTTGAGTAGTCTTCTCTTGGTATTCCGTAGGTCTTTGGTGATTATATAGTTCACCTGTGTTTGTATATGTCTGTTAACCCCAATATCCTAATGTATCCAATCCTCACACCTTTCCATTGGTGAACCATAAGTTTGTTTAATGAATCTGTGATTGCCCTTCTCTGTGGAAATATCTTCACCGGTATCAATTTTTAGGTAACACCTATAAGTGATATCATACGATATGTGTCTCTCTCTTTCTGACTTAGTACGAGTCGCGTGACTACCTCTAGACTCATCTACGGTGCTGCACATGGCATTGTGTCCTTTTTTCCCTTGGCTAATATTCCCTCTGTACATGTACCAGTTCTTCTTTGTCCACTCATCTGTTGATGGACTTTTTGGTTGCTTCCATGTCTTGGCTATTGTAATCGAGCGGCAATGCACATTTGCCTGCCTGTGTCTTTCCAATTCTGTCTTCTTAGGTGATAGGCCCAGGAGTGGGCCTGCTGGATCATACAGTAGCAAAATGTTTACTTTACAAAGGCACCTCCATTCTGTTCTCATTAGTGGCTCTTACCAGGTTACGTCCCTCTTAAAGTTGAGGGTATGCACTTCTCCACAACACCTTCAGCATTTACTGTTTGTAGTGTTTTTTTGCTGATGTATATTCTGACCAGTGTGAGCTGATATACCTCTTTGGGGTTGGATTTGCATGCGTCTCATAAACCCTTGAAATTGAGCTTTCTGGCATGTCCTTTTTTTCTTCAAACTGTGAGTACAGCTTACCTCTTCAAATTGTTTTCGTGAAGTGTGTGTGACATTTAGAAATATTTTGGCCATTACCTCCCTCAAGACATTTTGTGGGCAGGTTTCATTTATAGCCCTCCAGTACTGGTGCATATGAAGTGACCCTTAGCACAGGTTTTAAAGCTGCTGTTGCAGGTAACGGCCAGAGGGCGGCAGCATTTCTTTCATTATGTCTTTTGCTTTCCGACTTACCTCATGTTCTGTGATTATCTCTAGGCAGCATTTCTGCTTTTCCCAATCTGGTAACTAGGCGAGCAGACCTTCCTGGCAGTGGTGTTCCTCGGTTATATATTAGAGTGGAATGTGCCCGGAGAAACCCCCAAATGCTGATGTCTCCTTACTTATGTTTGCTTTCTAAATTGAATTTATATTTTTTTATTGGAGTCATATTCCATTGCGTACATGGACCACTTCTTCTTGGTGCATTCCTCTGTTGATGGACATTTTCGTAGCTTCCAAGTGTTGTCTATGGTAAATATTGCTGGAGTGCAGGATTTTCAGCCTGTATCTTTTTTTATGGTTTTGATTTCTTTTGCGGTACGCGGGCCTCTCACTGCGGTGGCCCCTCCCGTTGCAGAGCAGAGGCTCCGGATGCACAGGCCCAGCAGCCATAGCTCACGGGACCAGCCTCTCCACGGCATGTGGGATCTTCCCGGACCGGGGCACGAACCCGTGTCCCCTGCATCGGCAGGCGGACTCTCAACGTCTGCGCCACCAGGGAAGCCCAGCCTGTTTAGTTTTGATTCTCATCCTGTCAGGCGATAGGCCCAGCAGTGGGTATGCTTGATTGAATGGTAGCTCAGTATTTACCTTTCCAAGGCACCTCCTTTGTGTTTTCCTTACTGGCTCTTACCATGTCCCACGTTGAACCAAGGGTAGGCGTTTCTCCTCAAACCCTTCAGCATTTACTGTTTGCAGAATTTTTGCTGATGGCCATTCTGACTGGTGTGAGCTGATAGGTTTTTTGTAATTTGGATTTGCATGTCTTGAATTATTCCTAGTGTTCAGCATTTTTCCACACCTTTTTAAAGTTCTGTTAAAATAACAGAAAGAAACAGAGAGTACAATTAACCTCTGGAAATTGTCTTCTTGAAAGGTTGCCCTCTTTTGAATGTTTTGGTCAATTTTCGAACCCAGGATTGTTTCTGAGGTCAGGTGTCATTCATAGGCCTGTAATGAGTGTGAATATTTAGTGAGCATGAGCACTGGGTTTAAAGCTGCTGTTTTGGGAAATGGCCACAAGGCGGCAGCATTTCTCCATTCCCAAATCTGGTTCCTAGGGCAGCAGAGCCTTTCTGGAAGTCCTGTTCCTAGGTTGGAAATTAAAATGGAATGTGCCAGGAGAAACCCCAATAAGTTTATGTCACATTACTTCTTGTTTTAGTTTTTTTAATCGGGGTAATGTTTAGAATACTGTTTGTCCTCAGTGTACACAATCTGGTTCATTTGTGCATAACATATATATATATATATATATATTCATGTACAGAGCAAGTTCCCATGTAAATTATTGCAGAGTTTTTCATAGACATCCCTTGCTATATGGTCGGTCTTTCTGTTATATGTATTTAATAGGTATTTGTACACGTATGGTAACCCTAATCTTAATTTTTCCATTCCCCCCACCTGTTCTTTTAGGTAAGCATAGTTTGTTTTCTAAGCCTGTGAGTGTCTTTCTCTGTGGAAATATGTTCATTTGTGTCAGTTGTTAGATAACGCCTATAAGTGATATCATAGGATATGTCTTTTGCTTTCCGACTGACCTCATGTTCTGTGATTATCTCTAGGCTCATCTATGGTGCCTCAAAGAGCAGTGTTTCATTGTTTTCCATGGCTAATATTCCATTGTGTACATGGACCACTTCTTTTTCCACTCATCTGGTGATGGACATTTTGGTTGCTTCCGTGTCTTGGCTATTGTGAAAATTCCTGCAGTGCAGCTGCTGAAGCCTGTGCCTTCTCGACTCTGAACTTCTCAGGTGAGAGTCTCAGCGGTGGGCCTGCTGAATGGAATGGTGGCTCAATTTTTACTTTGAAACACAGCTCCTTTCTGTTCTCATTATTGGCTGTTACCACTTTACATCTCACCAGCAGCTAGAGGGTACACAGTTCTCTAAAACCCCTTCAGCATTTGTTGTGTGCAGACTTTTAGCTGATGGTAGTTGGCATGTGTGAGTTGAAACCTTTTTGGAGGTTAGATTTGCATGAGTCTAATAATTCCTGATGTTGAGCTTTTATCCATTTTCCTCTTTTTTGAAAATGAGTGAGTAAAACTTACCCCTCCATACTATGTCCTTGAAAATTGTGCCAGTTTGGAATTTTTTTGGCCATTCCCTACCTCCGCACAATTATGTAGGGCAGGTGTCCTTTACAGCCCTGAGTCCTTGTGAATGTTAAGTGACCATTAGCTGTGGGTTTAATGCCGCTCTTGCGGGAAACGGCCACAAGGCGGCAGCATTTCTACATTTCCAACTCTGGGTTTTTGGGCAACAGAGCTTTCCTGGAAATCGTGTTAGTAAGCTGCAAATTAGAGTGGAATGTGCCAGTGCAAACCCCCAAGAGCTTATATCTCCTAAATTGTTGTTTGTTTATTAAATTTAATTTTTATTAATTATCAGAGCAAATTTGATACAAATGTAGATTCTCCTAGGTGTACAGTTTCTGGTTCATCCTATCAATGTATCTGTCTATTCCTCTTTCGATCCTTTCCTGTGGATGTTATTATAGGGTGTTGAGTAGACCTCTCTTCGTATTCCATAGGCACTTTGTGATTATACATTTCATAAGTATTAGTGCATATCTGTTAACCCCCATGTCCTAGTTCATACATTCCTTATTCCTTTCCATTTGGTTAAACATTAATTGGTTTTCTGAATCTATGTGTGTCCATCTCTTGGAAATTATTTCATGGGTATCAATTTTTAGGTAACACCTATAAGTGATGTCGTAAGATGTCTGTCTTTCGGTTTCTTTCTTACTTCAAGTTGGGTGATTATCTCTAGATCCTTCTATGATGGTGCCAACGGCACTGTTCCATGCTTTTTCATGGCTAATATTCCATTGTGTACATGGACGACTTCTTCTTGGTGCATTTTTCCGTTGATGGACATTTCGGTTTCTTCCAGGTCTTGGCTATGGTACGTGTTGCTGCAGTGCAGGATTGCCAGCCTGTGTCTTTTCGATTCTGGTCTAATCAGGTGAAAGGCCCATGAGTGGGCCTACCAGATCACATGGTAGCTCCATATTTACCCTTAAACGCACCTCCATTCTGTTCTCACTACTGGCTGTGACCAGGTTTCATCCCACCAGCAGCTAAAGGGTACGCGGTTCTCTAAAACCCCTTCAGCATTTATTCTTTGTAGACTTTTTGGCTGATGACCATTCTGACGGCTGTGAGGTGAACTTTTTTGTACACTGGATTTGCATGGCTTTATTGATTCCTGATGTTCAGCCTTTTTCCATTCCCATTTTGTTAACAAAAAAGAAAGAAAGTAAAAGAAACAGAAGACAAATGTGCATAAACTATGCCTCTTGAAACTGTCGTTTTGAAATATGGACGTCTTTTGAATGTTTTGATCGATATACGACCCCAGGATTTTTTTTCAGGGAGGTGTCATTTACAGGCCTGCAATTATTTTGAATATCAACTGACCATTAGCGCTGGGATTAAAGCTGCTGTTGTGTGAAACGGCCACAAGGTGGCAGCAGTTCTCCTGTACCAAACCCGGTTACTAGGGCAACAGAACCTCAATGGAAGTCGTGTTCCAGGTTGTAATTTAGAATGGAATGTATCAGGAAAGCCCCTTCAATTTATGTCTCACTATTTCTTGTTTGTTTTTTTTAATTTAATTTTTATTTTTTATCACAGCAAGTTTGATTACAATGTTTGGCTTGTTGTAGGTGTGCACCATGTGGTTCTTTTACACATATACATATGTGTGTTCTTCCTGGGATCCTTGTCCCATGTACGTTATGACAGAATGTTGAGTAGTCTTCTCTTGGTATTCCGTAGGTCTTTGGTGATTATATAGTTCACCTGTGTTTGTATATGTCTGTTAACCCCAATATCCTAATGTATCCAATCCTCACACCTTTCCATTGGTGAACCATAAGTTTGTTTAATGAATCTGTGATTGCCCTTCTCTGTGGAAATATCTTCACCGGTATCAATTTTTAGGTAACACCTATAAGTGATATCATACGATATGTGTCTCTCTCTTTCTGACTTAGTACGAGTCGCGTGACTACCTCTAGACTCATCTACGGTGCTGCACCTGGCATTGTGTCCTTTTTTCCCTTGGCTAATATTCCCTCTGTACATGTACCAGTTCTTCTTTGTCCACTCATCTGTTGATGGACTTTTTGGTTGCTTCCATGTCTTGGCTATTGTAATAGAGCGGCAATGCACATTTGCCTGCCTGTGTCTTTCCAATTCTGTCTTCTTAGGTGATAGGCCCAGGAGTGGGCCTGCTGGATCATACAGTAGCAAAATGTTTACTTTACAAAGGCACCTCCATTCTGTTCTCATTAGTGGCTCTTACCAGGTTACGTCCCTCTTGAAGTTGAGGGTATGCCCTTCTCCACAACACCTTCAGCATTTACTGTTTGTAGTGTTTTTTTGCTGATGTATATTCTGACCAGTGTGAGCTGATATACCTCTTTGGGGTTGGATTTGCATGCGTCTCATAAACCCTTGAAATTGAGCTTTCTGGCATGTCCTTTTTTTCTTCAAACTGTGAGTACAGCTTACCTCTTCAAATTGTTTTCGTGAAGTGTGTGTGACATTTAGAAATATTTTGGCCATTACCTCCCTCAAGACATTTTGTGGGCAGGTTTCATTTATAGCCCTCCAGTACTGGTGCATATGAAGTGACCCTTAGCACAGGTTTTAAAGCTGCTGTTGCAGGTAACGGCCAGAGGGCGGCAGCATTTCTTTCATTATGTCTTTTGCTTTCCGACTTACCTCATGTTCTGTGATTATCTCTAGGCAGCATTTCTGCTTTTCCCAATCTGGTAACTAGGCGAACAGACCTTCCTGGCAGTGGTGTTCCTCGGTTATATATTAGAGTGGAATGTGCCCGGAGAAACCCCCAAATGCTGATGTCTCCTTACTTATGTTTGCTTTCTAAATTGAATTTATATTTTTTTATTTGAGTCATATTCCATTGCGTACATGGACCACTTCTTCTTGGTGCATTCCTCTGTTGATGGACATTTTCGTAGCTTCCAAGTGTTGTCTATGGTAAATATTGCTGGAGTGCAGGATTTTCAGCCTGTATCTTTTTTTATGGTTTTGATTTCTTTTGCGGTACGCGGGCCTCTCACTGCGGTGGCCCCTCCCGTTGCAGAGCAGAGGCTCCAGATGCACAGGCCCAGCAGCCATAGCTCACGGGACCAGCCTCTCCACGGCATGTGGGATCTTCCCGGACCGGGGCACGAACCCGTGTCCCCTGCATCGGCAGGCGGACTCTCAACGTCTGCGCCACCAGGGAAGCCCAGCCTGTTTAGTTTTGATTCTCATCCTGTCAGGCGATAGGCCCAGCAGTGGGTATGCTTGATTGAATGGTAGCTCAGTATTTACCTTTCCAAGGCACCTCCTTTGTGTTTTCCTTACTGGCTCTTACCATGTCCCACGTTGAACCAAGGGTAGGCGTTTCTCCTCAAACCCTTCAGCATTTACTGTTTGCCGAATTTTTGCTGATGGCCATTCTGACTGGTGTGAGCTGATAGGTTTTTTGTAATTTGGATTTGCATGTCTTGAATTATTCCTAGTGTTCAGCATTTTTCCACGCCTTTTTAAAGTTCTGTTAAAATAACAGAAAGAAACAGAGAGTACAATTAACCTCTGGAAATTGTCTTCTTGAAAGGTTGCCCTCTTTTGAATGTTTTGGTCAATTTTCGAACCCAGGATTGTTTCTGAGGTCAGGTGTCATTCATAGGCCTGTAATGAGTGTGAATATTTAGTGAGCATGAGCACTGGGTTTAAAGCTGCTGTTTTGGGAAATGGCCACAAGGCGGCAGCATTTCTCCATTCCCAAATCTGGTTCCTAGGGCAGCAGAGCCTTTCTGGAAGTCCTGTTCCTAGGTTGGAAATTAAAATGGAATGTGCCAGGAGAAACCCCAATAAGTTTATGTCACATTACTTCTTGTTTTAGTTTTTTTAATCGGGGTAATGTTTAGAATACTGTTTGTCCTCAGTGTACACAATCTGGTTCATTTGTGCATAACATATATATATATATATATATATATATATTCATGTACAGAGCCAGTTCCCATGTAAATTATTGCAGAGTTTTTCATAGACATCCCTTGCTATATGGTCGGTCTTTCTGTTATATGTATTTAATAGGTATTTGTACACGTATGGTAACCCTAATCTTAATTTTTCCATTCCCCCCACCTGTTCTTTTAGGTAAGCATAGTTTGTTTTCTAAGCCTGTGAGTGTCTTTCTCTGTGGAAATATGTTCATTTGTGTCAGTTGTTAGATAACGCCTATAAGTGATATCATAGGATATGTCTTTTGCTTTCCGACTGACCTCATGTTCTGTGATTATCTCTAGGCTCATCTATGGTGCCTCAAAGAGCAGTGTTTCATTGTTTTCCATGGCTAATATTCCATTGTGTACATGGACCACTTCTTTTTCCACTCATCTGGTGATGGACATTTTGGTTGCTTCCGTGTCTTGGCTATTGTGAAAATTCCTGCAGTGCAGCTGCTGAAGCCTGTGCCTTCTCGACTCTGAACTTCTCAGGTGAGAGTCTCAGCGGTGGGCCTGCTGAATGGAATGGTGGCTCAATTTTTACTTTGAAACACAGCTCCTTTCTGTTCTCATTATTGGCTGTTACCACTTTACATCTCACCAGCAGCTAGAGGGTACACAGTTCTCTAAAACCCCTTCAGCATTTGTTGTGTGCAGACTTTTAGCTGATGGTAGTTGGCATGTGTGAGTTGAAACCTTTTTGGAGGTTAGATTTGCATGAGTCTAATAATTCCTGATGTTGAGCTTTTATCCATTTTCCTCTTTTTTGAAAATGAGTGAGTAAAACTTACCCCTGCATACTATCTCCTTGAAAAATGTGCCAGTTTGGAATTTTTTTGGCCATTCCCTACCTCCGCACAATTATGTAGGGCAGGTGTCCTTTACAGCCCTGAGTCCTTGTGAATGTTAAGTGACCATTAGCTGTGGGTTTAATGCCGCTCTTGCGGGAAACGGCCACAAGGCGGCAGCATTTCTACATTTCCAACTCTGGGTTTTTGGGCAACAGAGCTTTCCTGGAAATCGTGTTAGTAAGCTGCAAATTAGAGTGGAATGTGCCAGTGCAAACCCCCAAGAGCTTATATCTCCTAAATTGTTGTTTGTTTATTAAATTTAATTTTTATTAATTATCAGAGCAAATTTGATACAAATGTAGATTCTCCTAGGTGTACAGTTTCTGGTTCATCCTATCAATGTATCTGTCTATTCCTCTTTCGATCCTTTCCCGTGGATGTTATTATAGGGTGTTGAGTAGACCTCTCTTCGTATTCCATAGGCACTTTGTGATTATACATTTCATAAGTATTAGTGCATATCTGTTAACCCCCATGTCCTAGTTCATACATTCCTTATTCCTTTCCATTTGGTTAAACATTAATTGGTTTTCTGAATCTATGTGTGTCCATCTCTTGGAAATTATTTCATGGGTATCAATTTTTAGGTAACACCTATAAGTGATGTCCTAAGATGTCTGTCTTTCGGTTTCTTTCTTACTTCAAGTTGGGTGATTATCTCTAGATCCTTCTATGATGGTGCCAACGGCACTGTTCCATGCTTTTTCATGGCTAATATTCCATTGTGTACATGGACGACTTCTTCTTGGTGCATTTTTCCGTTGATGGACATTTCGGTTTCTTCCAGGTCTTGGCTATGGTACGTGTTGCTGCAGTGCAGGATTGCCAGCCTGTGTCTTTTGGATTCTCGTCTAATCAGGTGAAAGGCCCATGAGTGGGCCTACCAGATCACATGGTAGCTCCATATTTACCCTTAAAAGCACCTCCATTCTGTTCTCACTACTGGCTGTGACCAGGTTTCATCCCACCAGCAGCTAAAGGGTACGCGGTTCTCTAAAACCCCTTCAGCATTTATTCTTTGTAGAATTTTTGGCTGATGACCATTCTGACGGCTGTGAGGTGAACTTTTTTGTACACTGGATTTGCATGGCTTTATTGATTCCTGATGTTCAGCATTGTTCCATTCCCATTTTGTTAACAAAAAAGAAAGAAAGTAAAAGAAACAGAAGACAAATGTGCATAAACTATGCCTCTTGAAACTGTCGTTTTGAAATATGGACGTCTTTTGAATGTTTTCATCGATATACGACCCCAGGATTTTTTTTCAGGGAGGTGTCATTTACAGGCCTGCAATTATTTTGAATATCAACTGACCATTAGCGCTGGGATTAAAGCTGCTGTTGTGTGAAACGGCCACAAGGTGGCAGCAGTTCTCCTGTACCAAACCCGGTTACTAGGGCAACAGAACCTCAATGGAAGTCGTGTTCCAGGTTGTAATTTAGAATGGAATGTATCAGGAAAGCCCCTTCAATTTATGTCTCACTATTTCTTGTTTGTTTTTTTTTAATTTAATTTTTATTTTTTATCACAGCAAGTTTGATTACAATGTTTGGCTTGTTGTAGGTGTGCACCATGTGGTTCTTTTACACATATACATATGTGTGTTCTTCCTGGGATCCTTGTGCCATGTACGTTATGACAGAATGTTGAGTAGTCTTCTCTTGGTATTCCGTAGGTCTTTGGTGATTATATAGTTCACCTGTGTTTGTATATGTCTGTTAACCCCAATATCCTAATGTATCCAATCCTCACACCTTTCCATTGGTGAACCATAAGTTTGTTTAATGAATCTGTGATTGCCCTTCTCTGTGGAAATATCTTCACCGGTATCAATTTTTAGGTAACACCTATAAGTGATATCATACGATATGTGTCTCTCTCTTTCTGACTTAGTACGAGTCGCGTGACTACCTCTAGACTCATCTACGGTGCTGCACATGGCATTGTGTCCTTTTTTCCCTTGGCTAATATTCCCTCTGTACATGTACCAGTTCTTCTTTGTCCACTCATCTGTTGATGGACTTTTTGGTTGCTTCCATGTCTTGGCTATTGTAATAGAGCGGCAATGCACATTTGCCTGCCTGTGTCTTTCCAATTCTGTCTTCTTAGGTGATAGGCCCAGGAGTGGGCCTGCTGGATCATACAGTAGCAAAATGTTTACTTTACAAAGGCACCTCCATTCTGTTCTCATTAGTGGCTCTTACCAGGTTACGTCCCTCTTAAAGTTGAGGGTATGCACTTCTCCACAACACCTTCAGCATTTACTGTTTGTAGTGTTTTTTTGCTGATGTATATTCTGACCAGTGTGAGCTGATATACCTCTTTGGGGTTGGATTTGCATGCGTCTCATAAACCCTTGAAATTGAGCTTTCTGGCATGTCCTTTTTTTCTTCAAACTGTGAGTACAGCTTACCTCTTCAAATTGTTTTCGTGAAGTGTGTGTGACATTTAGAAATATTTTGGCCATTACCTCCCTCAAGACATTTTGTGGGCAGGTTTCATTTATAGCCCTCCAGTACTGGTGCATATGAAGTGACCCTTAGCACAGGTTTTAAAGCTGCTGTTGCAGGTAACGGCCAGAGGGCGGCAGCATTTCTTTCATTATGTCTTTTGCTTTCCGACTTACCTCATGTTCTGTGATTATCTCTAGGCAGCATTTCTGCTTTTCCCAATCTGGTAACTAGGCGAGCAGACCTTCCTGGCAGTGGTGTTCCTCGGTTATATATTAGAGTGGAATGTGCCCGGAGAAACCCCCAAATGCTGATGTCTCCTTACTTATGTTTGCTTTCTAAATTGAATTTATATTTTTTTATTGGAGTCATATTCCATTGCGTACATGGACCACTTCTTCTTGGTGCATTCCTCTGTTGATGGACATTTTCGTAGCTTCCAAGTGTTGTCTATGGTAAATATTGCTGGAGTGCAGGATTTTCAGCCTGTATCTTTTTTTATGGTTTTGATTTCTTTTGCGGTACGCGGGCCTCTCACTGCGGTGGCCCCTCCCGTTGCAGAGCAGAGGCTCCGGATGCACAGGCCCAGCAGCCATAGCTCACGGGACCAGCCTCTCCACGGCATGTGGGATCTTCCCGGACCGGGGCACGAACCCGTGTCCCCTGCATCGGCAGGCGGACTCTCAACGTCTGCGCCACCAGGGAAGCCCAGCCTGTTTAGTTTTGATTCTCATCCTGTCAGGCGATAGGCCCAGCAGTGGGTATGCTTGATTGAATGGTAGCTCAGTATTTACCTTTCCAAGGCACCTCCTTTGTGTTTTCCTTACTGGCTCTTACCATGTCCCACGTTGAACCAAGGGTAGGCGTTTCTCCTCAAACCCTTCAGCATTTACTGTTTGCCGAATTTTTGCTGATGGCCATTCTGACTGGTGTGAGCTGATAGGTTTTTTGTAATTTGGATTTGCATGTCTTGAATTATTCCTAGTGTTCAGCATTTTTCCACGCCTTTTTAAAGTTCTGTTAAAATAACAGAAAGAAACAGAGAGTACAATTAACCTCTGGAAATTGTCTTCTTGAAAGGTTGCCCTCTTTTGAATGTTTTGGTCAATTTTCGAACCCAGGATTGTTTCTGAGGTCAGGTGTCATTCATAGGCCTGTAATGAGTGTGAATATTTAGTGAGCATGAGCACTGGGTTTAAAGCTGCTGTTTTGGGAAATGGCCACAAGGCGGCAGCATTTCTCCATTCCCAAATCTGGTTCCTAGGGCAGCAGAGCCTTTCTGGAAGTCCTGTTCCTAGGTTGGAAATTAAAATGGAATGTGCCAGGAGAAACCCCAATAAGTTTATGTCACATTACTTCTTGTTTTAGTTTTTTTAATCGGGGTAATGTTTAGAATACTGTTTGTCCTCAGTGTACACAATCTGGTTCATTTGTGCATAACATATATATATATATATATATATATTCATGTACAGAGCCAGTTCCCATGTAAATTATTGCAGAGTTTTTCATAGACATCCCTTGCTATATGGTCGGTCTTTCTGTTATATGTATTTAATAGGTATTTGTACACGTATGGTAACCCTAATCTTAATTTTTCCATTCCCCCCACCTGTTCTTTTAGGTAAGCATAGTTTGTTTTCTAAGCCTGTGAGTGTCTTTCTCTGTGGAAATATGTTCATTTGTGTCAGTTGTTAGATAACGCCTATAAGTGATATCATAGGGTATGTCTTTTGCTTTCCGACTGACCTCATGTTCTGTGATTATCTCTAGGCTCATCTATGGTGCCTCAAAGAGCAGTGTTTCATTGTTTTCCATGGCTAATATTCCATTGTGTACATGGACCACTTCTTTTTCCACTCATCTGGTGATGGACATTTTGGTTGCTTCCGTGTCTTGGCTATTGTGAAAATTCCTGCAGTGCAGCTGCTGAAGCCTGTGCCTTCTCGACTCTGAACTTCTCAGGTGAGAGTCTCAGCGGTGGGCCTGCTGAATGGAATGGTGGCTCAATTTTTACTTTGAAACACAGCTCCTTTCTGTTCTCATTATTGGCTGTTACCACTTTACATCTCACCAGCAGCTAGAGGGTACACAGTTCTCTAAAACCCCTTCAGCATTTGTTGTGTGCAGACTTTTAGCTGATGGTAGTTGGCATGTGTGAGTTGAAACCTTTTTGGAGGTTAGATTTGCATGAGTCTAATAATTCCTGATGTTGAGCTTTTATCCATTTTCCTCTTTTTTGAAAATGAGTGAGTAAAACTTACCCCTCCATACTGTGTCCTTGAAAATTGTGCCAGTTTGGAATTTTTTTGGCCATTCCCTACCTCCGCACAATTATGTAGGGCAGGTGTCCTTTACAGCCCTGAGTCCTTGTGAATGTTAAGTGACCATTAGCTGTGGGTTTAATGCCGCTCTTGCGGGAAACGGCCACAAGGCGGCAGCATTTCTACATTTCCAACTCTGGGTTTTTGGGCAACAGAGCTTTCCTGGAAATCGTGTTAGTAAGCTGCAAATTAGAGTGGAATGTGCCAGTGCAAACCCCCAAGAGCTTATATCTCCTAAATTGTTGTTTGTTTATTAAATTTAATTTTTATTAATTATCAGAGCAAATTTGATACAAATGTAGATTCTCCTAGGTGTACAGTTTCTGGTTCATCCTATCAATGTATCTGTCTATTCCTCTTTCGATCCTTTCCCGTGGATGTTATTATAGGGTGTTGAGTAGACCTCTCTTCGTATTCCATAGGCACTTTGTGATTATACATTTCATAAGTATTAGTGCATATCTGTTAACCCCCATGTCCTAGTTCATACATTCCTTATTCCTTTCCATTTGGTTAAACATTAATTGGTTTTCTGAATCTATGTGTGTCCATCTCTTGGAAATTATTTCATGGGTATCAATTTTTAGGTAACACCTATAAGTGATGTCCTAAGATGTCTGTCTTTCGGTTTCTTTCTTACTTCAAGTTGGGTGATTATCTCTAGATCCTTCTATGATGGTGCCAACGGCACTGTTCCATGCTTTTTCATGGCTAATATTCCATTGTGTACATGGACGACTTCTTCTTGGTGCATTTTTCCGTTGATGGACATTTCGGTTTCTTCCAGGTCTTGGCTATGGTACGTGTTGCTGCAGTGCAGGATTGCCAGCCTGTGTCTTTTCGATTCTCGTCTAATCAGGTGAAAGGCCCATGAGTGGGCCTACCAGATCACATGGTAGCTCCATATTTACCCTTAAAAGCACCTCCATTCTGTTCTCACTACTGGCTGTGACCAGGTTTCATCCCACCAGCAGCTAAAGGGTACGCGGTTCTCTAAAACCCCTTCAGCATTTATTCTTTGTAGAATTTTTGGCTGATGACCATTCTGACGGCTGTGAGGTGAACTTTTTTGTACACTGGATTTGCATGGCTTTATTGATTCCTGATGTTCAGCATTGTTCCATTCCCATTTTGTTAACAAAAAAGAAAGAAAGTAAAAGAAACAGAAGACAAATGTGCATAAACTATGCCTCTTGAAACTGTCGTTTTGAAATATGGACGTCTTTTGAATGTTTTCATCGATATACGACCCCAGGATTTTTTTTCAGGGAGGTGTCATTTACAGGCCTGCAATTATTTTGAATATCAACTGACCATTAGCGCTGGGATTAAAGCTGCTGTTGTGTGAAACGGCCACAAGGTGGCAGCAGTTCTCCTGTACCAAACCCGGTTACTAGGGCAACAGAACCTCAATGGAAGTCGTGTTCCAGGTTGTAATTTAGAATGGAATGTATCAGGAAAGCCCCTTCAATTTATGTCTCACTATTTCTTGTTTGTTTTTTTTAATTTAATTTTTATTTTTTATCATAGCAAGTTTGATTACAATGTTTGGCTTGTTGTAGGTGTGCACCATGTGGTTCTTTTACACATATACATATGTGTGTTCTTCCTGGGATCCTTGTCCCATGTACGTTATGACAGAATGTTGAGTAGTCTTCTCTTGGTATTCCGTAGGTCTTTGGTGATTATATAGTTCATCTGTGTTTGTATATGTCTGTTAACCCCAATATCCTAATGTATCCAATCCTCACACCTTTCCATTGGTGAACCATAAGTTTGTTTAATGAATCTGTGATTGCCCTTCTCTGTGGAAATATCTTCACCGGTATCAATTTTTAGGTAACACCTATAAGTGATATCATACGATATGTGTCTCTCTCTTTCTGACTTAGTACGAGTCGCGTGACTACCTCTAGACTCATCTACGGTGCTGCACATGGCATTGTGTCCTTTTTTCCCTTGGCTAATATTCCCTCTGTACATGTACCAGTTCTTCTTTGTCCACTCATCTGTTGATGGACTTTTTGGTTGCTTCCATGTCTTGGCTATTGTAATAGAGCGGCAATGCACATTTGCCTGCCTGTGTCTTTCCAATTCTGTCTTCTTAGGTGATAGGCCCAGGAGTGGGCCTGCTGGATCATACAGTAGCAAAATGTTTACTTTACAAAGGCACCTCCATTCTGTTCTCATTAGTGGCTCTTACCAGGTTACGTCCCTCTTAAAGTTGAGGGTATGCACTTCTCCACAACACCTTCAGCATTTACTGTTTGTAGTGGTTTTTTGCTGATGTATATTCTGACCAGTGTGAGCTGATATACCTCTTTGGGGTTGGATTTGCATGCGTCTCATAAACCCTTGAAATTGAGCTTTCTGGCATGTCCTTTTTTTCTTCAAACTGTGAGTACAGCTTACCTCTTCAAATTGTTTTCGTGAAGTGTGTGTGACATTTAGAAATATTTTGGCCATTACCTCCCTCAAGACATTTTGTGGGCAGGTTTCATTTATAGCCCTCCAGTACTGGTGCATATGAAGTGACCCTTAGCACAGGTTTTAAAGCTGCTGTTGCAGGTAACGGCCAGAGGGCGGCAGCATTTCTTTCATTATGTCTTTTGCTTTCCGACTTACCTCATGTTCTGTGATTATCTCTAGGCAGCATTTCTGCTTTTCCCAATCTGGTAACTATGCGAACAGACCTTCCTGGCAGTGGTGTTCCTTGGTTATATATTAGAGTGGAATGTGCCCGGAGAAACCCCCAAATGCTGATGTCTCCTTACTTATGTTTGCTTTCTAAATTGAATTTATATTTTTTTATTGGAGTCATATTCCATTGCGTACATGGACCACTTCTTCTTGGTGCATTCCTCTGTTGATGGACATTTTCGTAGCTTCCAAGTGTTGTCTATGGTAAATATTGCTGGAGTGCAGGATTTTCAGCCTGTATCTTTTTTTATGGTTTTGATTTCTTTTGCGGTACGCGGGCCTCTCACTGCGGTGGCCCCTCCCGTTGCAGAGCAGAGGCTCCGGATGCACAGGCCCAGCAGCCATAGCTCACGGGACCAGCCTCTCCACGGCATGTGGGATCTTCCCGGACCGGGGCACGAACCCGTGTCCCCTGCATCGGCAGGCGGACTCTCAACGTCTGCGCCACCAGGGAAGCCCAGCCTGTTTAGTTTTGATTCTCATCCTGTCAGGCGATAGGCCCAGCAGTGGGTATGCTTGATTGAATGGTAGCTCAGTATTTACCTTTCCAAGGCACCTCCTTTGTGTTTTCCTTACTGGCTCTTACCATGTCCCACGTTGAACCAAGTGTAGGCGTTTCTCCTCAAACCCTTCAGCATTTACTGTTTGCCGAATTTTTGCTGATGGCCATTCTGACTGGTGTGAGCTGATAGGTTTTTTGTAATTTGGATTTGCATGTCTTGAATTATTCCTAGTGTTCAGCATTTTTCCACGCCTTTTTAAAGTTCTGTTAAAATAACAGAAAGAAACAGAGAGTACAATTAACCTCTGGAAATTGTCTTCTTGAAAGGTTGCCCTCTTTTGAATGTTTTGGTCAATTTTCGAACCCAGGATTGTTTCTGAGGTCAGGTGTCATTCATAGGCCTGTAATGAGTGTGAATATTTAGTGAGCATGAGCACTGGGTTTAAAGCTGCTGTTTTGGGAAATGGCCACAAGGCGGCAGCATTTCTCCATTCCCAAATCTGGTTCCTAGGGCAGCAGAGCCTTTCTGGAAGTCCTGTTCCTAGGTTGGAAATTAAAATGGAATGTGCCAGGAGAAACCCCAATAAGTTTATGTCACATTACTTCTTGTTTTAGTTTTTTTAATCGGGGTAATGTTTAGAATACTGTTTCTCCTCAGTGTACACAATCTGGTTCATTTGTGCATAACATATATATATATATATATATATATTCATGTACAGAGCCAGTTCCCGTGTAAATTATTGCAGAGTTTTCCATAGAAATCCCTTGCTATATGGTCGGTCTTTCTGTTATATGTATTTAATAGGTATTTGTACACGTATGGTAACCCTAATCTTAATTTTGCCATTCCCCCACCTGTCCTTTTAGATAAGCATAGTTTGTTTTCTAAGCCTGTGAGTGTCTTTCTCTGTGGAAATATGTTCATTTGTGTCAGTTGTTAGATAACGCCTATAAGTGATATCATAGGATATGTCATTTGCTTTCCGACTTACCTCATGTTCTGTGATTATCTCTAGGCTCATCTATGGTGCCTCAAAGAGCAGTGTTTCATTGTTTTCCATGGCTAATATTCCATTGTGTACATGGACCACTTCTTTTTTTCCACTCATCTGGTGATGGACATTTTGGTTGCTTCCGTGTCTTGGCTATTGTGAAAATTCCTGCAGTGCAGCTGCTGAAGCCTGTGCCTTCTCGACTCTGGACTTGTCAGGTGAGAGTCTCAGCGGTGGGCCTGCTGAATGGAATGGTGGCTCAATTTTTACTTTAAAACACAGCTCCTTTCTGTTCTCATTATTGGCTGTTACCACTTTACATCTCACCAGCAGCTAGAGGGTACACAGTTCTCTAAAACCCCTTCAGCATTTGTTGTGTGCAGACTTTTAGCTGATGGTAGTTGGCATGTGTGAGTTGAAACCTTTTTGGAGGTTAGATTTGCATGAGTCTAATAATTCCTGATGTTGAGCTTTTATCCATTTTCCTCTTTTTTGAAAATGAGTGAGTAAAACTTACCGCTGCATACTATCTCTTTGAAAAATGTGCCAGTTTGGAATTTTTTGGCCATTCCCTACCTCCGCACAATTATGTAGGGCAGGTGTCCTTTACAGCCCTGAGTCCTTGTGAATGTTAAGTGACCATTAGCTGTGGGTTTAATGCCGCTCTTGCGGGAAACGGCCACAAGGCGGCAGCATTTCTACATTTCCAACTCTGGGTTTTTGGGCAACAGAGCTTTCCTGGAAATCGTGTTAGTAAGCTGCAAATTAGAGTGGAATGTGCCAGCGCAAACCCCCAAGAGCTTATATCTCCTAAATTGTTGTTTGTTTATTAAATTTAATTTTTATTAATTATCAGAGCAAATTTGATACAAATGTAGATTCTCCTAGGTGTACAGTTTCTGGTTCATCCTATCAATGTATCTGTCTATTCCTCTTTCGATCCTTTCCCGTGGATGTTATTATAGGGTGTTGAGTAGACCTCTCTTCGTATTCCATAGGCACGTTGTGATTATACATTTCATAAGTATTAGTGCATATCTGTTAACCCCCATGTCCTAGTTCATACATTCCTTATTCCTTTCCATTTGGTTAAACATTAATTGGTTTTCTGAATCTATGCGTGTCCATCTCTTGGAAATTATTTCATGGGTATCAATTTTTAGGTAACACCTATAAGTGATGTCGTAAGATGTCTGTCTTTCGGTTTCTTTCTTACTTCAAGTTGGGTGATTATCTCTAGATCCTTCTATGATGGTGCCAACGGCACTGTTCCATGCTTTTTCATGGCTAATATTCCATTGTGTACATGGACGACTTCTTCTTGGTGCATTTTTCTGTTGATGGACATTTCGGTTTCTTCCAGGTCTTGGCTATGGTACGTGTTGCTGCAGTGCAGGATTGCCAGCCTGTGTCTTTTCGATTCTGGTCTAATCAGGTGAAAGGCCCATGAGTGGGCCTACCAGATCACATGGTAGCTCCATATTTACCCTTAAACGCACCTCCATTCTGTTCTCACTACTGGCTGTGACCAGGTTTCATCCCACCAGCAGCTAAAGGGTACGCGGTTCTCTAAAACCCCTTCAGCATTTATTCTTTGTAGACTTTTTGGCTGATGACCATTCTGACGGCTGTGAGGTGAACTTTCTTGTACACTGGATTTGCATGGCTTTATTGATTCCTGATGTTCAGCCTTTTTCCATTCCCATTTTGTTAACAAAAAAGAAAGAAAGTAAAAGAAACAGAAGAGAAATGTGCATAAACTATGCCTCTTGAAACTGTCGTTTTGAAATATGGACGTCTTTTGAATGTTTTGATCGATATACGACCCCAGGACTTTTTTTCAGGGAGGTGTCATTTACAGGCCTGCAATTATTTTGAATATCAACTGACCATTAGCGCTGGGATTAAAGCTGCTGTTGTGTGAAACGGCCACAAGGTGGCAGCAGTTCTCCTTTACCAAACCCGGTTACTTGGGCAACAGAACCTCAATGGAAGTCGTGTTCTAGGTTGTAATTTAGAATGGAATGTATCAGGAAAGCCCCTTCAATTTATGTCTCACTATTTCTTGTTTGTTTTTTTTAATTTAATTTTTATTTTTCATCACAGCAAGTTTGATTACAATGTTTGGCATGTTGTAGGTGTGCAAGATGTGGTTCTTTTACACATATACATATGTCTATTCTTCCTGGGATCCTTGTCCCATGTACGTTATGACAGAGTGTTGAGTAGTCTTCTCTTGGTATTCCGTAGGTCTTTGGTGATTATATAGTTCACCTGTGTTTGTATATGTCTGTTAACCCCAATATCCTAATGTATCCAATCCTCACACCTTTCCATTGGTGAACCATAAGTTTGTTTAATGAATCTGTGATTGCCCTTCTCTGTGGAAATATCTTCACTGCTATCAATTTTTAGGTAACACCTATAAGTGATATCATACGATATGTGTCTCTCTCTTTCTGACTTAGTACGAGTCGCGTGACTACCTCTAGACTCATCTACGGTGCTGCACATGGCATTGTGTCCTTTTTACCCTTGGCTAATATTCCCTCTGTACATGTACCAGTTCTTCTTTGTCCACTCATCTGTTGAGGGACTTGTTGGTTGCTTCCATGTCTTGGCTATTGTAATAGAGCGGCAATGCACATTTGCCTGCCTGTGTCTTTCCAATTCTGTCTTCTTAGGTGATAGGCCCAGGAGTGGGCCTGCTGGATCACACAGTAGCAAAATGTTTACTTTACAAAGGCACCTCCATTCTGTTCTCATTAGTGGCTCTTACCAGGTTACGTCCCTCTTAAAGCTGAGGGTATGCACTTCTCCACAACACCTTCAGCATTTACTGTTTGTAGTGTTTTTTTGCTGATGTATATTCTGACCAGTGTGAGCTGATATACCTCTTTGGGGTTGGATTTGCATGTGTCTCATAAACCCTTGAAATTGAGCTTTCTGGCATGTCCTTTTTTTCTTCAAACTGTGAGTACAGCTTACCTCTTCAAATTGTTTTCGTGAAGTGTGTGTGACATTTAGAAATATTTTGGCCATTACCTCCCTCAAGACATTTTGTGGGCAGGTTTCATTTACAGCCCTCCAGTACTGGTGCATATGAAGTGACCCTTAGCACAGGTTTTAAAGCTGCTGTTGCAGGTAACGGCCAGAGGGCGGCAGCATTTCTTTCATTATGTCTTTTGCTTTCCGTCTTACCTCATGTTCTGTGATTATCTCTAGGCAGCATTTCTGCTTTTCCCAATCTGGTAACTAGGCGAACAGACCTTCCTGGCAGTGGTGTTCCTCGGTTATATATTAGAGTGGAATGTGCCCGGAGAAACCCCCAAATGCTGATGTCTCCTTACTTATGTTTGTTTTCTAAATTGAATTTATATTTTTTATTGGAGTCATATTCCATTGCGTACATGGACCACTTGTTTTTGGTGCATTCCTCTGTTGATGGACATTTTCGTAGCTTCCAATTGTTGTCTATGGTAAATATTGCTGGAGTGCAGGATTTTCAGCCTGTATCTTTTTTTATGGTTTTGATTTCTTTTGCGGTACGCGGGCCACTCACTGCGGTGGCCCCTCCCGTTGCAGAGCAGAGGCTCCGGATGCACAGGCCCAGCAGCCATAGCTCACGGGACCAGCCTCTCCAAGGCATGTGGGATCTTCCCGGACCGGGGCACGAACCCGTGTCCCCTGCATCGGCAGGCGGACTCTCAACGTCTGTGCCACCAGGGAAGCCCAGCCTGTTTAGTTTTGATTCTCATCCTGTCAGGTGATAGGCCCAGCAGTGGGTATGCTTGATTGAATGGTAGCTCAGTATTTACCTTTCCAAGGCACCTCCTTTGTGTTTTCCTTACTGGCTCTTACCATGTCCCACGTTGAACCAAGGGTAGGCATTTCTCCTCAAACCCTTCAGCATTTACTGTTTGCCGAATTTTTGCTGATGGCCATTCTGACTGGTGTGAGCTGATAGGTTTTTTGTAATTTGGATTTGCATGTCTTGAATTATTCCTAGTGTTCAGCATTTTTCCACGCCTTTTTAAAGTTCTGTTAAAATAACAGAAAGAAACAGAGAGTACAATTAACCTCTGGAAATTGTCTTCTTGAAAGGTTGCCCTCTTTTGAATGTTTTGGTCAATTTTCGAATCCAGGATTGTTTCTGAGGTCAGGTGTCATTCATAGGCCTGTAATGAGTGTGAATATCTAGTGAGCATTAGCACTGGGTTTAAAGCTGCTGTTTTGGGAAACGGCCACAAGGCGGCAGCATTTCTCCATTCCCAAATCTGGTTCCTAGGGCAGCAGAGCCTTTCTGGAAGTCCTGTTCCTAGGTTGTAAATTAAAATGGAATGTGCCAGGAGAAACCCCAATAAGTTTATGTCACATTACTTCTTGTTTTAGTTTTTTTAATCGGGGTAATGATTAGAATACTGTTTGTCCTCAGTGTACACAATCTGGTTCATTTGTGCATAACATATATATATATATATATATATATATATATATATTCATGTACAGAGCCACTTCCCGTGTAAATTATTGCAGAGTTTTCCATAGACATCCCTTGCTATATGGTCGGTCTTTCTGTTATATGTATTTAATAGGTATTTGTACATGTATGGTAACCCTAATCTTAATTTTTCCATTCCCCCACCTGTCCTTTTAGATAAGCATAGTTTGTTTTCTAAGCCTGTGAGTGTCTTTCTCTGTGGAAATATGTTCATTTGTGTCAGTTGTTAGATAACGCCTATAAGTGATATCATAGGATATGTCTTTTGCTTTCCGACTTACCTCATGTTCTGTGATTATGTCTAGGCTCATCTATGGTGCCTCAAAGAGCAGTGTTTCATTGTTTTCCATGGCTAATAGTCCATTGTGTACATGGACCACTTCTTCTTTTTCCACTCATCTGGTGATGGACATTTTGGTTGCTTCCGTGTCTTGGCTATTGTGAAAATTCCTGCAGTGCAGCTGCTGAAGCCTGTGCCTTCTCGACTCTGGACTTGTCAGGTGAGAGTCTCAGCGGTGGGCCTGCTGAATGGAATGGTGGCTCAATTTTTACTTTGAAACACAGCTCCTTTCTGTTCTCATTATTGGCTGTTACCACTTTACATCTCACCAGCAGCTAGAGGGTACACAGTTCTCTAAAACCCCTTCAGCATTTGTTGTGTGCAGACTTTTAGCTGATGGTAGTTGGCATGTGTGAGTTGAAACCTTTTTGGAGGTTAGATTTGCATGAGTCTAATAATTCCTGATGTTGAGCTTTTATCCATTTTCCTCTTTTTTGAAAATGAGTGAGTAAAACTTACCGCTGCATACTATCTCCTTGAAAAATGTGCCAGTTTGGAATTTTTTTGGCCATTGCCTACCTCCGCACAATTATGTAGGGCAGGTGTCCTTTACAGCCCTGAGTCCTTGTGAATGTTAAGTGACCATTAGCTGTGGGTTTAATGCCGCTCTTGCGGGAAACGGCCACAAGGCGGCAGCATTTCTACATTTGCAACTCTGGGTTTTTGGGCAACAGAGCTTTCCTGTAAATCGTGTTAGTAAGCTGCAAATTAGAGTGGAATGTGCCAGCGCAAACCCCCAAGAGCTTATATCTCCTAAATTGTTGTTTGTTTATTAAATTTAATTTTTATTAATTATCAGAGCAAATTTGATACAAATGTAGATTCTCCTAGGTGTACAGTTTCTGGTTCATCCTATCAATGTATCTGTCTATTCCTCTTTCGATCCTTTCCCGTGGATGTTATTATAGGGTGTTGAGTAGACCTCTCTTCGTATTCCATAGGCACGTTGTGATTATACATTTCATAAGTATTAGTGCATATCTGTTAACCCCCATGTCCTAGTTCATACATTCCTTATTCCTTTCCATTTGGTTAAACATTAATTGGTTTTCTGAATCTATGCGTGTCCGTCTCTTGGAAATTATTTCATGGGTATCAATTTTTAGGTAACACCTATAAGTGATGTCGTAAGATGTCTGTCTTTCGGTTTCTTTCTTACTTCAAGTTGGGTGATTATCTCTAGATCCTTCTATGATGGTGCCAACGGCACTGTTCCATGCTTTTTCATGGCTAATATTCCATTGTGTACATGGACGACTTCTTCTTGGTGCATTTTTCTGTTGATGGACATTTCGGTTTCTTCCAGGTCTTGGCTATGGTACGTGTTGCTGCAGTGCAGGATTGCCAGCCTGTGTCTTTTCGATTCTGGTCTAATCAGGTGAAAGGCCCATGAGTGGGCCTACCAGATCACATGGTAGCTCCATATTTACCCTTAAACGCACCTCCATTCTGTTCTCACTACTGGCTGTGACCAGGTTTCATCCCACCAGCAGCTAAAGGGTACGCGGTTCTCTAAAACCCCTTCAGCATTTATTCTTTGTAGACTTTTTGGCTGATGACCATTCTGACGGCTGTGAGGTGAACTTTCTTGTACACTGGATTTGCATGGCTTTATTGATTCCTGATGTTCAGCCTTTTTCCATTCCCATTTTGTTAACAAAAAAGAAAGAAAGTAAAAGAAACAGAAGAGAAATGTGCATAAACTATGCCTCTTGAAACTGTCGTTTTGAAATATGGACGTCTTTTGAATGTTTTGATCGATATACGACCCCAGGACTTTTTTTCAGGGAGGTGTCATTTACAGGCCTGCAATTATTTTGAATATCAACTGACCATTAGCGCTGGGATTAAAGCTGCTGTTGTGTGAAACGGCCACAAGGTGGCAGCAGTTCTCCTTTACCAAACCCGGTTACTTGGGCAACAGAACCTCAATGGAAGTCGTGTTCTAGGTTGTAATTTAGAATGGAATGTATCAGGGAAGCCCCTTCAATTTATGTCTCACTATTTCTTGTTTGTTTTTTTTAATTTAATTTTTATTTTTCATCACAGCAAGTTTGATTACAATGTTTGGCATGTTGTAGGTGTGCAAGATGTGGTTCTTTTACACATATACATATGTCTATTCTTCCTGGGATCCTTGTCCCATGTACGTTATGACAGAGTGTTGAGTAGTCTTCTCTTGGTATTCCGTAGGTCTTTGGTGATTATATAGTTCACCTGTGTTTGTATATGTCTGTTAACCCCAATATCCTAATGTATCCAATCCTCACACCTTTCCATTGGTGAACCATAAGTTTGTTTAATGAATCTGTGATTGCCCTTCTCTGTGGAAATATCTTCACTGCTATCAATTTTTAGGTAACACCTATAAGTGATATCATACGATATGTGTCTCTCTCTTTCTGACTTAGTACGAGTCGCGTGACTACCTCTAGACTCATCTACGGTGCTGCACATGGCATTGTGTCCTTTTTACCCTTGGCTAATATTCCCTCTGTACATGTACCAGTTCTTCTTTGTCCACTCATCTGTTGAGGGACTTGTTGGTTGCTTCCATGTCTTGGCTATTGTAATAGAGCGGCAATGCACATTTGCCTGCCTGTGTCTTTCCAATTCTGTCTTCTTAGGTGATAGGCCCAGGAGTGGGCCTGCTGGATCACACAGTAGCAAAATGTTTACTTTACAAAGGCACCTCCATTCTGTTCTCATTAGTGGCTCTTACCAGGTTACGTCCCTCTTAAAGCTGAGGGTATGCACTTCTCCACAACACCTTCAGCATTTACTGTTTGTAGTGTTTTTTTGCTGATGTATATTCTGACCAGTGTGAGCTGATATACCTCTTTGGGGTTGGATTTGCATGTGTCTCATAAACCCTTGAAATTGAGCTTTCTGGCATGTCCTTTTTTTCTTCAAACTGTGAGTACAGCTTACCTCTTCAAATTGTTTTCGTGAAGTGTGTGTGACATTTAGAAATATTTTGGCCATTACCTCCCTCAAGACATTTTGTGGGCAGGTTTCATTTACAGCCCTCCAGTACTGGTGCATATGAAGTGACCCTTAGCACAGGTTTTAAAGCTGCTGTTGCAGGTAACGGCCAGAGGGCGGCAGCATTTCTTTCATTATGTGTTTTGCTTTCCGACTTACCTCATGTTCTGTGATTATCTCTAGGCAGCATTTCTGCTTTTCCCAATCTGGTAACTAGGCGAACAGACCTTCCTGGCAGTGGTGTTCCTCGGTTATATATTAGAGTGGAATGTGCCCGGAGAAACCCCCAAATGCTGATGTCTCCTTACTTATGTTTGTTTTCTAAATTGAATTTATATTTTTTATTGGAGTCATATTCCATTGCGTACATGGACCACTTGTTTTTGGTGCATTCCTCTGTTGATGGACATTTTCGTAGCTTCCAATTGTTGTCTATGGTAAATATTGCTGGAGTGCAGGATTTTCAGCCTGTATCTTTTTTTATGGTTTTGATTTCTTTTGCGGTACGCGGGCCACTCACTGCGGTGGCCCCTCCCGTTGCAGAGCAGAGGCTCCGGATGCACAGGCCCAGCAGCCATAGCTCACGGGACCAGCCTCTCCAAGGCATGTGGGATCTTCCCGGACCGGGGCACGAACCCGTGTCCCCTGCATCGGCAGGCGGACTCTCAACGTCTGTGCCACCAGGGAAGCCCAGCCTGTTTAGTTTTGATTCTCATCCTGTCAGGTGATAGGCCCAGCAGTGGGTATGCTTGATTGAATGGTAGCTCAGTATTTACCTTTCCAAGGCACCTCCTTTGTGTTTTCCTTACTGGCTCTTACCATGTCCCACGTTGAACCAAGGGTAGGCATTTCTCCTCAAACCCTTCAGCATTTACTGTTTGCAGAATTTTTGCTGATGGCCATTCTGACTGGTGTGAGCTGATAGGTTTTTTGTAATTTGGATTTGCATGTCTTGAATTATTCCTAGTGTTCAGCATTTTTCCACGCCTTTTTAAAGTTCTGTTAAAATAACAGAAAGAAACAGAGAGTACAATTAACCTCTGGAAATTGTCTTCTTGAAAGCTTGCCCTCTTTTGAATGTTTTGGTCAATTTTCGAATCCAGGATTGTTTCTGAGGTCAGGTGTCATTCATAGGCCTGTAATGAGTGTGAATATCTAGTGAGCATTAGCACTGGGTTTAAAGCTGCTGTTTTGGGAAACGGCCACAAGGCGGCAGCATTTCTCCATTCCCAAATCTGGTTCCTAGGGCAGCAGAGCCTTTCTGGAAGTCCTGTTCCTAGGTTGTAAATTAAAATGGAATGTGCCAGGAGAAACCCCAATAAGTTTATGTCACATTACTTCTTGTTTTAGTTTTTTTAATCGGGGTAATGATTAGAATACTGTTTGTCCTCAGTGTACACAATCTGGTTCATTTGTGCATAACATATATATATATATATATATATATATATATTCATGTACAGAGCCACTTCCCGTGTAAATTATTGCAGAGTTTTCCATAGACATCCCTTGCTATATGGTCGGTCTTTCTGTTATATGTATTTAATAGGTATTTGTACATGTATGGTAACCCTAATCTTAATTTTTCCATTCCCCCACCTGTCCTTTTAGATAAGCATAGTTTGTTTTCTAAGCCTGTGAGTGTCTTTCTCTGTGGAAATATGTTCATTTGTGTCAGTTGTTAGATAACGCCTATAAGTGATATCATAGGATATGTCTTTTGCTTTCCGACTGACCTCATGTTCTGTGATTATGTCTAGGCTCATCTATGGTGCCTCAAAGAGCAGTGTTTCATTGTTTTCCATGGCTAATAGTCCATTGTGTACATGGACCACTTCTTCTTTTTCCACTCATCTGGTGATGGACATTTTGGTTGCTTCCGTGTCTTGGCTATTGTGAAAATTCCTGCAGTGCAGCTGCTGAAGCCTGTGCCTTCTCGACTCTGGACTTCTCAGGTGAGAGTCTCAGCGGTGGGCCTGCTGAATGGAATGGTGGCTCAATTTTTACTTTGAAACACAGCTCCTTTCTGTTCTCATTATTGGCTGTTACCACTTTACATCTCACCAGCAGCTAGAGGGTACACAGTTCTCTAAAACCCCTTCAGCATTTGTTGTGTGCAGACTTTTAGCTGATGGTAGTTGGCATGTGTGAGTTGAAACCTTTTTGGAGGTTAGATTTGCATGAGTCTAATAATTCCTGATGTTGAGCTTTTATCCATTTTCCTCTTTTTTGAAAATGAGTGAGTAAAACTTACCGCTGCATACTATCTCCTTGAAAAATGTGCCAGTTTGGAATTTTTTCGGCCATTCCCTACCTCCGCACAATTATGTAGGGCAGGTGTCCTTTACAGCCCTGAGTCCTTGTGAATGTTAAGTGACCATTAGCTGTGGGTTTAATGCCGCTCTTGCGGGAAACGGCCACAAGGCGGCAGCATTTCTACATTTCCAACTCTGGGTTTTTGGGCAACAGAGCTTTCCTGGAAATCGTGTTAGTAAGCTGCAAATTAGAGTGGAATGTGCCAGCGCAAACCCCCAAGAGCTTATATCTCCTAAATTGTTGTTTGTTTATTAAATTTAATTTTTATTAATTATCAGAGCAAATTTGATACAAATGTAGATTCTCCTAGGTGTACAGTTTCTGGTTCATCCTATCAATGTATCTGTCTATTCCTCTTTCGATCCTTTCCCGTGGATGTTATTATAGGGTGTTGAGTAGACCTCTCTTCGTATTCCATAGGCACTTTGTGATTATACATTTCATAAGTATTAGTGCATATCTGTTAACCCCCATGTCCTAGTTCATACATTCCTTATTCCTTTCCATTTGGTTAAACATTAATTGGTTTTCTGAATCTATGCGTGTCCGTCTCTTGGAAATTATTTCATGGGTATCAATTTTTAGGTAACACCTATAAGTGATGTCGTAAGATGTCTGTCTTTCGGTTTCTTTCTTACTTCAAGTTGGGTGATTATCTCTAGATCCTTCTATGATGGTGCCAACGGCACTGTTCCATGCTTTTTCATGGCTAATATTCCATTGTGTACATGGACGACTTCTTCTTGGTGCATTTTTCCGTTGATGGACATTTCGGTTTCTTCCAGGTCTTGGCTATGGTACGTGTTGCTGCAGTGCAGGATTGCCAGCCTGTGTCTTTTCGATTCTGGTCTAATCAGGTGAAAGGCCCATGAGTGGGCCTACCAGATCACATGGTAGCTCCATATTTACCCTTAAACGCACCTCCATTCTGTTCTCACTACTGGCTGTGACCAGGTTTCATCCCACCAGCAGCTAAAGGGTACGCGGTTCTCTAAAACCCCTTCAGCATTTATTCTTTGTAGACTTTTTGGCTGATGACCATTCTGACGGCTGTGAGGTGAACTTTCTTGTACACTGGATTTGCATGGCTTTATTGATTCCTGATGTTCAGCCTTTTTCCATTCCCATTTTGTTAACAAAAAAGAAAGAAAGTAAAAGAAACAGAAGAGAAATGTGCATAAACTATGCCTCTTGAAACTGTCGTTTTGAAATATGGACGTCTTTTGAATGTTTTGATCGATATACGACCCCAGGACTTTTTTTCAGGGAGGTGTCATTTACAGGCCTGCAATTATTTTGAATATCAACTGACCATTAGCGCTGGGATTAAAGCTGCTGTTGTGTGAAACGGCCACAAGGTGGCAGCAGTTCTCCTTTACCAAACCCGGTTACTTGGGCAACAGAACCTCAATGGAAGTCGTGTTCTAGGTTGTAATTTAGAATGGAATGTATCAGGGAAGCCCCTTCAATTTATGTCTCACTATTTCTTGTTTGTTTTTTTTAATTTAATTTTTATTTTTCATCACAGCAAGTTTGATTACAATGTTTGGCATGTTGTAGGTGTGCAAGATGTGGTTCTTTTACACATATACATATGTCTATTCTTCCTGGGATCTTTGTCCCATGTACGTTATGACAAAGTGTTGAGTAGTCTTCTCTTGGTATTCCGTAGGTCTTTGGTGATTATATAGTTCACCTGTGTTTGTATATGTCTGTTAACCCCAATATCCTAATGTATCCAATCCTCACACCTTTCCATTGGTGAACCATAAGTTTGTTTAATGAATCTGTGATTGCCCTTCTCTGTGGAAATATCTTCACTGCTATCAATTTTTAGGTAACACCTATAAGTGATATCATACGATATGTGTCTCTCTCTTTCTGACTTAGTACGAGTCGCGTGACTACCTCTAGACTCATCTACGGTGCTGCACATGGCATTGTGTCCTTTTTACCCTTGGCTAATATTCCCTCTGTACATGTACCAGTTCTTCTTTGTCCACTCATCTGTTGAGGGACTTGTTGGTTGCTTCCATGTCTTGGCTATTGTAATAGAGCGGCAATGCACATTTGCCTGCCTGTGTCTTTCCAATTCTGTCTTCTTAGGTGATAGGCCCAGGAGTGGGCCTGCTGGATCACACAGTAGCAAAATGTTTACTTTACAAAGGCACCTCCATTCTGTTCTCATTAGTGGCTCTTACCAGGTTACGTCCCTCTTAAAGCTGAGGGTATGCACTTCTCCACAACACCTTCAGCATTTACTGTTTGTAGTGTTTTTTTGCTGATGTATATTCTGACCAGTGTGAGCTGATATACCTCTTTGGGGTTGGATTTGCATGTGTCTCATAAACCCTTGAAATTGAGCTTTCTGGCATGTCCTTTTTTTCTTCAAACTGTGAGTACAGCTTACCTCTTCAAATTGTTTTCGTGAAGTGTGTGTGACATTTAGAAATATTTTGGCCATTACCTCCCTCAAGACATTTTGTGGGCAGGTTTCATTTATAGCCCTCCAGTACTGGTGCATATGAAGTGACCCTTAGCACAGGTTTTAAAGCTGCTGTTGCAGGTAACGGCCAGAGGGCGGCAGCATTTCTTTCATTATGTGTTTTGCTTTCCGACTTACCTCATGTTCTGTGATTATCTCTAGGCAGCATTTCTGCTTTTCCCAATCTGGTAACTAGGCGAACAGACCTTCCTGGCAGTGGTGTTCCTCGGTTATATATTAGAGTGGAATGTGCCCGGAGAAACCCCCAAATGCTGATGTCTCCTTACTTATGTTTGTTTTCTAAATTGAATTTATATTTTTTATTGGAGTCATATTCCATTGCGTACATGGACCACTTGTTTTTGGTGCATTCCTCTGTTGATGGACATTTTCGTAGCTTCCAATTGTTGTCTATGGTAAATATTGCTGGAGTGCAGGATTTTCAGCCTGTATCTTTTTTTATGGTTTTGATTTCTTTTGCGGTACGCGGGCCACTCACTGCGGTGGCCCCTCCCGTTGCAGAGCAGAGGCTCCAGATGCACAGGCCCAGCAGCCATAGCTCACGGGACCAGCCTCTCCAAGGCATGTGGGATCTTCCCGGACCGGGGCACGAACCCGTGTCCCCTGCATCGGCAGGCGGACTCTCAACGTCTGTGCCACCAGGGAAGCCCAGCCTGTTTAGTTTTGATTCTCATCCTGTCAGGTGATAGGCCCAGCAGTGGGTATGCTTGATTGAATGGTAGCTCAGTATTTACCTTTCCAAGGCACCTCCTTTGTGTTTTCCTTACTGGCTCTTACCATGTCCCACGTTGAACCAAGGGTAGGCATTTCTCCTCAAACCCTTCAGCATTTACTGTTTGCAGAATTTTTGCTGATGGCCATTCTGATTGGTGTGAGCTGATAGGTTTTTTGTAATTTGGATTTGCATGTCTTGAATTATTCCTAGTGTTCAGCATTTTTCCACGCCTTTTTAAAGTTCTGTTAAAATAACAGAAAGAAACAGAGAGTACAATTAACCTCTGGAAATTGTCTTCTTGAAAGGTTGCCCTCTTTTGAATGTTTTGGTCAATTTTCGAATCCAGGATTGTTTCTGAGGTCAGGTGTCATTCATAGGCCTGTAATGAGTGTGAATATCTAGTGAGCATTAGCACTGGGTTTAAAGCTGCTGTTTTGGGAAACGGCCACAAGGCGGCAGCATTTCTCCATTCCCAAATCTGGTTCCTAGGGCAGCAGAGCCTTTCTGGAAGTCCTGTTCCTAGGTTGTAAATTAAAATGGAATGTGCCAGGAGAAACCCCAATAAGTTTATGTCACATTACTTCTTGTTTTAGTTTTTTTAATCAGGGTAATGATTAGAATACTGTTTGTCCTCAGTGTACACAATCTGGTTCATTTGTGCATAACATATATATATATATATATATATATATATTCATGTACAGAGCCACTTCCTGTGTAAATTATTGCAGAGTTTTCCATAGACATCCCTTGCTATATGGTCGGTCTTTCTGTTATATGTATTTAATAGGTATTTGTACATGTATGGTAACCCTAATCTTAATTTTTCCATTCCCCCACCTGTCCTTTTAGATAAGCATAGTTTGTTTTCTAAGCCTGTGAGCGTCTTTCTCTGTGGAAATATGTTCATTTGTGTCAGTTGTTAGATAACGCCTATAAGTGATATCATAGGATATGTCTTTTGCTTTCCCACTTACCTCATGTTCTGTGATTATCTCTAGGCTCATCTATGGTGCCTCAAAGAGCAGTGTTTCATTGTTTTCCATGGCTAATATTCCATTGTGTACATGGACCACTTCTTTTTCCACTCATCTGGTGATGGACATTTTGGTTGCTTCCGTGTCTTGGCTATTGTGAAAATTCCTGCAGTGCAGCTGCTGAAGCCTGTGCCTTCTCGACTCTGAACTTCTCAGGTGAGAGTCTCAGTGGTGGGCCTGCTGAATGGAATGGTGGCTCAATTTTTACTTTGAAACACAGCTCCTTTCTGTTCTCATTATTGGCTGTTACCACTTTACATCTCACCAGCAGCTAGAGGGTACACAGTTCTCTAAAACCCCTTCAGCATTTCTTGTGTGCAGACTTTTAGCTGATGGTAGTTGGCATGTGTGAGTTGAAACCTTTTTGGAGGTTAGATTTGCATGAGTCTAATAATTCCTGATGTTGAGCTTTTATCCATTTTCCTCTTTTTTGAAAATGAGTGAGTAAAACTTACCCCTCCATACTATGTCCTTGAAAATTGTGCCAGTTTGGAATTTTTTTGGCCATTCCCTACCTCCGCACAATTATGTAGGGCAGGTGTCCTTTACAGCCCTGAGTCCTTGTGAATGTTAAGTGACCATTAGCTGTGGGTTTAATGCCGCTCTTGCGGGAAACGGCCACAAGGTGGCAGCATTTCTACATTTCCAACTCTGGGTTTTTGGGCAACAGAGCTTTCCTGGAAATCGTGTTAGTAAGCTGCAAATTAGAGTGGAATGTGCCAGTGCAAACCCCCAAGAGCTTATATCTCCTAAATTGTTGTTTGTTTATTAAATTTAATTTTTATTAATTATCAGAGCAAATTTGATACAAATGTAGATTCTCCTAGGTGTACAGTTTCTGGTTCATCCTATCAATGTATCTGTCTATTCCTCTTTCGATCCTTTCCCGTGGATGTTATTATAGGGTGTTGAGTAGACCTCTCTTCGTATTCCATAGGCACTTTGTGATTATACATTTCATAAGTATTAGTGCATATCTGTTAACCCCCATGTCCTAGTTCATACATTCCTTATTCCTTTCCATTTGGTTAAACATTAATTGGTTTTCTGAATCTATGTGTGTCCATCTCTTGGAAATTATTTCATGGGTATCAATTTTTAGGTAACACCTATAAGTGATGTCCTAAGATGTCTGTCTTTCGGTTTCTTTCTTACTTCAAGTTGGGTGATTATCTCTAGATCCTTCTATGATGGTGCCAACGGCACTGTTCCATGCTTTTTCATGGCTAATATTCCATTGTGTACATGGACGACTTCTTCTTGGTGCATTTTTCCGTTGATGGACATTTCGGTTTCTTCCAGGTCTTGGCTATGGTACGTGTTGCTGCAGTGCAGGATTGCCAGCCTGTGTCTTTTCGATTCTGGTCTAATCAGGTGAAAGGCCCATGAGTGGGCCTACCAGATCACATGGTAGCTCCATATTTACCCTTAAACGCACCTCCATTCTGTTCTCACTACTGGCTGTGACCAGGTTTCATCCCACCAGCAGCTAAAGGGTACGCGGTTCTCTAAAACCCCTTCAGCATTTATTCTTTGTAGACTTTTTGGCTGATGACCATTCTGACGGCTGTGAGGTGAACTTTTTTGTACACTGGATTTGCATGGCTTTATTGATTCCTGATGTTCAGCATTGTTCCATTCCCATTTTGTTAACAAAAAAGAAAGAAAGTAAAAGAAACAGAAGACAAATGTGCATAAACTATGCCTCTTGAAACTGTCGTTTTGAAATATGGACGTCTTTTGAATGTTTTGATCGATATACGACCCCAGGATTTTTTTTCAGGGAGGTGTCATTTACAGGCCTGCAATTATTTTGAATATCAACTGACCATTAGCGCTGGGATTAAAGCTGCTGTTGTGTGAAACGGCCACAAGGTGGAAGCAGTTCTCCTGTACCAAACCCGGTTACTAGGGCAACAGAACCTCAATGGAAGTCGTGTTCCAGGTTGTAATATAGAATGGAATGTATCAGGAAAGCCCCTTCAATTTATGTCTCACTATTTCTTGTTTGTTTTTTTTTAATTTAATTTTTATTTTTTATCACAGCAAGTTTGATTACAATGTTTGGCTTGTTGTAGGTGTGCACCATGTGGTTCTTTTACACATATACATATGTGTGTTCTTCCTGGGATCCTTGTCCCATGTACGTTATGACAGAATGTTGAGTAGTCTTCTCTTGGTATTCCGTAGGTCTTTGGTGATTATATAGTTCACCTGTGTTTGTATATGTCTGTTAACCCCAATATCCTAATGTATCCAATCCTCACACCTTTCCATTGGTGAACCATAAGTTTGTTTAATGAATCTGTGATTGCCCTTCTCTGTGGAAATATCTTCACTGCTATCAATTTTTAGGTAACACCTATAAGTAATATCATACGATATGTGTCTCTCTCTTTCTGACTTAGTACGAGTCGCGTGACTACCTCTAGACTCATCTACGGTGCTGCACATGGCATTGTGTCCTTTTTTCCCTTGGCTAATATTCCCTCTGTACATGTACCAGTTCTTCTTTGTCCACTCATCTGTTGATGGACTTTTTGGTTGCTTCCATGTCTTGGCTATTGTAATAGAGCGGCAATGCACATTTGCCTGCCTGTGTCTTTCCAATTCTGTCTTCTTAGGTGATAGGCCCAGGAGTGGGCCTGCTGGATCATACAGTAGCAAAATGTTTACTTTACAAAGGCACCTCCATTCTGTTCTCATTAGTGGCTCTTACCAGGTTACGTCCCTCTTGAAGTTGAGGGTATGCACTTCTCCACAACACCTTCAGCATTTACTGTTTGTAGTGTTTTTTTGCTGATGTATATTCTGACCAGTGTGAGCTGATATACCTCTTTGGGGTTGGATTTGCATGCGTCTCATAAACCCTTGAAATTGAGCTTTCTGGCATGTCCTTTTTTTCTTCAAACTGTGAGTACAGCTTACCTCTTCAAATTGTTTTCGTGAAGTGTGTGTGACATTTAGAAATATTTTGGCCATTACCTCCATCAAGACATTTTGTGGGCAGGTTTCATTTATAGCCCTCCAGTACTGGTGCATATGAAGTGACCCTTAGCACAGGTTTTAAAGCTGCTGTTGCAGGTAACGGCCAGAGGGCAGCAGCATTTCTTTCATTATGTGTTTTGCTTTCCGACTTACCTCATGTTCTGTGATTATCTCTAGGCAGCATTTCTGCTTTTCCCAATCTGGTAACTAGGCGAACAGACCTTCCTGGCAGTGGTGTTCCTCGGTTATATATTAGAGTGGAATGTGCCCGGAGAAACCCCCAAATGCTGATGTCTCCTTACTTATGTTTGCTTTCTAAATTGAATTTATATTTTTTTATTGGAGTCATATTCCATTGCGTACATGGACCACTTCTTCTTGGTGCATTCCTCTGTTGATGGACATTTTCGTAGCTTCCAAGTGTTGTCTATGGTAAATATTGCTGGAGTGCAGGATTTTCAGCCTGTATCTTTTTTTATGGTTTTGATTTCTTTTGCGGTACGCGGGCCTCTCACTGCGGTGGCCCCTCCCGTTGCAGAGCAGAGGCTCCGGATGCACAGGCCCAGCAGCCATAGCTCACGGGACCAGCCTCTCCACGGCATGTGGGATCTTCCCGGACCGGGGCACGAACCCGTGTCCCCTGCATCGGCAGGCGGACTCTCAACGTCTGCGCCACCAGGGAAGCCCAGCCTGTTTAGTTTTGATTCTCATCCTGTCAGGCGATAGGCCCAGCAGTGGGTATGCTTGATTGAATGGTAGCTCAGTATTTACCTTTCCAAGGCACCTCCTTTGTGTTTTCCTTACTGGCTCTTACCATGTCCCACGTTGAACCAAGGGTAGGCGTTTCTCCTCAAACCCTTCAGCATTTACTGTTTGCCGAATTTTTGCTGATGGCCATTCTGACTGGTGTGAGCTGATAGGTTTTGTGTAATTTGGATTTGCATGTCTTGAATTATTCCTAGTGTTCAGCATTTTTCCACGCCTTTTTAAAGTTCTGTTAAAATAACAGAAAGAAACAGAGAGTACAATTAACCTCTGGAAATTGTCTTCTTGAAAGGTTGCCCTCTTTTGAATGTTTTGGTCAATTTTCGAACCCAGGATTGTTTCTGAGGTCAGGTGTCATTCATAGGCCTGTAATGAGTGTGAATATTTAGTGAGCATGAGCACTGGGTTTAAAGCTGCTGTTTTGGGAAATGGCCACAAGGCGGCAGCATTTCTCCATTCCCAAATCTGGTTCCTAGGGCAGCAGAGCCTTTCTGGAAGTCCTGTTCCTAGGTTGGAAATTAAAATGGAATGTGCCAGGAGAAACCCCAATAAGTTTATGTCACATTACTTCTTGTTTTAGTTTTTTTAATCGGGGTAATGTTTAGAATACTGTTTGTCCTCAGTGTACACAATCTGGTTCATTTGTGCATAACATATATATATATATATATATATATATATATTCATGTACAGAGCCAGTTCCCATGTAAATTATTGCAGAGTTTTTCATAGACATCCCTTGCTATATGGTCGGTCTTTCTGTTATATGTATTTAATAGGTATTTGTACACGTATGGTAACCCTAATCTTAATTTTTCCATTCCCCCCACCTGTTCTTTTAGGTAAGCATAGTTTGTTTTCTAAGCCTGTGAGTGTCTTTCTCTGTGGAAATATGTTCATTTGTGTCAGTTGTTAGATAACGCCTATAAGTGATATCATAGGATATGTCTTTTGCTTTCCGACTTACCTCATGTTCTGTGATTATCTCTAGGCTCATCTATGGTGCCTCAAAGAGCAGTGTTTCATTGTTTTCCATGGCTAATATTCCATTGTGTACATGGACCACTTCTTTTTCCACTCATCTGGTGATGGACATTTTGGTTGCTTCCGTGTCTTGGCTATTGTGAAAATTCCTGCAGTGCAGCTGCTGAAGCCTGTGCCTTCTCGACTCTGAACTTCTCAGGTGAGAGTCTCAGCGGTGGGCCTGCTGAATGGAATGGTGGCTCAATTTTTACTTTGAAACACAGCTCCTTTCTGTTCTCATTATTGGCTGTTACCACTTTACATCTCACCAGCAGCTAGAGGGTACACAGTTCTCTAAAACCCCTTCAGCATTTGTTGTGTGCAGACTTTTAGCTGATGGTAGTTGGCATGTGTGAGTTGAAACCTTTTTGGAGGTTAGATTTGCATGAGTCTAATAATTCCTGATGTTGAGCTTTTATCCATTTTCCTCTTTTTTGAAAATGAGTGAGTAAAACTTACCCCTCCATACTATGTCCTTGAAAATTGTGCCAGTTTGGAATTTTTTTGGCCATTCCCTACCTCCGCACAATTATGTAGGGCAGGTGTCCTTTACAGCCCTGAGTCCTTGTGAATGTTAAGTGACCATTAGCTGTGGGTTTAATGCCGCTCTTGCGGGAAACGGCCACAAGGCGGCAGCATTTCTACATTTCCAACTCTGGGTTTTTGGGCAACAGAGCTTTCCTGGAAATCGTGTTAGTAAGCTGCAAATTAGAGTGGAATGTGCCAGTGCAAACCCCCAAGAGCTTATATCTCCTAAATTGTTGTTTGTTTATTAAATTTAATTTTTATTAATTATCAGAGCAAATTTGATACAAATGTAGATTCTCCTAGGTGTACAGTTTCTGGTTCATCCTATCAATGTATCTGTCTATTCCTCTTTCGATCCTTTCCCGTGGATGTTATTATAGGGTGTTGAGTAGACCTCTCTTCGTATTCCATAGGCACTTTGTGATTATACATTTCATAAGTATTAGTGCATATCTGTTAACCCCCATGTCCTAGTTCATACATTCCTTATTCCTTTCCATTTGGTTAAACATTAATTGGTTTTCTGAATCTATGTGTGTCCATCTCTTGGAAATTATTTCATGGGTATCAATTTTTAGGTAACACCTATAAGTGATGTCCTAAGATGTCTGTCTTTCGGTTTCTTTCTTACTTCAAGTTGGGTGATTATCTCTAGATCCTTCTATGATGGTGCCAACGGCACTGTTCCATGCTTTTTCATGGCTAATATTCCATTGTGTACATGGACGACTTCTTCTTGGTGCATTTTTCCGTTGATGGACATTTCGGTTTCTTCCAGGTCTTGGCTATGGTACGTGTTGCTGCAGTGCAGGATTGCCAGCCTGTGTCTTTTCGATTCTGGTCTAATCAGGTGAAAGGCCCATGAGTGGGCCTACCAGATCACATGGTAGCTCCATATTTACCCTTAAACGCACCTCCATTCTGTTCTCACTACTGGCTGTGACCAGGTTTCATCCCACCAGCAGCTAAAGGGTACGCGGTTCTCTAAAACCCCTTCAGCATTTATTCTTTGTAGACTTTTTGGCTGATGACCATTCTGACGGCTGTGAGGTGAACTTTTTTGTACACTGGATTTGCATGGCTTTATTGATTCCTGATGTTCAGCATTGTTCCATTCCCATTTTGTTAACAAAAAAGAAAGAAAGTAAAAGAAACAGAAGACAAATGTGCATAAACTATGCCTCTTGAAACTGTCGTTTTGAAATATGGACGTCTTTTGAATGTTTTGATCGATATACGACCCCAGGATTTTTTTTCAGGGAGGTGTCATTTACAGGCCTGCAATTATTTTGAATATCAACTGACCATTAGCGCTGGGATTAAAGCTGCTGTTGTGTGAAACGGCCACAAGGTGGAAGCAGTTCTCCTGTACCAAACCCGGTTACTAGGGCAACAGAACCTCAATGGAAGTCGTGTTCCAGGTTGTAATATAGAATGGAATGTATCAGGAAAGCCCCTTCAATTTATGTCTCACTATTTCTTGTTTGTTTTTTTTTAATTTAATTTTTATTTTTTATCACAGCAAGTTTGATTACAATGTTTGGCTTGTTGTAGGTGTGCACCATGTGGTTCTTTTACACATATACATATGTGTGTTCTTCCTGGGATCCTTGTCCCATGTACGTTATGACAGAATGTTGAGTAGTCTTCTCTTGGTATTCCGTAGGTCTTTGGTGATTATATAGTTCACCTGTGTTTGTATATGTCTGTTAACCCCAATATCCTAATGTATCCAATCCTCACACCTTTCCATTGGTGAACCATAAGTTTGTTTAATGAATCTGTGATTGCCCTTCTCTGTGGAAATATCTTCACTGCTATCAATTTTTAGGTAACACCTATAAGTAATATCATACGATATGTGTCTCTCTCTTTCTGACTTAGTACGAGTCGCGTGACTACCTCTAGACTCATCTACGGTGCTGCACATGGCATTGTGTCCTTTTTTCCCTTGGCTAATATTCCCTCTGTACATGTACCAGTTCTTCTTTGTCCACTCATCTGTTGATGGACTTTTTGGTTGCTTCCATGTCTTGGCTATTGTAATAGAGCGGCAATGCACATTTGCCTGCCTGTGTCTTTCCAATTCTGTCTTCTTAGGTGATAGGCCCAGGAGTGGGCCTGCTGGATCATACAGTAGCAAAATGTTTACTTTACAAAGGCACCTCCATTCTGTTCTCATTAGTGGCTCTTACCAGGTTACGTCCCTCTTGAAGTTGAGGGTATGCACTTCTCCACAACACCTTCAGCATTTACTGTTTGTAGTGTTTTTTTGCTGATGTATATTCTGACCAGTGTGAGCTGATATACCTCTTTGGGGTTGGATTTGCATGCGTCTCATAAACCCTTGAAATTGAGCTTTCTGGCATGTCCTTTTTTTCTTCAAACTGTGAGTACAGCTTACCTCTTCAAATTGTTTTCGTGAAGTGTGTGTGACATTTAGAAATATTTTGGCCATTACCTCCATCAAGACATTTTGTGGGCAGGTTTCATTTATAGCCCTCCAGTACTGGTGCATATGAAGTGACCCTTAGCACAGGTTTTAAAGCTGCTGTTGCAGGTAACGGCCAGAGGGCAGCAGCATTTCTTTCATTATGTGTTTTGCTTTCCGACTTACCTCATGTTCTGTGATTATCTCTAGGCAGCATTTCTGCTTTTCCCAATCTGGTAACTAGGCGAACAGACCTTCCTGGCAGTGGTGTTCCTCGGTTATATATTAGAGTGGAATGTGCCCGGAGAAACCCCCAAATGCTGATGTCTCCTTACTTATGTTTGCTTTCTAAATTGAATTTATATTTTTTTATTGGAGTCATATTCCATTGCGTACATGGACCACTTCTTCTTGGTGCATTCCTCTGTTGATGGACATTTTCGTAGCTTCCAAGTGTTGTCTATGGTAAATATTGCTGGAGTGCAGGATTTTCAGCCTGTATCTTTTTTTATGGTTTTGATTTCTTTTGCGGTACGCGGGCCTCTCACTGCGGTGGCCCCTCCCGTTGCAGAGCAGAGGCTCCGGATGCACAGGCCCAGCAGCCATAGCTCACGGGACCAGCCTCTCCACGGCATGTGGGATCTTCCCGGACCGGGGCACGAACCCGTGTCCCCTGCATCGGCAGGCGGACTCTCAACGTCTGCGCCACCAGGGAAGCCCAGCCTGTTTAGTTTTGATTCTCATCCTGTCAGGCGATAGGCCCAGCAGTGGGTATGCTTGATTGAATGGTAGCTCAGTATTTACCTTTCCAAGGCACCTCCTTTGTGTTTTCCTTACTGGCTCTTACCATGTCCCACGTTGAACCAAGGGTAGGCGTTTCTCCTCAAACCCTTCAGCATTTACTGTTTGCCGAATTTTTGCTGATGGCCATTCTGACTGGTGTGAGCTGATAGGTTTTGTGTAATTTGGATTTGCATGTCTTGAATTATTCCTAGTGTTCAGCATTTTTCCACGCCTTTTTAAAGTTCTGTTAAAATAACAGAAAGAAACAGAGAGTACAATTAACCTCTGGAAATTGTCTTCTTGAAAGGTTGCCCTCTTTTGAATGTTTTGGTCAATTTTCGAACCCAGGATTGTTTCTGAGGTCAGGTGTCATTCATAGGCCTGTAATGAGTGTGAATATTTAGTGAGCATGAGCACTGGGTTTAAAGCTGCTGTTTTGGGAAATGGCCACAAGGCGGCAGCATTTCTCCATTCCCAAATCTGGTTCCTAGGGCAGCAGAGCCTTTCTGGAAGTCCTGTTCCTAGGTTGGAAATTAAAATGGAATGTGCCAGGAGAAACCCCAATAAGTTTATGTCACATTACTTCTTGTTTTAGTTTTTTTAATCGGGGTAATGTTTAGAATACTGTTTGTCCTCAGTGTACACAATCTGGTTCATTTGTGCATAACATATATATATATATATATATATATATATTCATGTACAGAGCCAGTTCCCATGTAAATTATTGCAGAGTTTTTCATAGACATCCCTTGCTATATGGTCGGTCTTTCTGTTATATGTATTTAATAGGTATTTGTACACGTATGGTAACCCTAATCTTAATTTTTCCATTCCCCCCACCTGTTCTTTTAGGTAAGCATAGTTTGTTTTCTAAGCCTGTGAGTGTCTTTCTCTGTGGAAATATGTTCATTTGTGTCAGTTGTTAGATAACGCCTATAAGTGATATCATAGGATATGTCTTTTGCTTTCCGACTTACCTCATGTTCTGTGATTATCTCTAGGCTCATCTATGGTGCCTCAAAGAGCAGTGTTTCATTGTTTTCCATGGCTAATATTCCATTGTGTACATGGACCACTTCTTTTTCCACTCATCTGGTGATGGACATTTTGGTTGCTTCCGTGTCTTGGCTATTGTGAAAATTCCTGCAGTGCAGCTGCTGAAGCCTGTGCCTTCTCGACTCTGAACTTCTCAGGTGAGAGTCTCAGCGGTGGGCCTGCTGAATGGAATGGTGGCTCAATTTTTACTTTGAAACACAGCTCCTTTCTGTTCTCATTATTGGCTGTTACCACTTTACATCTCACCAGCAGCTAGAGGGTACACAGTTCTCTAAAACCCCTTCAGCATTTGTTGTGTGCAGACTTTTAGCTGATGGTAGTTGGCATGTGTGAGTTGAAACCTTTTTGGAGGTTAGATTTGCATGAGTCTAATAATTCCTGATGTTGAGCTTTTATCCGTTTTCCTCTTTTTTGAAAATGAGTGAGTAAAACTTACCCCTCCATACTATGTCCTTGAAAATTGTGCCAGTTTGGAATTTTTTTGGCCATTCCCTACCTCCGCACAATTATGTAGGGCAGGTGTCCTTTACAGCCCTGAGTCCTTGTGAATGTTAAGTGACCATTAGCTGTGGGTTTAATGCCGCTCTTGCGGGAAACGGCCACAAGGCGGCAGCATTTCTACATTTCCAACTCTGGGTTTTTGGGCAACAGAGCTTTCCTGGAAATCGTGTTAGTAAGCTGCAAATTAGAGTGGAATGTGCCAGTGCAAACCCCCAAGAGCTTATATCTCCTAAATTGTTGTTTGTTTATTAAATTTAATTTTTATTAATTATCAGAGCAAATTTGATACAAATGTAGATTCTCCTAGGTGTACAGTTTCTGGTTCATCCTATCAATGTATCTGTCTATTCCTCTTTCGATCCTTTCCCGTGGATGTTATTATAGGGTGTTGAGTAGACCTCTCTTCGTATTGCATAGGCACTTTGTGATTATACATTTCATAAGTATTAGTGCATATCTGTTAACCCCCATGTCCTAGTTCATACATTCCTTATTCCTTTCCATTTGGTTAAACATTAATTGGTTTTCTGAATCTATGTGTGTCCATCTCTTGGAAATTATTTCATGGGTATCAATTTTTAGGTAACACCTATAAGTGATGTCCTAAGATGTCTGTCTTTCGGTTTCTTTCTTACTTCAAGTTGGGTGATTATCTCTAGATCCTTCTATGATGGTGCCAACGGCACTGTTCCATGCTTTTTCATGGCTAATATTCCATTGTGTACATGGACGACTTCTTCTTGGTGCATTTTTCCGTTGATGGACATTTCGGTTTCTTCCAGGTCTTGGCTATGGTACGTGTTGCTGCAGTGCAGGATTGCCAGCCTGTGTCTTTTCGATTCTCGTCTAATCAGGTGAAAGGCCCATGAGTGGGCCTACCAGATCACATGGTAGCTCCATATTTACCCTTAAACGCACCTCCATTCTGTTCTCACTACTGGCTGTGACCAGGTTTCATCCCACCAGCAGCTAAAGGGTACGCGGTTCTCTAAAACCCCTTCAGCATTTATTCTTTGTAGAATTTTTGGCTGATGACCATTCTGACGGCTGTGACGTGAACTTTTTTGTACACTGGATTTGCATGGCTTTATTGATTCCTGATGTTCAGCCTTTTTCCATTCCCATTTTGTTAACAAAAAAGAAAGAAAGTAAAAGAAACAGAAGACAAATGTGCATAAACTATGCCTCTTGAAACTGTCGTTTTGAAATATGGACGTCTTTTGAATGTTTTGATCGATATACGACCCCAGGATTTTTTTTCAGGGAGGTGTCATTTACAGGCCTGCAATTATTTTGAATATCAACTGACCATTAGCGCTGGGATTAAAGCTGCTGTTGTGTGAAACGGCCACAAGGTGGCAGCAGTTCTCCTGTACCAAACCCGGTTACTAGGGCAACAGAACCTCAATGGAAGTCGTGTTCCAGGTTGTAATTTAGAATGGAATGTATCAGGAAAGCCCCTTCAATTTATGTCTCACTATTTCTTGTTTGTTTTTTTTAATTTAATTTTTATTTTTTATCACAGCAAGTTTGATTACAATGTTTGGCTTGTTGTAGGTGTGCACCATGTGGTTCTTTTACACATATACATATGTGTGTTCTTCCTGGGATCCTTGTCCCATGTACGTTATGACAGAATGTTGAGTAGTCTTCTCTTGGTATTCCGTAGGTCTTTGGTGAGTATATAGTTCACCTGTGTTTGTATATGTCTGTTAACCCCAATATCCTAATGTATCCAATCCTCACACCTTTCCATTGGTGAACCATAAGTTTGTTTAATGAATCTGTGATTGCCCTTCTCTGTGGAAATATCTTCACCAGTATCAATTTTTAGGTAACACCTATAAGTGATATCATACGATATGTGTCTCTCTCTTTCTGACTTAGTACGAGTCGCGTGACTACCTCTAGACTCATCTACGGTGCTGCACATGGCATTGTGTCCTTTTTTCCCTTGGCTAATATTCCCTCTGTACATGTACCAGTTCTTCTTTGTCCACTCATCTGTTGATGGACTTTTTGGTTGCTTCCATGTCTTGGCTATTGTAATAGAGCGGCAATGCACATTTGCCTGCCTGTGTCTTTCCAATTCTGTCTTCTTAGGTGATAGGCCCAGGAGTGGGCCTGCTGGATCATACAGTAGCAAAATGTTTACTTTACAAAGGCACCTCCATTCTGTTCTCATTAGTGGCTCTTACCAGGTTACGTCCCTCTTAAAGTTGAGGGTATGCACTTCTCCACAACACCTTCAGCATTTACTGTTTGTAGTGTTTTTTTGCTGATGTATATTCTGACCAGTGTGAGCTGATATACCTCTTTGGGGTTGGATTTGCATGCGTCTCATAAACCCTTGAAATTGAGCTTTCTGGCATGTCCTTTTTTTCTTCAAACTGTGAGTACAGCTTACCTCTTCAAATTGTTTTCGTGAAGTGTGTGTGACATTTAGAAATATTTTGGCCATTACCTCCCTCAAGACATTTTGTGGGCAGGTTTCATTTATAGCCCTCCAGTACTGGTGCATATGAAGTGACCCTTAGCACAGGTTTTAAAGCTGCTGTTGCAGGTAACGGCCAGAGGGCGGCAGCATTTCTTTCATTATGTCTTTTGCTTTCCGACTTACCTCATGTTCTGTGATTATCTCTAGGCAGCATTTCTGCTTTTCCCAATCTGGTAACTAGGCGAGCAGACCTTCCTGGCAGTGGTGTTCCTCGGTTATATATTAGAGTGGAATGTGCCCGGAGAAACCCCCAAATGCTGATGTCTCCTTACTTATGTTTGCTTTCTAAATTGAATTTATATTTTTTTATTGGAGTCATATTCCATTGCGTACATGGACCACTTCTTCTTGGTGCATTCCTCTGTTGATGGACATTTTCGTAGCTTCCAAGTGTTGTCTATGGTAAATATTGCTGGAGTGCAGGATTTTCAGCCTGTATCTTTTTTTATGGTTTTGATTTCTTTTGCGGTACGCGGGCCTCTCACTGCGGTGGCCCCTCCCGTTGCAGAGCAGAGGCTCCGGATGCACAGGCCCAGCAGCCATAGCTCACGGGACCAGCCTCTCCACGGCATGTGGGATCTTCCCGGACCGGGGCACGAACCCGTGTCCCCTGCATCGGCAGGCGGACTCTCAACGTCTGCGCCACCAGGGAAGCCCAGCCTGTTTAGTTTTGATTCTCATCCTGTCAGGCGATAGGCCCAGCAGTGGGTATGCTTGATTGAATGGTAGCTCAGTATTTACCTTTCCAAGGCACCTCCTTTGTGTTTTCCTTACTGGCTCTTACCATGTCCCACGTTGAACCAAGGGTAGGCGTTTCTCCTCAAACCCTTCAGCATTTACTGTTTGCCGAATTTTTGCTGATGGCCATTCTGACTGGTGTGAGCTGATAGGTTTTGTGTAATTTGGATTTGCATGTCTTGAATTATTCCTAGTGTTCAGCATTTTTCCACGCCTTTTTAAAGTTCTGTTAAAATAACAGAAAGAAACAGAGAGTACAATTAACCTCTGGAAATTGTCTTCTTGAAAGGTTGCCCTCTTTTGAATGTTTTGGTCAATTTTCGAACCCAGGATTGTTTCTGAGGTCAGGTGTCATTCATAGGCCTGTAATGAGTGTGAATATTTAGTGAGCATGAGCACTGGGTTTAAAGCTGCTGTTTTGGGAAATGGCCACAAGGCGGCAGCATTTCTCCATTCCCAAATCTGGTTCCTAGGGCAGCAGAGCCTTTCTGGAAGTCCTGTTCCTAGGTTGGAAATTAAAATGGAATGTGCCAGGAGAAACCCCAATAAGTTTATGTCACATTACTTCTTGTTTTAGTTTTTTTAATCGGGGTAATGTTTAGAATACTGTTTGTCCTCAGTGTACACAATCTGGTTCATTTGTGCATAACATATATATATATATATATATTCATGTACAGAGCCAGTTCCCATGTAAATTATTGCAGAGTTTTTCATAGACATCCCTTGCTATATGGTCGGTCTTTCTGTTATATGTATTTAATAGGTATTTGTACACGTATGGTAACCCTAATCTTAATTTTTCCATTCCCCCCACCTGTTCTTTTAGGTAAGCATAGTTTGTTTTCTAAGCCTGTGAGTGTCTTTCTCTGTGGAAATATGTTCATTTGTGTCAGTTGTTAGATAACGCCTATAAGTGATATCATAGGATATGTCTTTTGCTTTCCGACTGACCTCATGTTCTGTGATTATCTCTAGGCTCATCTATGGTGCCTCAAAGAGCAGTGTTTCATTGTTTTCCATGGCTAATAGTCCATTGAGTACATGGACCACTTCTTCTTTTTCCACTCATCTGGTGATGGACATTTTGGTTGCTTCCGTGTCTTGGCTATTGTGAAAATTCCTGCAGTGCAGCTGCTGAAGCCTGTGCCTTCTCGACTCTGGACTTCTCAGGTGAGAGTCTCAGCGGTGGGCCTGCTGAATGGAATGGTGGCTCAGTTTTTACTTTGAAACACAGCTCCTTTCTGTTCTCATTATTGGCTGTTACCACTTTACATCTCACCAGCAGCTAGAGGGTACACAGTTCTCTAAAACCCCTTCAGCATTTGTTGTGTGCAGACTTTTAGCTGATGGTAGTTGGCATGTGTGAGTTGAAACCTTTTTGGAGGTTAGATTTGCATGAGTCTAATAATTCCTGATGTTCAGCTTTTATCCGTTTTCCTCTTTTTTGAAAATGAGTGAGTAAAACTTACCCCTCCATACTATGTCCTTGAAAATTGTGCCAGTTTGGAATTTTTTTGGCCATTCCCTACCTCCGCACAATTATGTAGGGCAGGTGTCCTTTACAGCCCTGAGTCCTTGTGAATGTTAAGTGACCATTAGCTGTGGGTTTAATGCCGCTCTTGCGGGAAACGGCCACAAGGCGGCAGCATTTCTACATTTCCAACTCTGGGTTTTGGGGCAACAGAGCTTTCCTGGAAATCGTGTTAGTAAGCTGCAAATTAGAGTGGAATGTGCCAGCGCAAACCCCCAAGAGCTTATATCTCCTAAATTGTTGTTTGTTTATTAAATTTAATTTTTATTAATTATCAGAGCAAATTTGATACAAATGTAGATTCTCCTAGGTGTACAGTTTCTGGTTCATCCTATCAATGTATCTGTCTATTCCTCTTTCGATCCTTTCCCGTGGATGTTATTATAGGGTGTTGAGTAGACCTCTCTTCGTATTCCATAGGCACGTTGTGATTATACATTTCATAAGTATTAGTGCATATCTGTTAACCCCCATGTCCTAGTTCATACATTCCTTATTCCTTTCCATTTGGTTAAACATTAATTGGTTTTCTGAATCTATGCGTGTCCGTCTCTTGGAAATTATTTCATGGGTATCAATTTTTAGGTAACACCTATAAGTGATGTCCTAAGATGTCTGTCTTTTGGATTCTTTCTTACTTCAAGTTGGGTGATTATCTCTAGATCCTTCTATGATGGTGCCAATGGCACTGTTCCATGCTTTTTCATGGCTAATATTCCATTGTGTACATGGACGACTTCTTCTTGGTGCATTTTTCTGTTGATGGACATTTCGGTTTCTTCCAGGTCTTGGCTATGGTACGTGTTGCTGCAGTGCAGGATTGCCAGCCTGTGTCTTTTCGATTCTGGTCTAATCAGGTGAAAGGCCCATGAGTGGGCCTACCAGATCACATGGTAGCTCCATATTTACCCTTAAACGCACCTCCATTCTGTTCTCACTACTGGCTGTGACCAGGTTTCATCCCACCAGCAGCTAAAGGGTACGCGGTTCTCTAAAACCCCTTCAGCATTTATTCTTTGTAGACTTTTTGGCTGATGACCATTCTGACGGCTGTGACGTGAACTTTTTTGTACACTGGATTTGCATGGCTTTATTGATTCCTGATGTTCAGCATTGTTCCATTCCCATTTTGTTAACAAAAAAGAAAGAAAGTAAAAGAAACAGAAGACAAATGTGCATAAACTATGCCTCTTGAAACTGTCGTTTTGAAATATGGACGTCTTTTGAATGTTTTCATCGATATACGACCCCAGGATTTTTTTTCAGGGAGGTGTCATTTACAGGCCTGCAATTATTTTGAATATCAACTGAGCATTAGCGCTGGGATTAAAGCTGCTGTTGTGTGAAACGGCCACAAGGTGGAAGCAGTTCTCCTGTACCAAACCCGGTTACTAGGGCAACAGAACCTCAATGGAAGTCGTGTTCCAGGTTGTAATTTAGAATGGAATGTATCAGGAAAGCCCCTTCAATTTATGTCTCACTATTTCTTGTTTGTTTTTTTTAATTTAATTTTTATTTTTTATCATAGCAAGTTTGATTACAATGTTTGGCTTGTTGTAGGTGTGCACCATGTGGTTCTTTTACACATATACATATGTGTGTTCTTCCTGGGATCCTTGTCCCATGTACGTTATGACAGAATGTTGAGTAGTCTTCTCTTGGTATTCCGTAGGTCTTTGGTGATTATATAGTTCATCTGTGTTTGTATATGTCTGTTAACCCCAATATCCTAATGTATCCAATCCTCACACCTTTCCATTGGTGAACCATAAGTTTGTTTAATGAATCTGTGATTGCCCTTCTCTGTGGAAATATCTTCACCGGTATCAATTTTTAGGTAACACCTATAAGTGATATCATACGATATGTGTCTCTCTCTTTCTGACTTAGTACGAGTCGCGTGACTACCTCTAGACTCATCTACGGTGCTGCACATGGCATTGTGTCCTTTTTTCCCTTGGCTAATATTCCCTCTGTACATGTACCAGTTCTTCTTTGTCCACTCATCTGTTGATGGACTTTTTGGTTGCTTCCATGTCTTGGCTATTGTAATAGAGCGGCAATGCACATTTGCCTGCCTGTGTCTTTCCAATTCTGTCTTCTTAGGTGATAGGCCCAGGAGTGGGCCTGCTGGATCATACAGTAGCAAAATGTTTACTTTACAAAGGCACCTCCATTCTGTTCTCATTAGTGGCTCTTACCAGGTTACGTCCCTCTTAAAGTTGAGGGTATGCACTTCTCCACAACACCTTCAGCATTTACTGTTTGTAGTGTTTTTTTGCTGATGTATATTCTGACCAGTGTGAGCTGATATACCTCTTTGGGGTTGGATTTGCATGCGTCTCATAAACCCTTGAAATTGAGCTTTCTGGCATGTCCTTTTTTTCTTCAAACTGTGAGTACAGCTTACCTCTTCAAATTGTTTTCGTGAAGTGTGTGTGACATTTAGAAATATTTTGGCCATTACCTCCCTCAAGACATTTTGTGGGCAGGTTTCATTTATAGCCCTCCAGTACTGGTGCATATGAAGTGACCCTTAGCACAGGTTTTAAAGCTGCTGTTGCAGGTAACGGCCAGAGGGCGGCAGCATTTCTTTCATTATGTCTTTTGCTTTCCGACTTACCTCATGTTCTGTGATTATCTCTAGGCAGCATTTCTGCTTTTCCCAATCTGGTAACTAGGCGAGCAGACCTTCCTGGCAGTGGTGTTCCTCGGTTATATATTAGAGTGGAATGTGCCCGGAGAAACCCCCAAATGCTGATGTCTCCTTACTTATGTTTGCTTTCTAAATTGAATTTATATTTTTTTATTGGAGTCATATTCCATTGCGTACATGGACCACTTCTTCTTGGTGCATTCCTCTGTTGATGGACATTTTCGTAGCTTCCAAGTGTTGTCTATGGTAAATATTGCTGGAGTGCAGGATTTTCAGCCTGTATCTTTTTTTATGGTTTTGATTTCTTTTGCGGTACGCGGGCCTCTCACTGCGGTGGCCCCTCCCGTTGCAGAGCAGAGGCTCCAGATGCACAGGCCCAGCAGCCATAGCTCACGGGACCAGCCTCTCCACGGCATGTGGGATCTTCCCGGACCGGGGCACGAACCCGTGTCCCCTGCATCGGCAGGCGGACTCTCAACGTCTGCGCCACCAGGGAAGCCCAGCCTGTTTAGTTTTGATTCTCATCCTGTCAGGCGATAGGCCCAGCAGTGGGTATGCTTGATTGAATGGTAGCTCAGTATTTACCTTTCCAAGGCACCTCCTTTGTGTTTTCCTTACTGGCTCTTACCATGTCCCACGTTGAACCAAGGGTAGGCGTTTCTCCTCAAACCCTTCAGCATTTACTGTTTGCCGAATTTTTGCTGATGGCCATTCTGACTGGTGTGAGCTGATAGGTTTTTTGTAATTTGGATTTGCATGTCTTGAATTATTCCTAGTGTTCAGCATTTTTCCACGCCTTTTTAAAGTTCTGTTAAAATAACAGAAAGAAACAGAGAGTACAATTAACCTCTGGAAATTGTCTTCTTGAAAGGTTGCCCTCTTTTGAATGTTTTGGTCAATTTTCGAACCCAGGATTGTTTCTGAGGTCAGGTGTCATTCATAGGCCTGTAATGAGTGTGAATATTTAGTGAGCATGAGCACTGGGTTTAAAGCTGCTGTTTTGGGAAATGGCCACAAGGCGGCAGCATTTCTCCATTCCCAAATCTGGTTCCTAGGGCAGCAGAGCCTTTCTGGAAGTCCTGTTCCTAGGTTGGAAATTAAAATGGAATGTGCCAGGAGAAACCCCAATAAGTTTATGTCACATTACTTCTTGTTTTAGTTTTTTTAATCGGGGTAATGTTTAGAATACTGTTTGTCCTCAGTGTACACAATCTGGTTCATTTGTGCATAACATATATATATATATATATATATTCATGTACAGAGCCAGTTCCCATGTAAATTATTGCAGAGTTTTTCATAGACATCCCTTGCTATATGGTCGGTCTTTCTGTTATATGTATTTAATAGGTATTTGTACACGTATGGTAACCCTAATCTTAATTTTTCCATTCCCCCCACCTGTTCTTTTAGGTAAGCATAGTTTGTTTTCTAAGCCTGTGAGTGTCTTTCTCTGTGGAAATATGTTCATTTGTGTCAGTTGTTAGATAACGCCTATAAGTGATATCATAGGATATGTCTTTTGCTTTCCGACTGACCTCATGTTCTGTGATTATCTCTAGGCTCATCTATGGTGCCTCAAAGAGCAGTGTTTCATTGTTTTCCATGGCTAATATTCCATTGTGTACATGGACCACTTCTTTTTCCACTCATCTGGTGATGGACATTTTGGTTGCTTCCGTGTCTTGGCTATTGTGAAAATTCCTGCAGTGCAGCTGCTGAAGCCTGTGCCTTCTCGACTCTGAACTTCTCAGGTGAGAGTCTCAGCGGTGGGCCTGCTGAATGGAATGGTGGCTCAATTTTTACTTTGAAACACAGCTCCTTTCTGTTCTCATTATTGGCTGTTACCACTTTACATCTCACCAGCAGCTAGAGGGTACACAGTTCTCTAAAACCCCTTCAGCATTTGTTGTGTGCAGACTTTTAGCTGATGGTAGTTGGCATGTGTGAGTTGAAACCTTTTTGGAGGTTAGATTTGCATGAGTCTAATAATTCCTGATGTTGAGCTTTTATCCATTTTCCTCTTTTTTGAAAATGAGTGAGTAAAACTTACCCCTCCATACTATGTCCTTGAAAATTGTGCCAGTTTGGAATTTTTTTGGCCATTCCCTACCTCCGCACAATTATGTAGGGCAGGTGTCCTTTACAGCCCTGAGTCCTTGTGAATGTTAAGTGACCATTAGCTGTGGGTTTAATGCCGCTCTTGCGGGAAACGGCCACAAGGCGGCAGCATTTCTACATTTCCAACTCTGGGTTTTTGGGCAACAGAGCTTTCCTGGAAATCGTGTTAGTAAGCTGCAAATTAGAGTGGAATGTGCCAGTGCAAACCCCCAAGAGCTTATATCTCCTAAATTGTTGTTTGTTTATTAAATTTAATTTTTATTAATTATCAGAGCAAATTTGATACAAATGTAGATTCTCCTAGGTGTACAGTTTCTGGTTCATCCTATCAATGTATCTGTCTATTCCTCTTTCGATCCTTTCCCGTGGATGTTATTATAGGGTGTTGAGTAGACCTCTCTTCGTATTCCATAGGCACTTTGTGATTATACATTTCATAAGTATTAGTGCATATCTGTTAACCCCCATGTCCTAGTTCATACATTCCTTATTCCTTTCCATTTGGTTAAACATTAATTGGTTTTCTGAATCTATGTGTGTCCATCTCTTGGAAATTATTTCATGGGTATCAATTTTTAGGTAACACCTATAAGTGATGTCCTAAGATGTCTGTCTTTCGGTTTCTTTCTTACTTCAAGTTGGGTGATTATCTCTAGATCCTTCTATGATGGTGCCAACGGCACTGTTCCATGCTTTTTCATGGCTAATATTCCATTGTGTACATGGACGACTTCTTCTTGGTGCATTTTTCTGTTGATGGACATTTCGGTTTCTTCCAGGTCTTGGCTATGTTACGTGTTGCTGCAGTGCAGGATTGCCAGCCTGTGTCTTTTCGATTCTCGTCTAATCAGGTGAAAGGCCCATGAGTGGGCCTACCAGATCACATGGTAGCTCCATATTTACCCTTAAACGCACCTCCATTCTGTTCTCACTACTGGCTGTGACCAGGTTTCATCCCACCAGCAGCTAAAGGGTACGCGGTTCTCTAAAACCCCTTCAGCATTTATTCTTTGTAGAATTTTTGGCTGATGACCATTCTGACGGCTGTGACGTGAACTTTTTTGTACACTGGATTTGCATGGCTTTATTGATTCCTGATGTTCAGCATTGTTCCATTCCCATTTTGTTAACAAAAAAGAAAGAAAGTAAAAGAAACAGAAGACAAATGTGCATAAACTATGCCTCTTGAAACTGTCGTTTTGAAATATGGACGTCTTTTGAATGTTTTGATCGATATACGACCCCAGGATTTTTTTTCAGGGAGGTGTCATTTACAGGCCTGCAATTATTTTGAATATCAACTGAGCATTAGCGCTGGGATTAAAGCTGCTGTTGTGTGAAACGGCCACAAGGTGGCAGCAGTTCTCCTGTACCAAACCCGGTTACTAGGGCAACAGAACCTCAATGGAAGTCGTGTTCCAGGTTGTAATTTAGAATGGAATGTATCAGGAAAGCCCCTTCAATTTATGTCTCACTATTTCTTGTTTGTTTTTTTTAATTTAATTTTTATTTTTTATCACAGCAAGTTTGATTACAATGTTTGGCTTGTTGTAGGTGTGCACCATGTGGTTCTTTTACACATATACATATGTGTGTTCTTCCTGGGATCCTTGTCCCATGTACGTTATGACAGAATGTTGAGTAGTCTTCTCTTGGTATTCCGTAGGTCTTTGGTGATTATATAGTTCACCTGTGTTTGTATATGTCTGTTAACCCCAATATCCTAATGTATCCAATCCTCACACCTTTCCATTGGTGAACCATAAGTTTGTTTAATGAATCTGTGATTGCCCTTCTCTGTGGAAATATCTTCACCGGTATCAATTTTTAGGTAACACCTATAAGTGATATCATACGATATGTGTCTCTCTCTTTCTGACTTAGTACGAGTCGCGTGACTACCTCTAGACTCATCTACGGTGCTGCACATGGCATTGTGTCCTTTTTTCCCTTGGCTAATATTCCCTCTGTACATGTACCAGTTCTTCTTTGTCCACTCATCTGTTGATGGACTTTTTGGTTGCTTCCATGTCTTGGCTATTGTAATAGAGCGGCAATGCACATTTGCCTGCCTGTGTCTTTCCAATTCTGTCTTCTTAGGTGATAGGCCCAGGAGTGGGCCTGCTGGATCATACAGTAGCAAAATGTTTACTTTACAAAGGCACCTCCATTCTGTTCTCATTAGTGGCTCTTACCAGGTTACGTCCCTCTTAAAGTTGAGGGTATGCACTTCTCCACAACACCTTCAGCATTTACTGTTTGTAGTGTTTTTTTGCTGATGTATATTCTGACCAGTGTGAGCTGATATACCTCTTTGGGGTTGGATTTGCATGCGTCTCATAAACCCTTGAAATTGAGCTTTCTGGCATGTCCTTTTTTTCTTCAAACTGTGAGTACAGCTTACCTCTTCAAATTGTTTTCGTGAAGTGTGTGTGACATTTAGAAATATTTTGGCCATTACCTCCCTCAAGACATTTTGTGGGCAGGTTTCATTTATAGCCCTCCAGTACTGGTGCATATGAAGTGACCCTTAGCACAGGTTTTAAAGCTGCTGTTGCAGGTAACGGCCAGAGGGCGGCAGCATTTCTTTCATTATGTCTTTTGCTTTCCGACTTACCTCATGTTCTGTGATTATCTCTAGGCAGCATTTCTGCTTTTCCCAATCTGGTAACTAGGCGAGCAGACCTTCCTGGCAGTGGTGTTCCTCGGTTATATATTAGAGTGGAATGTGCCCGGAGAAACCCCCAAATGCTGATGTCTCCTTACTTATGTTTGCTTTCTAAATTGAATTTATATTTTTTTATTGGAGTCATATTCCATTGCGTACATGGACCACTTCTTCTTGGTGCATTCCTCTGTTGATGGACATTTTCGTAGCTTCCAAGTGTTGTCTATGGTAAATATTGCTGGAGTGCAGGATTTTCAGCCTGTATCTTTTTTTATGGTTTTGATTTCTTTTGCGGTACGCGGGCCTCTCACTGCGGTGGCCCCTCCCGTTGCAGAGCAGAGGCTCCGGATGCACAGGCCCAGCAGCCATAGCTCACGGGACCAGCCTCTCCACGGCATGTGGGATCTTCCCGGACCGGGGCACGAACCCGTGTCCCCTGCATCGGCAGGCGGACTCTCAACGTCTGCGCCACCAGGGAAGCCCAGCCTGTTTAGTTTTGATTCTCATCCTGTCAGGCGATAGGCCCAGCAGTGGGTATGCTTGATTGAATGGTAGCTCAGTATTTACCTTTCCAAGGCACCTCCTTTGTGTTTTCCTTACTGGCTCTTACCATGTCCCACGTTGAACCAAGGGTAGGCGTTTCTCCTCAAACCCTTCAGCATTTACTGTTTGCCGAATTTTTGCTGATGGCCATTCTGACTGGTGTGAGCTGATAGGTTTTGTGTAATTTGGATTTGCATGTCTTGAATTATTCCTAGTGTTCAGCATTTTTCCACGCCTTTTTAAAGTTCTGTTAAAATAACAGAAAGAAACAGAGAGTACAATTAACCTCTGGAAATTGTCTTCTTGAAAGGTTGCCCTCTTTTGAATGTTTTGGTCAATTTTCGAACCCAGGATTGTTTCTGAGGTCAGGTGTCATTCATAGGCCTGTAATGAGTGTGAATATTTAGTGAGCATGAGCACTGGGTTTAAAGCTGCTGTTTTGGGAAATGGCCACAAGGCGGCAGCATTTCTCCATTCCCAAATCTGGTTCCTAGGGCAGCAGAGCCTTTCTGGAAGTCCTGTTCCTAGGTTGGAAATTAAAATGGAATGTGCCAGGAGAAACCCCAATAAGTTTATGTCACATTACTTCTTGTTTTAGTTTTTTTAATCGGGGTAATGTTTAGAATACTGTTTGTCCTCAGTGTACACAATCTGGTTCATTTGTGCATAACATATATATATATATATATATTCATGTACAGAGCCAGTTCCCATGTAAATTATTGCAGAGTTTTTCATAGACATCCCTTGCTATATGGTCGGTCTTTCTGTTATATGTATTTAATAGGTATTTGTACACGTATGGTAACCCTAATCTTAATTTTTCCATTCCCCCCACCTGTTCTTTTAGGTAAGCATAGTTTGTTTTCTAAGCCTGTGAGTGTCTTTCTCTGTGGAAATATGTTCATTTGTGTCAGTTGTTAGATAACGCCTATAAGTGATATCATAGGATATGTCTTTTGCTTTCCGACTGACCTCATGTTCTGTGATTATCTCTAGGCTCATCTATGGTGCCTCAAAGAGCAGTGTTTCATTGTTTTCCATGGCTAATAGTCCATTGAGTACATGGACCACTTCTTCTTTTTCCACTCATCTGGTGATGGACATTTTGGTTGCTTCCGTGTCTTGGCTATTGTGAAAATTCCTGCAGTGCAGCTGCTGAAGCCTGTGCCTTCTCGACTCTGGACTTCTCAGGTGAGAGTCTCAGCGGTGGGCCTGCTGAATGGAATGGTGGCTCAGTTTTTACTTTGAAACACAGCTCCTTTCTGTTCTCATTATTGGCTGTTACCACTTTACATCTCACCAGCAGCTAGAGGGTACACAGTTCTCTAAAACCCCTTCAGCATTTGTTGTGTGCAGACTTTTAGCTGATGGTAGTTGGCATGTGTGAGTTGAAACCTTTTTGGAGGTTAGATTTGCATGAGTCTAATAATTCCTGATGTTGAGCTTTTATCCGTTTTCCTCTTTTTTGAAAATGAGTGAGTAAAACTTACCCCTCCATACTATGTCCTTGAAAATTGTGCCAGTTTGGAATTTTTTCGGCCATTCCCTACCTCCGCACAATTATGTAGGGCAGGTGTCCTTTACAGCCCTGAGTCCTTGTGAATGTTAAGTGACCATTAGCTGTGGGTTTAATGCCGCTCTTGCGGGAAACGGCCACAAGGCGGCAGCATTTCTACATTTCCAACTCTGGGTTTTGGGGCAACAGAGCTTTCCTGGAAATCGTGTTAGTAAGCTGCAAATTAGAGTGGAATGTGCCAGCGCAAACCCCCAAGAGCTTATATCTCCTAAATTGTTGTTTGTTTATTAAATTTAATTTTTATTAATTATCAGAGCAAATTTGATACAAATGTAGATTCTCCTAGGTGTACAGTTTCTGGTTCATCCTATCAATGTATCTGTCTATTCCTCTTTCGATCCTTTCCCGTGGATGTTATTATAGGGTGTTGAGTAGACCTCTCTTCGTATTCCATAGGCACGTTGTGATTATACATTTCATAAGTATTAGTGCATATCTGTTAACCCCCATGTCCTAGTTCATACATTCCTTATTCCTTTCCATTTGGTTAAACATTAATTGGTTTTCTGAATCTATGTGTGTCCATCTCTTGGAAATTATTTCATGGGTATCAATTTTTAGGTAACACCTATAAGTGATGTCCTAAGATGTCTGTCTTTTGGATTCTTTCTTACTTCAAGTTGGGTGATTATCTCTAGATCCTTCTATGATGGTGCCAATGGCACTGTTCCATGCTTTTTCATGGCTAATATTCCATTGTGTACATGGACGACTTCTTCTTGGTGCATTTTTCTGTTGATGGACATTTCGGTTTCTTCCAGGTCTTGGCTATGGTACGTGTTGCTGCAGTGCAGGATTGCCAGCCTGTGTCTCTTCGATTCTGGTCTAATCAGGTGAAAGGCCCATGAGTGGGCCTACCAGATCACATGGTAGCTCCATATTTACCCTTAAACGCACCTCCATTCTGTTCTCACTACTGGCTGTGACCAGGTTTCATCCCACCAGCAGCTAAAGGGTACGCGGTTCTCTAAAACCCCTTCAGCATTTATTCTTTGTAGACTTTTTGGCTGATGACCATTCTGACGGCTGTGAGGTGAACTTTTTTGTACACTGGATTTGCATGGCTTTATTGATTCCTGATGTTCAGCATTGTTCCATTCCCATTTTGTTAACAAAAAAGAAAGAAAGTAAAAGAAACAGAAGACAAATGTGCATAAACTATGCCTCTTGAAACTGTCGTTTTGAAATATGGACGTCTTTTGAATGTTTTGATCGATATACGACCCCAGGATTTTTTTTCAGGGAGGTGTCATTTACAGGCCTGCAATTATTTTGAATATCAACTGACCATTAGCGCTGGGATTAAAGCTGCTGTTGTGTGAAACGGCCACAAGGTGGAAGCAGTTCTCCTGTACCAAACCCGGTTACTAGGGCAACAGAACCTCAATGGAAGTCGTGTTCCAGGTTGTAATTTAGAATGGAATGTATCAGGAAAGCCCCTTCAATTTATGTCTCACTATTTCTTGTTTGTTTTTTTTAATTTAATTTTTATTTTTTATCACAGCAAGTTTGATTACAATGTTTGGCTTGTTGTAGGTGTGCACCATGTGGTTCTTTTACACATATACATATGTGTGTTCTTCCTGGGATCCTTGTGCCATGTACGTTATGACAGAATGTTGAGTAGTCTTCTCTTGGTATTCCGTAGGTCTTTGGTGATTATATAGTTCACCTGTGTTTGTATATGTCTGTTAACCCCAATATCCTAATGTATCCAATCCTCACACCTTTCCATTGGTGAACCATAAGTTTGTTTAATGAATCTGTGATTGCCCTTCTCTGTGGAAATATCTTCACCGGTATCAATTTTTAGGTAACACCTATAAGTGATATCATACGATATGTGTCTCTCTCTTTCTGACTTAGTACGAGTCGCGTGACTACCTCTAGACTCATCTACGGTGCTGCACATGGCATTGTGTCCTTTTTTCCCTTGGCTAATATTCCCTCTGTACATGTACCAGTTCTTCTTTGTCCACTCATCTGTTGATGGACTTTTTGGTTGCTTCCATGTCTTGGCTATTGTAATAGAGCGGCAATGCACATTTGCCTGCCTGTGTCTTTCCAATTCTGTCTTCTTAGGTGATAGGCCCAGGAGTGGGCCTGCTGGATCATACAGTAGCAAAATGTTTACTTTACAAAGGCACCTCCATTCTGTTCTCATTAGTGGCTCTTACCAGGTTACGTCCCTCTTAAAGTTGAGGGTATGCACTTCTCCACAACACCTTCAGCATTTACTGTTTGTAGTGTTTTTTTGCTGATGTATATTCTGACCAGTGTGAGCTGATATACCTCTTTGGGGTTGGATTTGCATGCGTCTCATAAACCCTTGAAATTGAGCTTTCTGGCATGTCCTTTTTTTCTTCAAACTGTGAGTACAGCTTACCTCTTCAAATTGTTTTCGTGAAGTGTGTGTGACATTTAGAAATATTTTGGCCATTACCTCCCTCAAGACATTTTGTGGGCAGGTTTCATTTATAGCCCTCCAGTACTGGTGCATATGAAGTGACCCTTAGCACAGGTTTTAAAGCTGCTGTTGCAGGTAACGGCCAGAGGGCGGCAGCATTTCTTTCATTATGTCTTTTGCTTTCCGACTTACCTCATGTTCTGTGATTATCTCTAGGCAGCATTTCTGCTTTTCCCAATCTGGTAACTAGGCGAGCAGACCTTCCTGGCAGTGGTGTTCCTCGGTTATATATTAGAGTGGAATGTGCCCGGAGAAACCCCCAAATGCTGATGTCTCCTTACTTATGTTTGCTTTCTAAATTGAATTTATATTTTTTTATTGGAGTCATATTCCATTGCGTACATGGACCACTTCTTCTTGGTGCATTCCTCTGTTGATGGACATTTTCGTAGCTTCCAAGTGTTGTCTATGGTAAATATTGCTGGAGTGCAGGATTTTCAGCCTGTATCTTTTTTTATGGTTTTGATTTCTTTTGCGGTACGCGGGCCTCTCACTGCGGTGGCCCCTCCCGTTGCAGAGCAGAGGCTCCGGATGCACAGGCCCAGCAGCCATAGCTCACGGGACCAGCCTCTCCACGGCATGTGGGATCTTCCCGGACCGGGGCACGAACCCGTGTCCCCTGCATCGGCAGGCGGACTCTCAACGTCTGCGCCACCAGGGAAGCCCAGCCTGTTTAGTTTTGATTCTCATCCTGTCAGGCGATAGGCCCAGCAGTGGGTATGCTTGATTGAATGGTAGCTCAGTATTTACCTTTCCAAGGCACCTCCTTTGTGTTTTCCTTACTGGCTCTTACCATGTCCCACGTTGAACCAAGGGTAGGCGTTTCTCCTCAAACCCTTCAGCATTTACTGTTTGCAGAATTTTTGCTGATGGCCATTCTGACTGGTGTGAGCTGATAGGTTTTTTGTAATTTGGATTTGCATGTCTTGAATTATTCCTAGTGTTCAGCATTTTTCCACGCCTTTTTAAAGTTCTGTTAAAATAACAGAAAGAAACAGAGAGTACAATTAACCTCTGGAAATTGTCTTCTTGAAAGGTTGCCCTCTTTTGAATGTTTTGGTCAATTTTCGAACCCAGGATTGTTTCTGAGGTCAGGTGTCATTCATAGGCCTGTAATGAGTGTGAATATTTAGTGAGCATGAGCACTGGGTTTAAAGCTGCTGTTTTGGGAAATGGCCACAAGGCGGCAGCATTTCTCCATTCCCAAATCTGGTTCCTAGGGCAGCAGAGCCTTTCTGGAAGTCCTGTTCCTAGGTTGGAAATTAAAATGGAATGTGCCAGGAGAAACCCCAATAAGTTTATGTCACATTACTTCTTGTTTTAGTTTTTTTAATCGGGGTAATGTTTAGAATACTGTTTGTCCTCAGTGTACACAATCTGGTTCATTTGTGCATAACATATATATATATATATATATTCATGTACAGAGCCAGTTCCCATGTAAATTATTGCAGAGTTTTTCATAGACATCCCTTGCTATATGGTCGGTCTTTCTGTTATATGTATTTAATAGGTATTTGTACACGTATGGTAACCCTAATCTTAATTTTTCCATTCCCCCCACCTGTTCTTTTAGGTAAGCATAGTTTGTTTTCTAAGCCTGTGAGTGTCTTTCTCTGTGGAAATATGTTCATTTGTGTCAGTTGTTAGATAACGCCTATAAGTGATATCATAGGATATGTCTTTTGCTTTCCGACTGACCTCATGTTCTGTGATTATCTCTAGGCTCATCTATGGTGCCTCAAAGAGCAGTGTTTCATTGTTTTCCATGGCTAATATTCCATTGTGTACATGGACCACTTCTTTTTCCACTCATCTGGTGATGGACATTTTGGTTGCTTCCGTGTCTTGGCTATTGTGAAAATTCCTGCAGTGCAGCTGCTGAAGCCTGTGCCTTCTCGACTCTGAACTTCTCAGGTGAGAGTCTCAGCGGTGGGCCTGCTGAATGGAATGGTGGCTCAATTTTTACTTTGAAACACAGCTCCTTTCTGTTCTCATTATTGGCTGTTACCACTTTACATCTCACCAGCAGCTAGAGGGTACACAGTTCTCTAAAACCCCTTCAGCATTTGTTGTGTGCAGACTTTTAGCTGATGGTAGTTGGCATGTGTGAGTTGAAACCTTTTTGGAGGTTAGATTTGCATGAGTCTAATAATTCCTGATGTTGAGCTTTTATCCATTTTCCTCTTTTTTGAAAATGAGTGAGTAAAACTTACCCCTCCATACTATGTCCTTGAAAATTGTGCCAGTTTGGAATTTTTTTGGCCATTCCCTACCTCCGCACAATTATGTAGGGCAGGTGTCCTTTACAGCCCTGAGTCCTTGTGAATGTTAAGTGACCATTAGCTGTGGGTTTAATGCCGCTCTTGCGGGAAACGGCCACAAGGCGGCAGCATTTCTACATTTCCAACTCTGGGTTTTTGGGCAACAGAGCTTTCCTGGAAATCGTGTTAGTAAGCTGCAAATTAGAGTGGAATGTGCCAGTGCAAACCCCCAAGAGCTTATATCTCCTAAATTGTTGTTTGTTTATTAAATTTAATTTTTATTAATTATCAGAGCAAATTTGATACAAATGTAGATTCTCCTAGGTGTACAGTTTCTGGTTCATCCTATCAATGTATCTGTCTATTCCTCTTTCGATCCTTTCCCGTGGATGTTATTATAGGGTGTTGAGTAGACCTCTCTTCGTATTCCATAGGCACTTTGTGATTATACATTTCATAAGTATTAGTGCATATCTGTTAACCCCCATGTCCTAGTTCATACATTCCTTATTCCTTTCCATTTGGTTAAACATTAATTGGTTTTCTGAATCTATGTGTGTCCATCTCTTGGAAATTATTTCATGGGTATCAATTTTTAGGTAACACCTATAAGTGATGTCCTAAGATGTCTGTCTTTCGGTTTCTTTCTTACTTCAAGTTGGGTGATTATCTCTAGATCCTTCTATGATGGTGCCAACGGCACTGTTCCATGCTTTTTCATGGCTAATATTCCATTGTGTACATGGACGACTTCTTCTTGGTGCATTTTTCCGTTGATGGACATTTCGGTTTCTTCCAGGTCTTGGCTATGGTACGTGTTGCTGCAGTGCAGGATTGCCAGCCTGTGTCTTTTCGATTCTCGTCTAATCAGGTGAAAGGCCCATGAGTGGGCCTACCAGATCACATGGTAGCTCCATATTTACCCTTAAACGCACCTCCATTCTGTTCTCACTACTGGCTGTGACCAGGTTTCATCCCACCAGCAGCTAAAGGGTACGCGGTTCTCTAAAACCCCTTCAGCATTTATTCTTTGTAGACTTTTTGGCTGATGACCATTCTGACGGCTGTGAGGTGAACTTTTTTGTACACTGGATTTGCATGGCTTTATTGATTCCTGATGTTCAGCATTGTTCCATTCCCATTTTGTTAACAAAAAAGAAAGAAAGTAAAAGAAACAGAAGACAAATGTGCATAAACTATGCCTCTTGAAACTGTCGTTTTGAAATATGGACGTCTTTTGAATGTTTTGATCGATATACGACCCCAGGATTTTTTTTCAGGGAGGTGTCATTTACAGGCCTGCAATTATTTTGAATATCAACTGACCATTAGCGCTGGGATTAAAGCTGCTGTTGTGTGAAACGGCCACAAGGTGGCAGCAGTTCTCCTGTACCAAACCCGGTTACTAGGGCAACAGAACCTCAATGGAAGTCGTGTTCCAGGTTGTAATTTAGAATGGAATGTATCAGGAAAGCCCCTTCAATTTATGTCTCACTATTTCTTGTTTGTTTTTTTTAATTTAATTTTTATTTTTTATCACAGCAAGTTTGATTACAATGTTTGGCTTGTTGTAGGTGTGCACCATGTGGTTCTTTTACACATATACATATGTGTGTTCTTCCTGGGATCCTTGTCCCATGTACGTTATGACAGAATGTTGAGTAGTCTTCTCTTGGTATTCCGTAGGTCTTTGGTGATTATATAGTTCACCTGTGTTTGTATATGTCTGTTAACCCCAATATCCTAATGTATCCAATCCTCACACCTTTCCATTGGTGAACCATAAGTTTGTTTAATGAATCTGTGATTGCCCTTCTCTGTGGAAATATCTTCACCGGTATCAATTTTTAGGTAACACCTATAAGTGATATCATACGATATGTGTCTCTCTCTTTCTGACTTAGTACGAGTCGCGTGACTACCTCTAGACTCATCTACGGTGCTGCACCTGGCATTGTGTCCTTTTTTCCCTTGGCTAATATTCCCTCTGTACATGTACCAGTTCTTCTTTGTCCACTCATCTGTTGATGGACTTTTTGGTTGCTTCCATGTCTTGGCTATTGTAATAGAGCGGCAATGCACATTTGCCTGCCTGTGTCTTTCCAATTCTGTCTTCTTAGGTGATAGGCCCAGGAGTGGGCCTGCTGGATCATACAGTAGCAAAATGTTTACTTTACAAAGGCACCTCCATTCTGTTCTCATTAGTGGCTCTTACCAGGTTACGTCCCTCTTAAAGTTGAGGGTATGCACTTCTCCACAACACCTTCAGCATTTACTGTTTGTAGTGTTTTTTTGCTGATGTATATTCTGACCAGTGTGAGCTGATATACCTCTTTGGGGTTGGATTTGCATGCGTCTCATAAACCCTTGAAATTGAGCTTTCTGGCATGTCCTTTTTTTCTTCAAACTGTGAGTACAGCTTACCTCTTCAAATTGTTTTCGTGAAGTGTGTGTGACATTTAGAAATATTTTGGCCATTACCTCCCTCAAGACATTTTGTGGGCAGGTTTCATTTATAGCCCTCCAGTACTGGTGCATATGAAGTGACCCTTAGCACAGGTTTTAAAGCTGCTGTTGCAGGTAACGGCCAGAGGGCGGCAGCATTTCTTTCATTATGTCTTTTGCTTTCCGACTTACCTCATGTTCTGTGATTATCTCTAGGCAGCATTTCTGCTTTTCCCAATCTGGTAACTAGGCGAGCAGACCTTCCTGGCAGTGGTGTTCCTCGGTTATATATTAGAGTGGAATGTGCCCGGAGAAACCCCCAAATGCTGATGTCTCCTTACTTATGTTTGCTTTCTAAATTGAATTTATATTTTTTTATTGGAGTCATATTCCATTGCGTACATGGACCACTTCTTCTTGGTGCATTCCTCTGTTGATGGACATTTTCGTAGCTTCCAAGTGTTGTCTATGGTAAATATTGCTGGAGTGCAGGATTTTCAGCCTGTATCTTTTTTTATGGTTTTGATTTCTTTTGCGGTACGCGGGCCTCTCACTGCGGTGGCCCCTCCCGTTGCAGAGCAGAGGCTCCGGATGCACAGGCCCAGCAGCCATAGCTCACGGGACCAGCCTCTCCACGGCATGTGGGATCTTCCCGGACCGGGGCACGAACCCGTGTCCCCTGCATCGGCAGGCGGACTCTCAACGTCTGCGCCACCAGGGAAGCCCAGCCTGTTTAGTTTTGATTCTCATCCTGTCAGGCGATAGGCCCAGCAGTGGGTATGCTTGATTGAATGGTAGCTCAGTATTTACCTTTCCAAGGCACCTCCTTTGTGTTTTCCTTACTGGCTCTTACCATGTCCCACGTTGAACCAAGGGTAGGCGTTTCTCCTCAAACCCTTCAGCATTTACTGTTTGCCGAATTTTTGCTGATGGCCATTCTGACTGGTGTGAGCTGATAGGTTTTTTGTAATTTGGATTTGCATGTCTTGAATTATTCCTAGTGTTCAGCATTTTTCCACGCCTTTTTAAAGTTCTGTTAAAATAACAGAAAGAAACAGAGAGTACAATTAACCTCTGGAAATTGTCTTCTTGAAAGGTTGCCCTCTTTTGAATGTTTTGGTCAATTTTCGAACCCAGGATTGTTTCTGAGGTCAGGTGTCATTCATAGGCCTGTAATGAGTGTGAATATTTAGTGAGCATGAGCACTGGGTTTAAAGCTGCTGTTTTGGGAAATGGCCACAAGGCGGCAGCATTTCTCCATTCCCAAATCTGGTTCCTAGGGCAGCAGAGCCTTTCTGGAAGTCCTGTTCCTAGGTTGGAAATTAAAATGGAATGTGCCAGGAGAAACCCCAATAAGTTTATGTCACATTACTTCTTGTTTTAGTTTTTTTAATCGGGGTAATGTTTAGAATACTGTTTGTCCTCAGTGTACACAATCTGGTTCATTTGTGCATAACATATATATATATATATATATTCATGTACAGAGCCAGTTCCCATGTAAATTATTGCAGAGTTTTTCATAGACATCCCTTGCTATATGGTCGGTCTTTCTGTTATATGTATTTAATAGGTATTTGTACACGTATGGTAACCCTAATCTTAATTTTTCCATTCCCCCCACCTGTTCTTTTAGGTAAGCATAGTTTGTTTTCTAAGCCTGTGAGTGTCTTTCTCTGTGGAAATATGTTCATTTGTGTCAGTTGTTAGATAACGCCTATAAGTGATATCATAGGATATGTCTTTTGCTTTCCGACTGACCTCATGTTCTGTGATTATCTCTAGGCTCATCTATGGTGCCTCAAAGAGCAGTGTTTCATTGTTTTCCATGGCTAATAGTCCATTGAGTACATGGACCACTTCTTCTTTTTCCACTCATCTGGTGATGGACATTTTGGTTGCTTCCGTGTCTTGGCTATTGTGAAAATTCCTGCAGTGCAGCTGCTGAAGCCTGTGCCTTCTCGACTCTGGACTTCTCAGGTGAGAGTCTCAGCGGTGGGCCTGCTGAATGGAATGGTGGCTCAGTTTTTACTTTGAAACACAGCTCCTTTCTGTTCTCATTATTGGCTGTTACCACTTTACATCTCACCAGCAGCTAGAGGGTACACAGTTCTCTAAAACCCCTTCAGCATTTGTTGTGTGCAGACTTTTAGCTGATGGTAGTTGGCATGTGTGAGTTGAAACCTTTTTGGAGGTTAGATTTGCATGAGTCTAATAATTCCTGATGTTGAGCTTTTATCCGTTTTCCTCTTTTTTGAAAATGAGTGAGTAAAACTTACCCCTCCATACTATGTCCTTGAAAATTGTGCCAGTTTGGAATTTTTTTGGCCATTCCCTACCTCCGCACAATTATGTAGGGCAGGTGTCCTTTACAGCCCTGAGTCCTTGTGAATGTTAAGTGACCATTAGCTGTGGGTTTAATGCCGCTCTTGCGGGAAACGGCCACAAGGCGGCAGCATTTCTACATTTCCAACTCTGGGTTTTGGGGCAACAGAGCTTTCCTGGAAATCGTGTTAGTAAGCTGCAAATTAGAGTGGAATGTGCCAGCGCAAACCCCCAAGAGCTTATATCTCCTAAATTGTTGTTTGTTTATTAAATTTAATTTTTATTAATTATCAGAGCAAATTTGATACAAATGTAGATTCTCCTAGGTGTACAGTTTCTGGTTCATCCTATCAATGTATCTGTCTATTCCTCTTTCGATCCTTTCCCGTGGATGTTATTATAGGGTGTTGAGTAGACCTCTCTTCGTATTCCATAGGCACGTTGTGATTATACATTTCATAAGTATTAGTGCATATCTGTTAACCCCCATGTCCTAGTTCATACATTCCTTATTCCTTTCCATTTGGTTAAACATTAATTGGTTTTCTGAATCTATGCGTGTCCGTCTCTTGGAAATTATTTCATGGGTATCAATTTTTAGGTAACACCTATAAGTGATGTCCTAAGATGTCTGTCTTTTGGATTCTTTCTTACTTCAAGTTGGGTGATTATCTCTAGATCCTTCTATGATGGTGCCAATGGCACTGTTCCATGCTTTTTCATGGCTAATATTCCATTGTGTACATGGACGACTTCTTCTTGGTGCATTTTTCTGTTGATGGACATTTCGGTTTCTTCCAGGTCTTGGCTATGGTACGTGTTGCTGCAGTGCAGGATTGCCAGCCTGTGTCTTTTCGATTCTGGTCTAATCAGGTGAAAGGCCCATGAGTGGGCCTACCAGATCACATGGTAGCTCCATATTTACCCTTAAACGCACCTCCATTCTGTTCTCACTACTGGCTGTGACCAGGTTTCATCCCACCAGCAGCTAAAGGGTACGCGGTTCTCTAAAACCCCTTCAGCATTTATTCTTTGTAGACTTTTTGGCTGATGACCATTCTGACGGCTGTGAGGTGAACTTTTTTGTACACTGGATTTGCATGGCTTTATTGATTCCTGATGTTCAGCATTGTTCCATTCCCATTTTGTTAACAAAAAAGAAAGAAAGTAAAAGAAACAGAAGACAAATGTGCATAAACTATGCCTCTTGAAACTGTCGTTTTGAAATATGGACGTCTTTTGAATGTTTTGATCGATATACGACCCCAGGATTTTTTTTCAGGGAGGTGTCATTTACAGGCCTGCAATTATTTTGAATATCAACTGACCATTAGCGCTGGGATTAAAGCTGCTGTTGTGTGAAACGGCCACAAGGTGGAAGCAGTTCTCCTGTACCAAACCCGGTTACTAGGGCAACAGAACCTCAATGGAAGTCGTGTTCCAGGTTGTAATTTAGAATGGAATGTATCAGGAAAGCCCCTTCAATTTATGTCTCACTATTTCTTGTTTGTTTTTTTTAATTTAATTTTTATTTTTTATCACAGCAAGTTTGATTACAATGTTTGGCTTGTTGTAGGTGTGCACCATGTGGTTCTTTTACACATATACATATGTGTGTTCTTCCTGGGATCCTTGTGCCATGTACGTTATGACAGAATGTTGAGTAGTCTTCTCTTGGTATTCCGTAGGTCTTTGGTGATTATATAGTTCACCTGTGTTTGTATATGTCTGTTAACCCCAATATCCTAATGTATCCAATCCTCACACCTTTCCATTGGTGAACCATAAGTTTGTTTAATGAATCTGTGATTGCCCTTCTCTGTGGAAATATCTTCACCGGTATCAATTTTTAGGTAACACCTATAAGTGATATCATACGATATGTGTCTCTCTCTTTCTGACTTAGTACGAGTCGCGTGACTACCTCTAGACTCATCTACGGTGCTGCACATGGCATTGTGTCCTTTTTTCCCTTGGCTAATATTCCCTCTGTACATGTACCAGTTCTTCTTTGTCCACTCATCTGTTGATGGACTTTTTGGTTGCTTCCATGTCTTGGCTATTGTAATAGAGCGGCAATGCACATTTGCCTGCCTGTGTCTTTCCAATTCTGTCTTCTTAGGTGATAGGCCCAGGAGTGGGCCTGCTGGATCATACAGTAGCAAAATGTTTACTTTACAAAGGCACCTCCATTCTGTTCTCATTAGTGGCTCTTACCAGGTTACGTCCCTCTTAAAGTTGAGGGTATGCACTTCTCCACAACACCTTCAGCATTTACTGTTTGTAGTGTTTTTTTGCTGATGTATATTCTGACCAGTGTGAGCTGATATACCTCTTTGGGGTTGGATTTGCATGCGTCTCATAAACCCTTGAAATTGAGCTTTCTGGCATGTCCTTTTTTTCTTCAAACTGTGAGTACAGCTTACCTCTTCAAATTGTTTTCGTGAAGTGTGTGTGACATTTAGAAATATTTTGGCCATTACCTCCCTCAAGACATTTTGTGGGCAGGTTTCATTTATAGCCCTCCAGTACTGGTGCATATGAAGTGACCCTTAGCACAGGTTTTAAAGCTGCTGTTGCAGGTAACGGCCAGAGGGCGGCAGCATTTCTTTCATTATGTCTTTTGCTTTCCGACTTACCTCATGTTCTGTGATTATCTCTAGGCAGCATTTCTGCTTTTCCCAATCTGGTAACTAGGCGAGCAGACCTTCCTGGCAGTGGTGTTCCTCGGTTATATATTAGAGTGGAATGTGCCCGGAGAAACCCCCAAATGCTGATGTCTCCTTACTTATGTTTGCTTTCTAAATTGAATTTATATTTTTTTATTGGAGTCATATTCCATTGCGTACATGGACCACTTCTTCTTGGTGCATTCCTCTGTTGATGGACATTTTCGTAGCTTCCAAGTGTTGTCTATGGTAAATATTGCTGGAGTGCAGGATTTTCAGCCTGTATCTTTTTTTATGGTTTTGATTTCTTTTGCGGTACGCGGGCCTCTCACTGCGGTGGCCCCTCCCGTTGCAGAGCAGAGGCTCCGGATGCACAGGCCCAGCAGCCATAGCTCACGGGACCAGCCTCTCCACGGCATGTGGGATCTTCCCGGACCGGGGCACGAACCCGTGTCCCCTGCATCGGCAGGCGGACTCTCAACGTCTGCGCCACCAGGGAAGCCCAGCCTGTTTAGTTTTGATTCTCATCCTGTCAGGCGATAGGCCCAGCAGTGGGTATGCTTGATTGAATGGTAGCTCAGTATTTACCTTTCCAAGGCACCTCCTTTGTGTTTTCCTTACTGGCTCTTACCATGTCCCACGTTGAACCAAGGGTAGGCGTTTCTCCTCAAACCCTTCAGCATTTACTGTTTGCCGAATTTTTGCTGATGGCCATTCTGACTGGTGTGAGCTGATAGGTTTTTTGTAATTTGGATTTGCATGTCTTGAATTATTCCTAGTGTTCAGCATTTTTCCACGCCTTTTTAAAGTTCTGTTAAAATAACAGAAAGAAACAGAGAGTACAATTAACCTCTGGAAATTGTCTTCTTGAAAGGTTGCCCTCTTTTGAATGTTTTGGTCAATTTTCGAACCCAGGATTGTTTCTGAGGTCAGGTGTCATTCATAGGCCTGTAATGAGTGTGAATATTTAGTGAGCATGAGCACTGGGTTTAAAGCTGCTGTTTTGGGAAATGGCCACAAGGCGGCAGCATTTCTCCATTCCCAAATCTGGTTCCTAGGGCAGCAGAGCCTTTCTGGAAGTCCTGTTCCTAGGTTGGAAATTAAAATGGAATGTGCCAGGAGAAACCCCAATAAGTTTATGTCACATTACTTCTTGTTTTAGTTTTTTTAATCGGGGTAATGTTTAGAATACTGTTTGTCCTCAGTGTACACAATCTGGTTCATTTGTGCATAACATATATATATATATATATATTCATGTACAGAGCCAGTTCCCATGTAAATTATTGCAGAGTTTTTCATAGACATCCCTTGCTATATGGTCGGTCTTTCTGTTATATGTATTTAATAGGTATTTGTACACGTATGGTAACCCTAATCTTAATTTTTCCATTCCCCCCACCTGTTCTTTTAGGTAAGCATAGTTTGTTTTCTAAGCCTGTGAGTGTCTTTCTCTGTGGAAATATGTTCATTTGTGTCAGTTGTTAGATAACGCCTATAAGTGATATCATAGGATATGTCTTTTGCTTTCCGACTGACCTCATGTTCTGTGATTATCTCTAGGCTCATCTATGGTGCCTCAAAGAGCAGTGTTTCATTGTTTTCCATGGCTAATATTCCATTGTGTACATGGACCACTTCTTTTTCCACTCATCTGGTGATGGACATTTTGGTTGCTTCCGTGTCTTGGCTATTGTGAAAATTCCTGCAGTGCAGCTGCTGAAGCCTGTGCCTTCTCGACTCTGAACTTCTCAGGTGAGAGTCTCAGCGGTGGGCCTGCTGAATGGAATGGTGGCTCAATTTTTACTTTGAAACACAGCTCCTTTCTGTTCTCATTATTGGCTGTTACCACTTTACATCTCACCAGCAGCTAGAGGGTACACAGTTCTCTAAAACCCCTTCAGCATTTGTTGTGTGCAGACTTTTAGCTGATGGTAGTTGGCATGTGTGAGTTGAAACCTTTTTGGAGGTTAGATTTGCATGAGTCTAATAATTCCTGATGTTGAGCTTTTATCCATTTTCCTCTTTTTTGAAAATGAGTGAGTAAAACTTACCCCTCCATACTATGTCCTTGAAAATTGTGCCAGTTTGGAATTTTTTTGGCCATTCCCTACCTCCGCACAATTATGTAGGGCAGGTGTCCTTTACAGCCCTGAGTCCTTGTGAATGTTAAGTGACCATTAGCTGTGGGTTTAATGCCGCTCTTGCGGGAAACGGCCACAAGGCGGCAGCATTTCTACATTTCCAACTCTGGGTTTTTGGGCAACAGAGCTTTCCTGGAAATCGTGTTAGTAAGCTGCAAATTAGAGTGGAATGTGCCAGTGCAAACCCCCAAGAGCTTATATCTCCTAAATTGTTGTTTGTTTATTAAATTTAATTTTTATTAATTATCAGAGCAAATTTGATACAAATGTAGATTCTCCTAGGTGTACAGTTTCTGGTTCATCCTATCAATGTATCTGTCTATTCCTCTTTCGATCCTTTCCCGTGGATGTTATTATAGGGTGTTGAGTAGACCTCTCTTCGTATTCCATAGGCACTTTGTGATTATACATTTCATAAGTATTAGTGCATATCTGTTAACCCCCATGTCCTAGTTCATACATTCCTTATTCCTTTCCATTTGGTTAAACATTAATTGGTTTTCTGAATCTATGTGTGTCCATCTCTTGGAAATTATTTCATGGGTATCAATTTTTAGGTAACACCTATAAGTGATGTCCTAAGATGTCTGTCTTTCGGTTTCTTTCTTACTTCAAGTTGGGTGATTATCTCTAGATCCTTCTATGATGGTGCCAACGGCACTGTTCCATGCTTTTTCATGGCTAATATTCCATTGTGTACATGGACGACTTCTTCTTGGTGCATTTTTCCGTTGATGGACATTTCGGTTTCTTCCAGGTCTTGGCTATGGTACGTGTTGCTGCAGTGCAGGATTGCCAGCCTGTGTCTTTTCGATTCTCGTCTAATCAGGTGAAAGGCCCATGAGTGGGCCTACCAGATCACATGGTAGCTCCATATTTACCCTTAAACGCACCTCCATTCTGTTCTCACTACTGGCTGTGACCAGGTTTCATCCCACCAGCAGCTAAAGGGTACGCGGTTCTCTAAAACCCCTTCAGCATTTATTCTTTGTAGACTTTTTGGCTGATGACCATTCTGACGGCTGTGAGGTGAACTTTTTTGTACACTGGATTTGCATGGCTTTATTGATTCCTGATGTTCAGCATTGTTCCATTCCCATTTTGTTAACAAAAAAGAAAGAAAGTAAAAGAAACAGAAGAGAAATGTGCATAAACTATGCCTCTTGAAACTGTCGTTTTGAAATATGGACGTCTTTTGAATGTTTTCATCGATATACGACCCCAGGATTTTTTTTCAGGGAGGTGTCATTTACAGGCCTGCAATTATTTTGAATATCAACTGACCATTAGCGCTGGGATTAAAGCTGCTGTTGTGTGAAACGGCCACAAGGTGGCAGCAGTTCTCCTGTACCAAACCCGGTTACTAGGGCAACAGAACCTCAATGGAAGTCGTGTTCCAGGTTGTAATTTAGAATGGAATGTATCAGGAAAGCCCCTTCAATTTATGTCTCACTATTTCTTGTTTGTTTTTTTTAATTTAATTTTTATTTTTTATCACAGCAAGTTTGATTACAATGTTTGGCTTGTTGTAGGTGTGCACCATGTGGTTCTTTTACACATATACATATGTGTGTTCTTCCTGGGATCCTTGTCCCATGTACGTTATGACAGAATGTTGAGTAGTCTTCTCTTGGTATTCTGTAGGTCTTTGGTGATTATATAGTTCACCTGTGTTTGTATATGTCTGTTAACCCCAATATCCTAATGTATCCAATCCTCACACCTTTCCATTGGTGAACCATAAGTTTGTTTAATGAATCTGTGATTGCCCTTCTCTGTGGAAATATCTTCACCGGTATCAATTTTTAGGTAACACCTATAAGTGATATCATACGATATGTGTCTCTCTCTTTCTGACTTAGTACGAGTCGCGTGACTACCTCTAGACTCATCTACGGTGCTGCACCTGGCATTGTGTCCTTTTTTCCCTTGGCTAATATTCCCTCTGTACATGTACCAGTTCTTCTTTGTCCACTCATCTGTTGATGGACTTTTTGGTTGCTTCCATGTCTTGGCTATTGTAATAGAGCGGCAATGCACATTTGCCTGCCTGTGTCTTTCCAATTCTGTCTTCTTAGGTGATAGGCCCAGGAGTGGGCCTGCTGGATCATACAGTAGCAAAATGTTTACTTTACAAAGGCACCTCCATTCTGTTCTCATTAGTGGCTCTTACCAGGTTACGTCCCTCTTGAAGTTGAGGGTATGCCCTTCTCCACAACACCTTCAGCATTTACTGTTTGTAGTGTTTTTTTGCTGATGTATATTCTGACCAGTGTGAGCTGATATACCTCTTTGGGGTTGGATTTGCATGCGTCTCATAAACCCTTGAAATTGAGCTTTCTGGCATGTCCTTTTTTTCTTCAAACTGTGAGTACAGCTTACCTCTTCAAATTGTTTTCGTGAAGTGTGTGTGACATTTAGAAATATTTTGGCCATTACCTCCCTCAAGACATTTTGTGGGCAGGTTTCATTTATAGCCCTCCAGTACTGGTGCATATGAAGTGACCCTTAGCACAGGTTTTAAAGCTGCTGTTGCAGGTAACGGCCAGAGGGCGGCAGCATTTCTTTCATTATGTGTTTTGCTTTCCGACTTACCTCATGTTCTGTGATTATCTCTAGGCAGCATTTCTGCTTTTCACAATCTGGTAACTAGGCGAACAGACCTTCCTGGCAGTGGTGTTCCTCGGTTATATATTAGAGTGGAATGTGCCCGGAGAAACCCCCAAATGCTGATGTCTCCTTACTTATGTTTGCTTTCTAAATTGAATTTATATTTTTTTATTGGAGTCATATTCCATTGCGTACATGGACCACTTCTTCTTGGTGCATTCCTCTGTTGATGGACATTTTCGTAGCTTCCAAGTGTTGTCTATGGTAAATATTGCTGGAGTGCAGGATTTTCAGCCTGTATCTTTTTTTATGGTTTTGATTTCTTTTGCGGTACGCGGGCCTCTCACTGCGGTGGCCCCTCCCGTTGCAGAGCAGAGGCTCCGGATGCACAGGCCCAGCAGCCATAGCTCACGGGACCAGCCTCTCCACGGCATGTGGGATCTTCCCGGACCGGGGCACGAACCCGTGTCCCCTGCATCGGCAGGCGGACTCTCAACGTCTGCGCCACCAGGGAAGCCCAGCCTGTTTAGTTTTGATTCTCATCCTGTCAGGCGATAGGCCCAGCAGTGGGTATGCTTGATTGAATGGTAGCTCAGTATTTACCTTTCCAAGGCACCTCCTTTGTGTTTTCCTTACTGGCTCTTACCATGTCCCACGTTGAACCAAGGGTAGGCGTTTCTCCTCAAACCCTTCAGCATTTACTGTTTGCAGAATTTTTGCTGATGGCCATTCTGACTGGTGTGAGCTGATAGGTTTTTTGTAATTTGGATTTGCATGTCTTGAATTATTCCTAGTGTTCAGCATTTTTCCACGCCTTTTTAAAGTTCTGTTAAAATAACAGAAAGAAACAGAGAGTACAATTAACCTCTGGAAATTGTCTTCTTGAAAGGTTGCCCTCTTTTGAATGTTTTGGTCAATTTTCGAACCCAGGATTGTTTCTGAGGTCAGGTGTCATTCATAGGCCTGTAATGAGTGTGAATATTTAGTGAGCATGAGCACTGGGTTTAAAGCTGCTGTTTTGGGAAATGGCCACAAGGCGGCAGCATTTCTCCATTCCCAAATCTGGTTCCTAGGGCAGCAGAGCCTTTCTGGAAGTCCTGTTCCTAGGTTGGAAATTAAAATGGAATGTGCCAGGAGAAACCCCAATAAGTTTATGTCACATTACTTCTTGTTTTAGTTTTTTTAATCGGGGTAATGTTTAGAATACTGTTTGTCCTCAGTGTACACAATCTGGTTCATTTGTGCATAACATATATATATATATATATATTCATGTACAGAGCCAGTTCCCATGTAAATTATTGCAGAGTTTTTCATAGACATCCCTTGCTATATGGTCGGTCTTTCTGTTATATGTATTTAATAGGTATTTGTACACGTATGGTAACCCTAATCTTAATTTTTCCATTCCCCCCACCTGTTCTTTTAGGTAAGCATAGTTTGTTTTCTAAGCCTGTGAGTGTCTTTCTCTGTGGAAATATGTTCATTTGTGTCAGTTGTTAGATAACGCCTATAAGTGATATCATAGGATATGTCTTTTGCTTTCCGACTGACCTCATGTTCTGTGATTATCTCTAGGCTCATCTATGGTGCCTCAAAGAGCAGTGTTTCATTGTTTTCCATGGCTAATATTCCATTGTGTACATGGACCACTTCTTTTTCCACTCATCTGGTGATGGACATTTTGGTTGCTTCCGTGTCTTGGCTATTGTGAAAATTCCTGCAGTGCAGCTGCTGAAGCCTGTGCCTTCTCGACTCTGAACTTCTCAGGTGAGAGTCTCAGCGGTGGGCCTGCTGAATGGAATGGTGGCTCAATTTTTACTTTGAAACACAGCTCCTTTCTGTTCTCATTATTGGCTGTTACCACTTTACATCTCACCAGCAGCTAGAGGGTACACAGTTCTCTAAAACCCCTTCAGCATTTGTTGTGTGCAGACTTTTAGCTGATGGTAGTTGGCATGTGTGAGTTGAAACCTTTTTGGAGGTTAGATTTGCATGAGTCTAATAATTCCTGATGTTGAGCTTTTATCCATTTTCCTCTTTTTTGAAAATGAGTGAGTAAAACTTACCCCTCCATACTGTGTCCTTGAAAATTGTGCCAGTTTGGAATTTTTTTGGCCATTCCCTACCTCCGCACAATTATGTAGGGCAGGTGTCCTTTACAGCCCTGAGTCCTTGTGAATGTTAAGTGACCATTAGCTGTGGGTTTAATGCCGCTCTTGCGGGAAACGGCCACAAGGCGGCAGCATTTCTACATTTCCAACTCTGGGTTTTTGGGCAACAGAGCTTTCCTGGAAATCGTGTTAGTAAGCTGCAAATTAGAGTGGAATGTGCCAGTGCAAACCCCCAAGAGCTTATATCTCCTAAATTGTTGTTTGTTTATTAAATTTAATTTTTATTAATTATCAGAGCAAATTTGATACAAATGTAGATTCTCCTAGGTGTACAGTTTCTGGTTCATCCTATCAATGTATCTGTCTATTCCTCTTTCGATCCTTTCCCGTGGATGTTATTATAGGGTGTTGAGTAGACCTCTCTTCGTATTCCATAGGCACTTTGTGATTATACATTTCATAAGTATTAGTGCATATCTGTTAACCCCCATGTCCTAGTTCATACATTCCTTATTCCTTTCCATTTGGTTAAACATTAATTGGTTTTCTGAATCTATGTGTGTCCATCTCTTGGAAATTATTTCATGGGTATCAATTTTTAGGTAACACCTATAAGTGATGTCCTAAGATGTCTGTCTTTCGGTTTCTTTCTTACTTCAAGTTGGGTGATTATCTCTAGATCCTTCTATGATGGTGCCAACGGCACTGTTCCATGCTTTTTCATGGCTAATATTCCATTGTGTACATGGACGACTTCTTCTTGGTGCATTTTTCCGTTGATGGACATTTCGGTTTCTTCCAGGTCTTGGCTATGGTACGTGTTGCTGCAGTGCAGGATTGCCAGCCTGTGTCTTTTGGATTCTCGTCTAATCAGGTGAAAGGCCCATGAGTGGGCCTACCAGATCACATGGTAGCTCCATATTTACCCTTAAAAGCACCTCCATTCTGTTCTCACTACTGGCTGTGACCAGGTTTCATCCCACCAGCAGCTAAAGGGTACGCGGTTCTCTAAAACCCCTTCAGCATTTATTCTTTGTAGAATTTTTGGCTGATGACCATTCTGACGGCTGTGAGGTGAACTTTTTTGTACACTGGATTTGCATGGCTTTATTGATTCCTGATGTTCAGCATTGTTCCATTCCCATTTTGTTAACAAAAAAGAAAGAAAGTAAAAGAAACAGAAGACAAATGTGCATAAACTATGCCTCTTGAAACTGTCGTTTTGAAATATGGACGTCTTTTGAATGTTTTCATCGATATACGACCCCAGGATTTTTTTTCAGGGAGGTGTCATTTACAGGCCTGCAATTATTTTGAATATCAACTGACCATTAGCGCTGGGATTAAAGCTGCTGTTGTGTGAAACGGCCACAAGGTGGCAGCAGTTCTCCTGTACCAAACCCGGTTACTAGGGCAACAGAACCTCAATGGAAGTCGTGTTCCAGGTTGTAATTTAGAATGGAATGTATCAGGAAAGCCCCTTCAATTTATGTCTCACTATTTCTTGTTTGTTTTTTTTAATTTAATTTTTATTTTTTATCATAGCAAGTTTGATTACAATGTTTGGCTTGTTGTAGGTGTGCACCATGTGGTTCTTTTACACATATACATATGTGTGTTCTTCCTGGGATCCTTGTCCCATGTACGTTATGACAGAATGTTGAGTAGTCTTCTCTTGGTATTCCGTAGGTCTTTGGTGATTATATAGTTCATCTGTGTTTGTATATGTCTGTTAACCCCAATATCCTAATGTATCCAATCCTCACACCTTTCCATTGGTGAACCATAAGTTTGTTTAATGAATCTGTGATTGCCCTTCTCTGTGGAAATATCTTCACCGGTATCAATTTTTAGGTAACACCTATAAGTGATATCATACGATATGTGTCTCTCTCTTTCTGACTTAGTACGAGTCGCGTGACTACCTCTAGACTCATCTACGGTGCTGCACATGGCATTGTGTCCTTTTTTCCCTTGGCTAATATTCCCTCTGTACATGTACCAGTTCTTCTTTGTCCACTCATCTGTTGATGGACTTTTTGGTTGCTTCCATGTCTTGGCTATTGTAATAGAGCGGCAATGCACATTTGCCTGCCTGTGTCTTTCCAATTCTGTCTTCTTAGGTGATAGGCCCAGGAGTGGGCCTGCTGGATCATACAGTAGCAAAATGTTTACTTTACAAAGGCACCTCCATTCTGTTCTCATTAGTGGCTCTTACCAGGTTACGTCCCTCTTAAAGTTGAGGGTATGCACTTCTCCACAACACCTTCAGCATTTACTGTTTGTAGTGTTTTTTTGCTGATGTATATTCTGACCAGTGTGAGCTGATATACCTCTTTGGGGTTGGATTTGCATGCGTCTCATAAACCCTTGAAATTGAGCTTTCTGGCATGTCCTTTTTTTCTTCAAACTGTGAGTACAGCTTACCTCTTCAAATTGTTTTCGTGAAGTGTGTGTGACATTTAGAAATATTTTGGCCATTACCTCCCTCAAGACATTTTGTGGGCAGGTTTCATTTATAGCCCTCCAGTACTGGTGCATATGAAGTGACCCTTAGCACAGGTTTTAAAGCTGCTGTTGCAGGTAACGGCCAGAGGGCGGCAGCATTTCTTTCATTATGTCTTTTGCTTTCCGACTTACCTCATGTTCTGTGATTATCTCTAGGCAGCATTTCTGCTTTTCCCAATCTGGTAACTAGGCGAACAGACCTTCCTGGCAGTGGTGTTCCTCGGTTATATATTAGAGTGGAATGTGCCCGGAGAAACCCCCAAATGCTGATGTCTCCTTACTTATGTTTGCTTTCTAAATTGAATTTATATTTTTTTATTGGAGTCATATTCCATTGCGTACATGGACCACTTCTTCTTGGTGCATTCCTCTGTTGATGGACATTTTCGTAGCTTCCAAGTGTTGTCTATGGTAAATATTGCTGGAGTGCAGGATTTTCAGCCTGTATCTTTTTTTATGGTTTTGATTTCTTTTGCGGTACGCGGGCCTCTCACTGCGGTGGCCCCTCCCGTTGCAGAGCAGAGGCTCCGGATGCACAGGCCCAGCAGCCATAGCTCACGGGACCAGCCTCTCCACGGCATGTGGGATCTTCCCGGACCGGGGCACGAACCCGTGTCCCCTGCATCGGCAGGCGGACTCTCAACGTCTGCGCCACCAGGGAAGCCCAGCCTGTTTAGTTTTGATTCTCATCCTGTCAGGCGATAGGCCCAGCAGTGGGTATGCTTGATTGAATGGTAGCTCAGTATTTACCTTTCCAAGGCACCTCCTTTGTGTTTTCCTTACTGGCTCTTACCATGTCCCACGTTGAACCAAGGGTAGGCGTTTCTCCTCAAACCCTTCAGCATTTACTGTTTGCCGAATTTTTGCTGATGGCCATTCTGACTGGTGTGAGCTGATAGGTTTTTTGTAATTTGGATTTGCATGTCTTGAATTATTCCTAGTGTTCAGCATTTTTCCACGCCTTTTTAAAGTTCTGTTAAAATAACAGAAAGAAACAGAGAGTACAATTAACCTCTGGAAATTGTCTTCTTGAAAGGTTGCCCTCTTTTGAATGTTTTGGTCAATTTTCGAACCCAGGATTGTTTCTGAGGTCAGGTGTCATTCATAGGCCTGTAATGAGTGTGAATATTTAGTGAGCATGAGCACTGGGTTTAAAGCTGCTGTTTTGGGAAATGGCCACAAGGCGGCAGCATTTCTCCATTCCCAAATCTGGTTCCTAAGGCAGCAGAGCCTTTCTGGAAGTCCTGTTCCTAGGTTGGAAATTAAAATGGAATGTGCCAGGAGAAACCCCAATAAGTTTATGTCACATTACTTCTTGTTTTAGTTTTTTTAATCGGGGTAATGTTTAGAATACTGTTTCTCCTCAGTGTACACAATCTGGTTCATTTGTGCATAACATATATATATATATATATATATTCATGTACAGAGCCAGTTCCCGTGTAAATTATTGCAGAGTTTTCCATAGACATCCCTTGCTATATGGTCGGTCTTTCTGTTATATGTATTTAATAGGTATTTGTACACGTATGGTAACCCTAATCTTAATTTTGCCATTCCCCCACCTGTCCTTTTAGATAAGCATAGTTTGTTTTCTAAGCCTGTGAGTGTCTTTCTCTGTGGAAATATGTTCATTTGTGTCAGTTGTTAGATAACGCCTATAAGTGATATCATAGGATATGTCATTTGCTTTCCGACTTACCTCATGTTCTGTGATTATCTCTAGGCTCATCTATGGTGCCTCAAAGAGCAGTGTTTCATTGTTTTCCATGGCTAATATTCCATTGTGTACATGGACCACTTCTTTTTTTCCACTCATCTGGTGATGGACATTTTGGTTGCTTCCGTGTCTTGGCTATTGTGAAAATTCCTGCAGTGCAGCTGCTGAAGCCTGTGCCTTCTCGACTCTGGACTTGTCAGGTGAGAGTCTCAGCGGTGGGCCTGCTGAATGGAATGGTGGCTCAATTTTTACTTTAAAACACAGCTCCTTTCTGTTCTCATTATTGGCTGTTACCACTTTACATCTCACCAGCAGCTAGAGGGTACACAGTTCTCTAAAACCCCTTCAGCATTTGTTGTGTGCAGACTTTTAGCTGATGGTAGATGGCATGTGTGAGTTGAAACCTTTTTGGAGGTTAGATTTGCATGAGTCTAATAATTCCTGATGTTGAGCTTTTATCCATTTTCCTCTTTTTTGAAAATGAGTGAGTAAAACTTACCGCTGCATACTATCTCTTTGAAAAATGTGCCAGTTTGGAATTTTTTGGCCATTCCCTACCTCCGCACAATTATGTAGGGCAGGTGTCCTTTACAGCCCTGAGTCCTTGTGAATGTTAAGTGACCATTAGCTGTGGGTTTAATGCCGCTCTTGCGGGAAACGGCCACAAGGCGGCAGCATTTCTACATTTCCAACTCTGGGTTTTTGGGCAACAGAGCTTTCCTGGAAATCGTGTTAGTAAGCTGCAAATTAGAGTGGAATGTGCCAGCGCAAACCCCCAAGAGCTTATATCTCCTAAATTGTTGTTTGTTTATTAAATTTAATTTTTATTAATTATCAGAGCAAATTTGATACAAATGTAGATTCTCCTAGGTGTACAGTTTCTGGTTCATCCTATCAATGTATCTGTCTATTCCTCTTTCGATCCTTTCCCGTGGATGTTATTATAGGGTGTTGAGTAGACCTCTCTTCGTATTCCATAGGCACGTTGTGATTATACATTTCATAAGTATTAGTGCATATCTGTTAACCCCCATGTCCTAGTTCATACATTCCTTATTCCTTTCCATTTGGTTAAACATTAATTGGTTTTCTGAATCTATGCGTGTCCATCTCTTGGAAATTATTTCATGGGTATCAATTTTTAGGTAACACCTATAAGTGATGTCGTAAGATGTCTGTCTTTCGGTTTCTTTCTTACTTCAAGTTGGGTGATTATCTCTAGATCCTTCTATGATGGTGCCAACGGCACTGTTCCATGCTTTTTCATGGCTAATATTCCATTGTGTACATGGACGACTTCTTCTTGGTGCATTTTTCTGTTGATGGACATTTCGGTTTCTTCCAGGTCTTGGCTATGGTACGTGTTGCTGCAGTGCAGGATTGCCAGCCTGTGTCTTTTCGATTCTGGTCTAATCAGGTGAAAGGCCCATGAGTGGGCCTACCAGATCACATGGTAGCTCCATATTTACCCTTAAACGCACCTCCATTCTGTTCTCACTACTGGCTGTGACCAGGTTTCATCCCACCAGCAGCTAAAGGGTACGCGGTTCTCTAAAACCCCTTCAGCATTTATTCTTTGTAGACTTTTTGGCTGATGACCATTCTGACGGCTGTGAGGTGAACTTTCTTGTACACTGGATTTGCATGGCTTTATTGATTCCTGATGTTCAGCCTTTTTCCATTCCCATTTTGTTAACAAAAAAGAAAGAAAGTAAAAGAAACAGAAGAGAAATGTGCATAAACTATGCCTCTTGAAACTGTCGTTTTGAAATATGGACGTCTTTTGAATGTTTTGATCGATATACGACCCCAGGACTTTTTTTCAGGGAGGTGTCATTTACAGGCCTGCAATTATTTTGAATATCAACTGACCATTAGCGCTGGGATTAAAGCTGCTGTTGTGTGAAACGGCCACAAGGTGGCAGCAGTTCTCCTTTACCAAACCCGGTTACTTGGGCAACAGAACCTCAATGGAAGTCGTGTTCTAGGTTGTAATTTAGAATGGAATGTATCAGGAAAGCCCCTTCAATTTATGTCTCACTATTTCTTGTTTGTTTTGTTTAATTTAATTTTTATTTTTCATCACAGCAAGTTTGATTACAATGTTTGGCATGTTGTAGGTGTGCAAGATGTGGTTCTTTTACACATATACATATGTCTATACTTCCTGGGATCCTTGTCCCATGTACGTTATGACAGAATGTTGAGTAGTCTTCTCTTGGTATTCCGTAGGTCTTTGGTGATTATATAGTTCACCTGTGTTTGTATATGTCTGTTAACCCCAATATCCTAATGTATCCAATCCTCACACCTTTCCATTGGTGAACCATAAGTTTGTTTAATGAATCTGTGATTGCCCTTCTCTGTGGAAATATCTTCACTGCTATCAATTTTTAGGTAACACCTATAAGTGATATCATACGATATGTGTCTCTCTCTTTCTGACTTAGTACGAGTCGCGTGACTACCTCTAGACTCATCTACGGTGCTGCACATGGCATTGTGTCCTTTTTACCCTTGGCTAATATTCCCTCTGTACATGTACCAGTTCTTCTTTGTCCACTCATCTGTTGAGGGACTTGTTGGTTGCTTCCATGTCTTGGCTATTGTAATAGAGCGGCAATGCACATTTGCCTGCCTGTGTCTTTCCAATTCTGTCTTCTTAGGTGATAGGCCCAGGAGTGGGCCTGCTGGATCACACAGTAGCAAAATGTTTACTTTACAAAGGCACCTCCATTCTGTTCTCATTAGTGGCTCTTACCAGGTTACGTCCCTCTTAAAGCTGAGGGTATGCACTTCTCCACAACACCTTCAGCATCTACTGTTTGTAGTGTTTTTTTTGCTGATGTATATTCTGACCAGTGTGAGCTGATATACCTCTTTGGGGTTGGATTTGCATGTGTCTCATAAACCCTTGAAATTGAGCTTTCTGGCATGTCCTTTTTTTCTTCAAACTGTGAGTACAGCTTACCTCTTCAAATTGTTTTCGTGAAGTGTGTGTGACATTTAGAAATATTTTGGCCATTACCTCCCTCAAGACATTTTGTGGGCAGGTTTCATTTACAGCCCTCCAGTACTGGTGCATATGAAGTGACCCTTAGCACAGGTTTTAAAGCTGCTGTTGCAGGTAACGGCCAGAGGGCGGCAGCATTTCTTTCATTATGTGTTTTGCTTTCCGACTTACCTCATGTTCTGTGATTATCTCTAGGCAGCATTTCTGCTTTTCCCAATCTGGTAACTAGGCGAACAGACCTTCCTGGCAGTGGTGTTCCTCGGTTATATATTAGAGTGGAATGTGCCCGGAGAAACCCCCAAATGCTGATGTCTCCTTACTTATGTTTGTTTTCTAAATTGAATTTATATTTTTTATTGGAGTCATATTCCATTGCGTACATGGACCACTTGTTTTTGGTGCATTCCTCTGTTGATGGACATTTTCGTAGCTTCCAATTGTTGTCTATGGTAAATATTGCTGGAGTGCAGGATTTTCAGCCTGTATCTTTTTTTATGGTTTTGATTTCTTTTGCGGTACGCGGGCCACTCACTGCGGTGGCCCCTCCTGTTGCAGAGCAGAGGCTCCGGATGCACAGGCCCAGCAGCCATAGCTCACGGGACCAGCCTCTCCAAGGCATGTGGGATCTTTCCGGACCGGGGCACGAACCCGTGTCCCCTGCATCGGCAGGCGGACTCTCAACGTCTGTGCCACCAGGGAAGCCCAGCCTGTTTAGTTTTGATTCTCATCCTGTCAGGTGATAGGCCCAGCAGTGGGTATGCTTGATTGAATGGTAGCTCAGTATTTACCTTTCCAAGGCACCTCCTTTGTGTTTTCCTTACTGGCTCTTACCATGTCCCACGTTGAACCAAGGGTAGGCATTTCTCCTCAAACCCTTCAGCATTTACTGTTTGCAGCATTTTTGCTGATGGCCATTCTGACTGGTGTGAGCTGATAGGTTTTTTGTAATTTGGATTTGCATGTCTTGAATTATTCCTAGTGTTCAGCATTTTTCCACGCCTTTTAAAAGTTCTGTTAAAATAACAGAAAGAAACAGAGAGTACAATTAACCTCTGGAAATTGTCTTCTTGAAAGGTTGCCCTCTTTTGAATGTTTTGGTCAATTTTCGAATCCAGGATTGTTTCTGAGGTCAGGTGTCATTCATAGGCCTGTAATGAGTGTGAATATCTAGTGAGCATTAGCACTGGGTTTAAAGCTGCTGTTTTGGGAAACGGCCACAAGGCGGCAGCATTTCTCCATTCCCAAATCTGGTTCCTAGGGCAGCAGAGCCTTTCTGGAAGTCCTGTTCCTAGGTTGGAAATTAAAATGGAATGTGCCAGGAGAAACCCCAATAAGTTTATGTCACATTACTTCTTGTTTTAGTTTTTTTAATCGGGGTAATGATTAGAATACTGTTTGTCCTCAGTGTACACAATCTGGTTCATTTGTGCATAAAATATATATATATATATATATATATATATTCATGTACAGAGCCACTTCCCGTGTAAATTATTGCAGAGTTTTCCATAGACATCCCTTGCTATATGGTCGGTCTTTCTGTTATATGTATTTAATAGGTATTTGTACATGTATGGTAACCCTAATCTTAATTTTTCCATTCCCCCACCTGTCCTTTTAGATAAGCATAGTTTGTTTTCTAAGCCTGTGAGTGTCTTTCTCTGTGGAAATATGTTCATTTGTGTCAGTTGTTAGATAACGCCTATAAGTGATATCATAGGATATGTCTTTTGCTTTCCGACTTACCTCATGTTCTGTGATTATCTCTAGGCTCATCTATGGTGCCTCAAAGAGCAGTGTTTCATTGTTTTCCATGGCTAATAGTCCATTGTGTACATGGACCACTTCTTCTTTTTCCACTCATCTGGTGATGGACATTTTGGTTGCTTCCGTGTCTTGGCTATTGTGAAAATTCCTGCAGTGCAGCTGCTGAAGCCTGTGCCTTCTCGACTCTGGACTTCTCAGGTGAGAGTCTCAGCGGTGGGCCTGCTGAATGGAATGGTGGCTCAATTTTTACTTTGAAACACAGCTCCTTTCTGTTCTCATTATTGGCTGTTACCACTTTACATCTCACCAGCAGCTAGAGGGTACCCAGTTCTCTAAAACCCCTTCAGCATTTGTTGTGTGCAGACTTTTAGCTGATGGTAGTTGGCATGTGTGAGTTGAAACCTTTTTGGAGGTTAGATTTGCATGAGTCTAATAATTCCTGATGTTGAGCTTTTATCCATTTTCCTCTTTTTTGAAAATGAGTGAGTAAAACTTACCGCTGCATACTATCTCCTTGAAAAATGTGCCAGTTTGGAATTTTTTCGGCCATTCCCTACCTCCGCACAATTATGTAGGGCAGGTGTCCTTTACAGCCCTGAGTCCTTGTGAATGTTAAGTGACCATTAGCTGTGGGTTTAATGCCGCTCTTGCGGGAAATGGCCACAAGGCGGCAGCATTTCTACATTTCCAACTCTGGGTTTTTGGGCAACAGAGCTTTCCTGGAAATCGTGTTAGTAAGCTGCAAATTAGAGTGGAATGTGCCAGCGCAAACCCCCAAGAGCTTATATCTCCTAAATTGTTGTTTGTTTATTAAATTTAATTTTTATTAATTATCAGAGCAAATTTGATACAAATGTAGATTCTCCTAGGTGTACAGTTTCTGGTTCATCCTATCAATGTATCTGTCTATTCCTCTTTCGATCCTTTCCCGTGGATGTTATTATAGGGTGTTGAGTAGACCTCTCTTCGTATTCCATAGGCACTTTGTGATTATACATTTCATAAGTATTAGTGCATATCTGTTAACCCCCATGTCCTAGTTCATACATTCCTTATTCCTTTCCATTTGGTTAAACATTAATTGGTTTTCTGAATCTATGTGTGTCCATCTCTTGGAAATTAATTCATGGGTATCAATTTTTAGGAAACACCTATAAGTGATGTCCTAAGATGTCTGTCTTTCGGTTTCTTTCTTACTTCAAGTTGGGTGATTATCTCTAGATCCTTCTATGATGGTGCCAACGGCACTGTTCCATGCTTTTTCATGGCTAATATTCCATTGTGTACATGGACGACTTCTTCTTGGTGCATTTTTCTGTTGATGGACATTTCGGTTTCTTCCAGGTCTTGGCTATGGTACGTGTTGCTGCAGTGCAGGATTGCCAGCCTGTGTCTTTTCGATTCTCGTCTAATCAGGTGAAAGGCCCATGAGTGGGCCTACCAGATCACATGGTAGCTCCATATTTACCCTTAAACGCACCTCCATTCTGTTCTCACTACTGGCTGTGACCAGGTTTCATCCCACCAGCAGCTAAAGGGTACGCGGTTCTCTAAAACCCCTTCAGCATTTATTCTTTGTAGACTTTTTGGCTGATGACCATTCTGACGGCTGTGAGGTGAACTTTCTTGTACACTGGATTTGCATGGCTTTATTGATTCCTGATGTTCAGCCTTTTTCCATTCCCATTTTGTTAACAAAAAAGAAAGAAAGTAAAAGAAACAGAAGACAAATGTGCATAAACTATGCCTGTTGAAACTGTCGTTTTGAAATATGGACGTCTTTTGAATGTTTTGATCGATATACGACCCCAGGATTTTTTTTCAGGGAGGTGTCATTTACAGGCCTGCAATTATTTTGAATATCAACTGACCATTAGCGCTGGGATTAAAGCTGCTGTTGTGGGAAACGGCCACAAGGTGGCAGCAGTTCTCCTTTACCAAACCCGGTTACTAGGGCAACAGAACCTCAATGGAAGTCGTGTTCCAGGTTGTAATTTAGAATGGAATGTATCAGGAAAGCCCCTTCAATTTATGTCTCACTATTTCTTGTTTGTTTTTTTTAATTTAATTTTTATTTTTTATCACAGCAAGTTTGATTACAATGTTTGGCTTGTTGTAGGTGTGCACCATGTGGTTCTTTTACACATATACATATGTGTGTTCTTCCTGGGATCCTTGTCCCATGTACGTTATGACAGAATGTTGAGTAGTCTTCTCTTGGTATTCCGTAGGTCTTTGGTGATTATATAGTTCACCTGTGTTTGTATATGTCTGTTAACCCCAATATCCTAATGTATCCAATCCTCACACCTTTCCATTGGTGAACCATAAGTTTGTTTAATGAATCTGTGATTGCCCTTCTCTGTGGAAATATCTTCACCGGTATCAATTTTTAGGTAACACCTATAAGTGATATCATACGATATGTGTCTCTCTCTTTCTGACTTAGTACGAGTCGCGTGACTACCTCTAGACTCATCTACGGTGCTGCACATGGCATTGTGTCCTTTTTACCCTTGGCTAATATTCCCTCTGTACATGTACCAGTTCTTCTTTGTCCACTCATCTGTTGATGGACTTTTTGGTTGCTTCCATGTCTTGGCTATTGTAATAGAGCGGCAATGCACATTTGCCTGCCTGTGTCTTTCCAATTCTGTCTTCTTAGGTGATAGGCCCAGGAGTGGGCCTGCTGGATCACACAGTAGCAAAATGTTTACTTTACAAAGGCACCTCCATTCTGTTCTCATTAGTGGCTCTTACCAGGTTACGTCCCTCTTGAAGTTGAGGGTATGCACTTCTCCACAACACCTTCAGCATTTACTGTTTGTAGTGTTTTTTTGCTGATGTATATTCTGACCAGTGTGAGCTGATATACCTCTTTGGGGTTGGATTTGCATGCGTCTCATAAACCCTTGAAATTGAGCTTTCTGGCATGTCCTTTTTTTCTTCAAACTGTGAGTACAGCTTACCTCTTCAAATTGTTTTCGTGAAGTGTGTGTGACATTTAGAAATATTTTGGCCATTACCTCCCTCAAGACATTTTGTGGGCAGGTTTCATTTATAGCCCTCCAGTACTGGTGCATATGAAGTGACCCTTAGCACAGGTTTTAAAGCTGCTGTTGCAGGTAACGGCCAGAGGGCGGCAGCATTTCTTTCATTATGTCTTTTGCTTTCCGACTTACCTCATGTTCTGTGATTATCTCTAGGCAGCATTTCTGCTTTTCCCAATCTGGTAACTAGGCGAAGAGACCTTCCTGGCAGTGGTGTTCCTCGGTTATATATTAGAGTGGAATGTGCCCGGAGAAACCCCCAAATGCTGATGTCTCCTTACTTATGTTTGCTTTCTAAATTGAATTTATATTTTTTTATTGGAGTCATATTCCATTGCGTACATGGACCACTTGTTCTTGGTGCATTCCTCTGTTGATGGACATTTTCGTAGCTTCCAAGTGTTGTCTATGGTAAATATTGCTGGAGTGCAGGATTTTCAGCCTGTATCTTTTTTTATGGTTTTGATTTCTTTTGCGGTACGCGGGCCTCTCACTGCGGTGGCCCCTCCCATTGCAGAGCAGAGGCTCCGGATGCACAAGCCCAGCAGCCATAGCTCACGGGACCAGCCTCTCCACGGCATGTGGGATCTTCCCGGACCGGGGCACGAACCCGTGTCCCCTGCATCGGCAGGCGGACTCTCAACGTCTGCGCCACCAGGGAAGCCCAGCCTGTTTAGTTTTGATTCTCATCCTGTCAGGTGATAGGCCCAGCAGTGGGTATGCTTGATTGAATGGTAGCTCAGTATTTACCTTTCCAAGGCACCTCCTTTGTGTTTTCCTTACTGGCTCTTACCATGTCCCACGTTGAACCAAGGGTAGGCGTTTCTCCTCAAACCCTTCAGCATTTACTGTTTGCAGAATTTTTGCTGATGGCCATTCTGACTGGTGTGAGCTGATAGGTTTTTTGTAATTTGGATTTGCATGTCTTGAATTATTCCTAGTGTTCAGCATTTTTCCACGCCTTTTTAAAGTTCTGTTAAAATAACAGAAAGAAACAGAGAGTACAATTAACCTCTGGAAATTGTCTTCTTGAAAGGTTGCCCTCTTTTGAATGTTTTGGTCAATTTTCGAACCCAGGATTGTTTCTGAGGTCAGGTGTCATTCATAGGCCTGTAATGAGTGTGAATATTTAGTGAGCATGAGCACTGGGTTTAAAGCTGCTGTTTTGGGAAATGGCCACAAGGCGGCAGCATTTCTCCATTCCCAAATCTGGTTCCTAGGGCAGCAGAGCCTTTCTGGAAGTCCTGTTCATAGGTTGTAAATTAAAATGAAATGTGCCAGGAGAAGCCCCAATAAGTTTATGTCACATTACTTCTTGTTTTAGTTTTTTTAATCGGGGTAATGATTAGAATACTGTTTGTCCCCAGTGTACACAATCTGGTTCATTTGTGCATATCATATATATATATATATATATATATATATATATATATATATATATATATATATATATATATATATATATATTCATGTACAGAGCCACTTCCCGTGTAAATTATTGCAGGGTTTTCCATAGACATCCCTTGCTATATGGTCGGTCTTTCTGTTATATGTATTTAATAGGTATTTGTACACGTATGGTAACCCTAATCTTAATTTTTCCATTCCCGCCACCTGTCTTTTAGATAAGCATAGTTTGTTTTCTAAGCCTGTGCGTGTCTTTCTCTGTGGAAATATGTTCATTTGTGTCAGTTGTTAGATAACGCCTATAAGTGATATCATAGGATATGTCTTTTGCTTTCCGACTGACCTCATGTTCTGTGATTATCTCTAGGCTCATCTATGGTGCCTCAAAGAGCAGTGTTTCATTGTTTTCCATGGCTAATAGTCCATTGTGTACATGGACCACTTCTTCTTTTTCCACTCATCTGGTGATGGACCTTTTGGTTGCTTCCGTGTCTTGGCTATTGTGAAAATTCCTGCAGTGCAGCTGCTGAAGCCTGTGCCTTCTCGACTCTGGACTTCTCAGGTGAGAGTCTCAGCGGGGGGCCTGCTGAATGGAATGGTGGCTCAGTTTTTACTTTGAAACACAGCTCCTTTCTGTTCTCATTATTGGCTGTTACCACTTTACATCTCACCAGCAGCTAGAGGGTACACAGTTCTCTAAAACCCCTTCAGCATTTGTTGTGTGCAGACTTTTAGCTGATGGTAGTTGGCATGTGTGAGTTGAAACCTTTTTGGAGGTTAGATTTGCATGAGTCTAATAATTCCTGATGTTGAGCTTTTATCCATTTTCCTCTTTTTTGAAAATGAGTGAGTAAAACTTACCCCTCCATACTATGTCCTTGAAAATTGTGCCAGTTTGGAATTTTTTCGGCCATTCCCTACCTCCGCACAATTATGTAGGGCAGGTGTCCTTTACAGCCCTGATTCCTTGTGAATGTTAAGTGACCATTAGCTGTGGGTTTAATGCCGCTCTTGCGGGAAACGGCCACAAGGCGGCAGCATTTCTACATTTCCAACTCTGGGTTTTTGGGCAACAGAGCTTTCCTGGAAATCGTGTTAGTAAGCTGCAAATTAGAGTGGAATGTGCCAGCGCAAACCCCCAAGAGCTTATATCTCCTAAATTGTTGTTTGTTTATTAAATTTAATTTTTATTAATTATCAGAGCAAATTTGATACAAATGTAGATTCTCCTAGGTGTACAGTTTCTGGTTCATCCTATCAATGTATCTGTCTATTCCTCTTTCGATCCTTTCCCGTGGATGTTATTATAAGGTGTTGAGTAGACCTCTCTTCGTATTCCATAGGCACGTTGTGATTATACATTTCATAAGTATTAGTGCATATCTGTTAACCCCCATGTCCTAGTTCATACATTCCTTATTCCTTTCCATTTGGTTAAACATTAATTGGTTTTCTGAATCTATGCGTGTCCGTCTCTTGGAAATTATTTCATGGGTATCAATTTTTAGGTAACACCTATAAGTGATGTCCTAAGATGTCTGTCTTTCGGATTCTTTCTTACTTCAAGTTGGGTGATTATCTCTAGATCCTTCTATGATGGTGCCAACGGCACTGTTCCATGCTTTTTCATGGCTAATATTCCATTGTGTACATGGACGACTTCTTCTTGGTGCATTTTTCCGTTGATGGACAATTCGGTTTCTTCCAGGTCTTGGCTATGGTACGTGTTGCTGCAGTGCAGGATTGCCAGCCTGTGTCTTTTCGATTCTGGTCTAATCAGGTGAAAGGCCCATGAGTGGGCCTACCAGATCACATGGTAGCTCCATATTTACCCTTAAACGCACCTCCATTCTGTTCTCACTACTGGCTGTGACCAGGTTTCATCCCACCAGCAGCTAAAGGGTACGCGGTTCTCTAAAACCCCTTCAGCATTTATTCTTTGTAGACTTTTTGGCTGATGACCATTCTGACGGCTGTGAGGTGAACTTTTTTGTACACTGGATTTGCATGGCTTTATTGATTCCTGATGTTCAGCCTTTTTCCATTCCCATTTTGTTAACAAAAAAGAAAGAAAGTAAAAGAAACAGAAGACAAATGTGCATAAACTATGCCTCTTGAAACTGTCGTTTTGAAATATGGACGTCTTTTCAATGTTTTCATCGATATACGACCCCAGGATTTTTTTTCAGGGAGGTGTCATTTACAGGCCTGCAATTATTTTGAATATCAACTGACCATTAGCGCTGGGATTAAAGCTGCTGTTGTGTGAAACGGCCACAAGGTGGCAGCAGTTCTCCTGTACCAAACCCGGTTACTAGGGCAACAGAACCTCAATGGAAGTCGTGTTCCAGGTTGTAATTTAGAATGGAATGTATCAGGAAAGCCCCTTCAATTTATGTCTCACTATTTCTTGTTTGTTTTTTTTAATTTAATTTTTATTTTTTATCACAGCAAGTTTGATTACAATGTTTGGCTTGTTGTAGGTGTGCACCATGTGGTTCTTTTACACATATACATATGTGTGTTCTTCCTGGGATCCTTGTCCCATGTACGTTATGACAGAATGTTGAGTAGTCTTCTCTTGGTATTCCGTAGGTCTTTGGTGATTATATAGTTCACCTGTGTTTGTATATGTCTGTTAACCCCAATATCCTAATGTATCCAATCCTCACACCTTTCCATTGGTGAACCATAAGTTTGTTTAATGAATCTGTGATTGCCCTTCTCTGTGGAAATATCTTCACCGGTATCAATTTTTAGGTAACACCTATAAGTGATATCATACGATATGTGTCTCTCTCTTTCTGACTTAGTACGAGTCACGTGACTACCTCTAGACTCATCTACGGTGCTGCACATGGCATTGTGTCCTTTTTTCCCTTGGCTAATATTCCCTCTGTACATGTACCAGTTTTTCTTTGTCCACTCATCTGTTGATGGACTTTTTGGTTGCTTCCATGTCTTGGCTATTGTAATAGAGCGGCAATGCACATTTGCCTGCCTGTGTCTTTCCAATTCTGTCTTCTTAGGTGATAGGCCCAGGAGTGGGCCTGCTGGATCATACAGTAGCAAAATGTTTACTTTACAAAGGCACCTCCATTCTGTTCTCATTAGTGGCTCTTACCAGGTTACGTCCCTCTTGAAGTTGAGGGTATGCACTTCTCCACAACACCTTCAGCATTTACTGTTTGTAGTGTTTTTTTGCTGATGTATATTCTGACCAGTGTGAGCTGATATACCTCTTTGGGGTTGGATTTGCATGCGTCTCATAAACCCTTGAAATTGAGCTTTCTGGCATGTCCTTTTTTTCTTCAAACTGTGAGTACAGCTTACCTCTTCAAATTGTTTTCGTGAAGTGTGTGTGACATTTAGAAATATTTTGGCCATTACCTCCCTCAAGACATTTTGTGGGCAGGTTTCATTTATAGCCCTCCAGTACTGGTGCATATGAAGTGACCCTTAGCACAGGTTTTAAAGCTGCTGTTGCAGGTAACGGCCAGAGGGCGGCAGCATTTCTTTCATTATGTCTTTTGCTTTCCGACTTACCTCATGTTCTGTGATTATCTCTAGGCAGCATTTCTGCTTTTCCCAATCTGGTAACTAGGTGAAGAGACCTTCCTGGCAGTGGTGTTCCTCGGTTATATATTAGAGTGGAATGTGCCCGGAGAAACCCCCAAATGCTGATGTCTCCTTACTTATGTTTGCTTTCTAAATTGAATTTATATTTTTTTATTGGAGTCATATTCCATTGCGTACATGGACCACTTGTTCTTGGTGCATTCCTCTGTTGATGGACATTTTCGTAGCTTCCAAGTGTTGTCTATGGTAAATATTGCTGGAGTGCAGGATTTTCAGCCTGTATCTTTTTTTATGGTTTTGATTTCTTTTGCGGTACGCGGGCCTCTCACTGCGGTGGCCCCTCCCATTGCAGAGCAGAGGCTCCGGATGCACAGGCCCAGCAGCCATAGCTCACGGGACCAGCCTCTCCACGGCATGTGGGATCTTCCCGGACCGGGGCACGAACCCGTGTCCCCTGCATCGGCAGGCGGACTCTCAACGTCTGCGCCACCAGGGAAGCCCAGCCTGTTTAGTTTTGATTCTCATCCTGTCAGGCGATAGGCCCAGCAGTGGGTATGCTTGATTGAATGGTAGCTCAGTATTTACCTTTCCAAGGCACCTCCTTTGTGTTTTCCTTACTGGCTCTTACCATGTCCCACGTTGAACCAAGGGTAGGCGTTTCTCCTCAAACCCTTCAGCATTTACTGTTTGCCGAATTTTTGCTGATGGCCATTCTGACTGGTGTGAGCTGATAGGTTTTTTGTAATTTGGATTTGCATGTCTTGAATTATTCCTAGTGTTCAGCATTTTTCCACGCCTTTTTAAAGTTCTGTTAAAATAACAGAAAGAAACAGAGAGTACAATTAACCTCTGGAAATTGTCTTCTTGAAAGGTTGCCCTCTTTTGAATGTTTTGGTCAATTTTCGAACCCAGGATTGTTTCTGAGGTCAGGTGTCATTCATAGGCCTGTAATGAGTGTGAATATTTAGTGAGCATGAGCACTGGGTTTAAAGCTGCTGTTTTGGGAAATGGCCACAAGGCGGCAGCATTTCTCCATTCCCAAATCTGGTTCCTAGGGCAGCAGAGCCTTTCTGGAAGTCCTGTTCATAGGTTGTAAATTAAAATGAAATGTGCCAGGAGAAGCCCCAATAAGTTTATGTCACATTACTTCTTGTTTTAGTTTTTTTAATCGGGGTAATGATTAGAATACTGTTTGTCCCCAGTGTACACAATCTGGTTCATTTGTGCATATCATATATATATATATATATATATATATATATATATATATATATATATATATTCATGTACAGAGCCACTTCCCGTGTAAATTATTGCAGGGTTTTCCATAGACATCCCTTGCTATATGGTCGGTCTTTCTGTTATATGTATTTAATAGGTATTTGTACACGTATGGTAACCCTAATCTTAATTTTTCCATTCCCGCCACCTGTCTTTTAGATAAGCATAGTTTGTTTTCTAAGCCTGTGCGTGTCTTTCTCTGTGGAAATATGTTCATTTGTGTCAGTTGTTAGATAACGCCTATAAGTGATATCATAGGATATGTCTTTTGCTTTCCGACTGACCTCATGTTCTGTGATTATCTCTAGGCTCATCTATGGTGCCTCAAAGAGCAGTGTTTCATTGTTTTCCATGGCTAATAGTCCATTGTGTACATGGACCACTTCTTCTTTTTCCACTCATCTGGTGATGGACATTTTGGTTGCTTCCGTGTCTTGGCTATTGTGAAAATTCCTGCAGTGCAGCTGCTGAAGCCTGTGCCTTCTCGACTCTGGACTTCTCAGGTGAGAGTCTCAGCGGGGGGCCTGCTGAATGGAATGGTGGCTCAGTTTTTACTTTGAAACACAGCTCCTTTCTGTTCTCATTATTGGCTGTTACCACTTTACATCTCACCAGCAGCTAGAGGGTACACAGTTCTCTAAAACCCCTTCAGCATTTGTTGTGTGCAGACTTTTAGCTGATGGTAGTTGGCATGTGTGAGTTGAAACCTTTTTGGAGGTTAGATTTGCATGAGTCTAATAATTCCTGATGTTGAGCTTTTATCCATTTTCCTCTTTTTTGAAAATGAGTGAGTAAAACTTACCCCTCCATACTATGTCCTTGAAAATTGTGCCAGTTTGGAATTTTTTCGGCCATTCCCTACCTCCGCACAATTATGTAGGGCAGGTGTCCTTTACAGCCCTGATTCCTTGTGAATGTTAAGTGACCATTAGCTGTGGGTTTAATGCCGCTCTTGCGGGAAACGGCCACAAGGCGGCAGCATTTCTACATTTCCAACTCTGGGTTTTTGGGCAACAGAGCTTTCCTGGAAATCGTGTTAGTAAGCTGCAAATTAGAGTGGAATGTGCCAGCGCAAACCCCCAAGAGCTTATATCTCCTAAATTGTTGTTTGTTTATTAAATTTAATTTTTATTAATTATCAGAGCAAATTTGATACAAATGTAGATTCTCCTAGGTGTACAGTTTCTGGTTCATCCTATCAATGTATCTGTCTATTCCTCTTTCGATCCTTTCCCGTGGATGTTATTATAAGGTGTTGAGTAGACCTCTCTTCGTATTCCATAGGCACGTTGTGATTATACATTTCATAAGTATTAGTGCATATCTGTTAACCCCCATGTCCTAGTTCATACATTCCTTATTCCTTTCCATTTGGTTAAACATTAATTGGTTTTCTGAATCTATGCGTGTCCGTCTCTTGGAAATTATTTCATGGGTATCAATTTTTAGGTAACACCTATAAGTGATGTCCTAAGATGTCTGTCTTTCGGATTCTTTCTTACTTCAAGTTGGGTGATTATCTCTAGATCCTTCTATGATGGTGCCAACGGCACTGTTCCATGCTTTTTCATGGCTAATATTCCATTGTGTACATGGACGACTTCTTCTTGGTGCATTTTTCTGTTGATGGACATTTCGGTTTCTTCCAGGTCTTGGCTATGGTACGTGTTGCTGCAGTGCAGGATTGCCAGCCTGTGTCTTTTCGATTCTCGTCTAATCAGGTGAAAGGCCCATGAGTGGGCCTACCAGATCACATGGTAGCTCCATATTTACCCTTAAACGCACCTCCATTCTGTTCTCACTACTGGCTGTGACCAGGTTTCATCCCACCAGCAGCTAAAGGGTACGCGGTTCTCTAAAACCCCTTCAGCATTTATTCTTTGTAGACTTTTTGGCTGATGACCATTCTGACGGCTGTGAGGTGAACTTTTTTGTACACTGGATTTGCATGGCTTTATTGATTCCTGATGTTCAGCCTTTTTCCATTCCCATTTTGTTAACAAAAAAGAAAGAAAGTAAAAGAAACAGAAGACAAATGTGCATAAACTATGCCTCTTGAAACTGTCGTTTTGAAATATGGACGTCTTTTCAATGTTTTCATCGATATACGACCCCAGGATTTTTTTTCAGGGAGGTGTCATTTACAGGCCTGCAATTATTTTGAATATCAACTGACCATTAGCGCTGGGATTAAAGCTGCTGTTGTGTGAAACGGCCACAAGGTGGCAGCAGTTCTCCTGTACCAAACCCGGTTACTAGGGCAACAGAACCTCAATGGAAGTCGTGTTCCAGGTTGTAATTTAGAATGGAATGTATCAGGAAAGCCCCTTCAATTTATGTCTCACTATTTCTTGTTTCTTTTTTTTAATTTAATTTTTATTTTTTATCACAGCAAGTTTGATTACAATGTTTGGCTTGTTGTAGGTGTGCACCATGTGGTTCTTTTACACATATACATATGTGTGTTCTTCCTGGGATCCTTGTCCCATGTACGTTATGACAGAATGTTGAGTAGTCTTCTCTTGGTATTCCGTAGGTCTTTGGTGATTATATAGTTCACCTGTGTTTGTATATGTCTGTTAACCCCAATATCCTAATGTATCCAATCCTCACACCTTTCCATTGGTGAACCATAAGTTTGTTTAATGAATCTGTGATTGCCCTTCTCTGTGGAAATATCTTCACCGGTATCAATTTTTAGGTAACACCTATAAGTGATATCATACGATATGTGTCTCTCTCTTTCTGACTTAGTATGAGTCACGTGACTACCTCTAGACTCATCTACGGTGCTGCACATGGCATTGTGTCCTTTTTTCCCTTGGCTAATATTCCCTCTGTACATGTACCAGTTCTTCTTTGTCCACTCATCTGTTGATGGACTTTTTGGTTGCTTCCATGTCTTGGCTATTGTAATAGAGCGGCAATGCACATTTGCCTGCCTGTGTCTTTCCAATTCTGTCTTCTTAGTTTATAGGCCCAGGAGTGGGCCTGCTGGATCATACGGTAGCAAAATGTTTACCTCGTAAAGTCACCTCCATTCTGTTCTCATTAGTGGCTCTTACCAGGTTACGTCCCTCTTAAAGTTGAGGGTATGCACTTCTCCACAACACCTTCAGCATTTACTGTTTGTAGTGTTTTTTTGCTGATGTATATTCTGACCAGTGTGAGCTGATATACCTCTTTGGGGTTGGATTTGAATGCGTCTCATAAACCCTTGAAATTGAGCTTTCTGGCATGTCCTTCTTTTCTTCAAACTGAGAGTACAGCTTACCTCTTCAAATTGTTTTCATGAAGTATGTGTGACATTTAGAAATATTTTGGCCATTACCTCCCTCAAGACAGTTTGAAGGCAGGATTCATTTACAGCCCTCCAGTTCTGGTGCATATGAAGTGACCCTTAGCACAGGTTTAAAAGCTGCTGTTGCAGGTAACGGCCAGAGGGCGGCAGCATTTCTGCTTTTGCAAAGCTGGTAACTAGGGGAACAGACCTTCCTGGCAGTGGTGTTCCTCGGTTATATATTAGAGTGGAATGTGCCCGGAGAAACCCCCAAATGCTGATGTCTCCTTACTTATGTTTGTTTTCTAAATTGAATTTATATTTTTTATTGGAGTCATATTCCATTGCGTACATGGACCACTACTTCTTGGTGCATTGCTCTGTTGATGGACATTTTCGTAGCTTCCAAGTGTTGTCTATGGTAAATATTGCTGGAGTGCAGGATTTTCAGCCTGTATCTTTTTTTATGGTTTTGATTTCTTTTGCGGTACGCGGGCCTCTCACTGCGGTGGCCCCTCCCGTTGCAGAGCAGAGGCTCTGGATGCACAGGCCCAGCAGCCATAGCTCACGGGACCAGCCTCTCCACGGCATGTGGGATCTTCCCGGACCGGGGCACGAACCCGTGTCCCCTGCTTAGGCAGGCGGACTCTCAACGTCTGCGCCACCAGGGAAGCCCAGCCTGTTTAGTTTTGATTCTCATCCTGTCAGGCGATAGGCCCAGCAGTGGGTATGCTTGATTGAATGGTAGCTCAGTATTTACCTTTCCAAGGCACCTCCTTTGTGTTTTCCTTACTGGCTCTTACCATGTCCCACGTTGAACCAAGGGTAGGCATTTCTCCTCAAACCCTTCAGCATTTACTGTTTGCAGAATTTTTGCTGATGGTCATTCTGACTGGTGTGAGCTGATAGGTTTTTTGTAATTTGGATTTGCATGTCTTGAATTATTCCTAGTGCTCAGCATTTTTCCACGCCTTTTTAAAGTTCTGTTAAAATAACAGAAAGAAACAGAGAGTACAATTAACCTCTAGAAATTGTCTTCCTGAAAGGTTGCCCTCTTTTGAATTTTTTGGTCAATTTTCGAACCCAGGATTGTTTCTGAGGTCAGGTGTCATTCATAGGCCTGTAATGAGTGTGAGTATCTATTGAGCATTAGCACTGGGTTTAAAGCTGCTGTTTTGGGAAACGGCCACAAGGCGGCAGCATTTCTCCATTCCCAAATCTGGTTCCTAGGGCAGCAGAGCCTTTCTGGAAGTCCTGTTCCTAGGTTGTAAATTAAAATGGAATGTGCCAGGAGAAACCCCAATAAGTTTATGTCACATTACTTCTTGTTTTAGTTTTTTTAATCGGTGTAATGATTAGAATACTGTTTGTCCTCAGTGTACACAATCTGGTTCATTTGTGCATAACATATATACATATATATATATATATATATATATATATATATATATATATATTCATGTACAGAGCCACTTCCCGTGTAAATTATTGCAGAGTTTTCCATAGACATCCCTTGCTATATGGTCGGTCTTTCTGTTATATGTATTTAATAGGTATTTGTACATGTATGGTAACCCTAAACTTAATTTTTCCATTCCCCCCACCTGTCCTTTTAGATAAGCATAGTTTGTTTCCTAAGCCAGTGAGTGTCTTTCTCTGTGGAAATATGTTCATTTGTGCCAGTTGTTAGATAACGCCTATAAGTGATATCATAGGATATGTTGTTTGCTTTCCGACTTACCTCATGTTCTGTGATTATCTCTAGGCTCAACTGTGGTGCCCCAAAGAGCAGTGTTTCATTGTTTTCCATGGCTAATAGTCCATTGTGTACATGGACCACTTCTTCTTTTTCCACTCATCTGGTGATGGACATTTTGGTTGCTTCCGTGTCTTGGCTATTGTGAAAATTCCTGCAGTGCAGCTGCTGAAGCCTGTGCCTTCTCGACTCTGGACTTGTCAGGTGAGAGTCTCAGCGGTGGGCCTGCTGAATGGAATGGTGGCTCAGTTTTTACTTTTCAACGCAGCTCCTTTCTGTTCTCATTATTGGCTGTTACCACTTTACATCTCACCAGCAGCTAGAGGGTACACAGTTCTCTAAAACCCCTTCAGCGTTTATTGTTGGTAGACTTTTTGCTGATGGTAGTTGACATGTGTGAGTTGAAACCTTTTTGGAGGTTAGATTTGCATGAGTCTAATAATTCCTGATGTTGAGCTTTTATCCATTTTCTTCTTTCTTGAAAATGAGTGAGTAAAACTTACCCCTCCATACTATCTCCTTGAAAAATTGGCCAGCTTTGAATGTTTTGGCCATTCCCTACCTCAGGACATTTTTGGACGGCAGGTGTCCTTTACAGCCCTGAGTCCTTGTGAATGTTAAGTGACCACTAGCTGTGGGTTTAAAGCCGCTCTTGTGGGAAACGGCCACAAGGCGGCAGCTTTTCTACATTTCCAACTCTGGGTTTTTGGGCAACAGAGCTTTCCTGGAAATCATGTCAGTAAGCTGCAAATCAGAGTGGAATGTGCCAGCGCAAACCCCCATAGCTTATATCTCCTAGATTGTTGTTTGTTTTTTAAATTTAATTTTCATTAATTATCAGAGCAAATTTGATAAGAATGTAGATTCTCCTAGGTGTACAGTGTCTGGTTCATCCTATCCATGTATCTGTCTATTCCTCTTTGGATCCTTTCCCGTGTATGTTATTATAGAGTGTTGAGTAGACCTCTTTTCGTATCCTATAGGTACTTGGTGATTATATATTTCATATGTATTAGTACGTGTCTGTTAACCCCCATATCCTAATTCATACATTCCTTACACTTTTCCATTTGGTTAAACAGTATTTGGTTTTCTGAATCTATGCGTGTCCTTCTGTTGGAAATTATTTCATGGGTGTCAATGTTTAGGTAACACCTATAAGTGATGCCATAGGATGTCTGTCTTTCAGTTTCTTTCTTACTTCAAGTTGGGTGATTATCTCTAGATCCTTCTATGGTGGTGCCAACGGCACTGTTCCATGCTTTTTCGTGGCTAATATTCCATTGTGTACATGGACGACTTCTTCCTGGTGCATTTTCCTCTTGTTGGACATTTCGCTTTCTTCCAGGTCTTGGCTCTGGTACATGTTGCTGCAGTGCAGGATTGTCAGCCTGCGTCTTTTTGATTCTGGTCTAATCAGGTGAAAGGCCCATGAGTGGGCCTACCGGATCACATGGTAGCTCCATTTTTACCCTTAAATGCACCTCCATTCTGTTCTCACCACTGGCTGTTACCAGGTTACATCCCACCAGCAGCTAAAGGGTACGCAGTTCTCTAAAACCCCTTCAGCATTTATTCTTTGTAGACATTTTTGCAGATGATCATTCTGACGGCTGTGAGGTGAACGTTTTTGTACACTGGATGTGCATGGCTTTATTACTTCCTGATGTTCAGCCTTTTTCCTTTCCCGTTTTTTTAACAACAACAAAAAAGAAACAGAAGACAAACGTGCATTAAATACGCCTCTTGAAACTGTCGTTTTGAAATGTGGACGTCTTTTGAATTTTTTGGTCGATATACGACCCCAGGATTTGTTTTCAGGGCAGGTGTGATTTACAGGCCTGCAATTATTTTGAATATCAGCTGACCCTTAGCGCTGGGATTAAAGCTGCTGTTGTGTGAGACGGCCACAAGGTGGCAGCAGTTCTCCTTTACCAAACCTGGTTACTAGGGCAACAGAGCCTCAATGGCAGTCGTGTTCTAGGTTGTAATTTAGAATGGAATGTGCCAGGAAAAAGCCCCTTAAGTTTACGTCTCACTACTTCTTGTTCGTTTTCTTAATTTAATTTTTATTTTTTATCACAGCAGTGTTGATTACAATGTTTGGCTTGTTCTAGGTGTGCAAGACGTGGTTCTTTTACACATATACATATGTCTATTCTTCCTGGGATCCTCGTCCCGTGTACATTATGACAGAATGTTGAGTAGTCTTCTCCTGGTATTCCGTAGGTCTTTGGTGATTATATATGTCACCTGTGTTTGTATATGTCTGTTAACCCCAATATCCTAATGTATCCAATCCTCACACCTTTCCATTGGTGATCCATAAGTTTGTTTAATGAATCTCTGATTGCCCTTCTCTGTGGAAATACCTTCACTGGTATCAATTTTTAAGTAACACCTATAAGTGACATCATACGATATGTGTCTTTCTCTTTCTGACTTCCTACAAGTCGCGTGATTAACTCTAGACTCATCTGCGGTGCTGCACGTGGCATGGTGTCCTTTTTCTCCTTGGCTAATATCGCGTCTGTACATGCACCAGTTTTCTTTGTCCACTCATCTGTCGATGGACTTTTTGGTTGCTTCCATGTCTTGGCTGTTGTAATAACTGCGGCAATGCACATTTGCCTGCCTGTGTCTTTCCAATTCTGTCTTCTTAGTTTATAGGCCCAGGAGTGGGCCTGCTGGATCATACGGTAGCAAAATGTTTACCTCGTAAAGTCACCTCCATTTTGTTCACATCAGTGGCTCTTACCAGGTTACATCCCACTTAAAGTTGAGGGTATGCACTTCTCCACAACACCTTCGGCATTTATTGTTGGTAGTTTTTTTCTTGCTGATGTTTATTCTGACTAGTGTGAGCTGATACCTCCTTGTGGTTGGATTTGCGTGCGTCTCATAACCCCTTGAAATTGAGCTTTCTGGCATGTCCTTCTTTTCTTCAAACTGTGAGTACAGCTTACCTCTTCAGATTGTTTTCTTGAAGTATGTGTGACATTTTGAAATATTTTGGCCATTACCTCCCTGAAGACAGTTTGAAGGCAGGATTCAATTACAGCCCTCCAGTTCTGGTGCATATGAAGTGACCCTTAGCACAGGTTTTGAAGCTGCTGTTGCAGGTAACGGCCAGAGAGCGGCAGCATTTCTGCTTTTGCAAAGCTGGTAACTAGGGAAACAGACCTTCCTGGCAGTGGTGTTCTCCGGTTATAAATTGGAGTGGATTGTGCCCGGATAAACCCCCAAAAGCTGATGTCTCCTTACTTATGTTTGTTTTTTTAAATGAATTTATATTTTTTATTGGAGTCATATTCCATTGTGTACATGGACCACTTCTTCTTTGTGCATTCCTCTGTTGATGGACATCTTCGTTGCTTCCAAGTGTTGGCTGTGGTAAAATATTGCCGGAGTGCAGGATTGCCAGCCTATGTATTTTTTGTTGTTGTTAGTTTGTTTTTTTCGTTTGTGGTACGCGGGCTTCTCACTGCCGTGGCCTCTCCCATTGCGGAGCTCGGGCTCCGGACGCACAGGGCCAGCAGCCATAGCTCATAGGGCCAGCCGCTCCGTGGCCTGTGGGATCTTCCCGGACCGGGGCACGAACCCATGTCCCCTGCATCGGCAGGCGGACTCTCAACCACTGCGCCACCATTGAATCCCAGCATGTGACTTTTTGATTCTCATACTCTCAGGCGATAGGCCCAGCAGTGGGTATGCTTGATTGAATGGTAGCTCAATATTTACCTTTTCAAGGCACCTCTTTGTGTTTTCATTACTGGCTCTTACCATGTCCCACGTTGAACCAAGGGTAGGCGTTTCTCCACAACCCCTTCAGCATTTATTGTTTGCAGAATTTTTGCTGATGGCCATTCTGACTGTTGTGAGCTGATAGGTATTTGTAATTTGGATTTGCATGTCTTTGATTACTCCTAATGTTCAGCTTTTTCCACAACTTTTGTAATTTGTGTTAAACAAAAGCAGAAAAAAACAGTGAGTACAATAAACCTCTTGAAATTGACTTCTTGGAAGGTTGCCCTCTTTTGAATTTTTTGGTCGATTTTCAAACCCAGGATTTTTTTTTTGAGGGCAGGTGTCATTGACAGGCCTGCAAGGAGTGTGAATATTTAGTGACGATTAGAACTGGGGTTAAAACTGCTGTTGTGGGAAACGGCCACAAGGCGGCAGCGTTTCTCCATTCCCAAATCTGGTTACTAGGGCAGCAGAGCCTTTCTGGAAGTCCTGTTCCTAGGTTGTAAATTACAATGGAATGTGCCAGGAAAAACCCCCATAAGTTTATGTCACATTACTTCTTTTTCGTTGTTTTAATTTTTTTAATCGGGGTAATGATTAGAATATTGTTTGTCCTAGGTGTACACAATCTGGTTCATTTGTACATTACATATATATATATATATTCACGTACAGATCCACTTCCCATGTAAATTATTGCAGAGTGTCCCATAGACCTCCCTTGCTATATGGTCGGTCTTTTGATATATGTATTTAATAGGTATTTGTACACGTATGGTAACCCTAATCTTAATTTTTCCATTCCCCCCGCCCTTCCTTTTAGATAAGCATAGTTTGTTTTCTAAGTCTGTGAGTGTCTCTCTCTGTGGAAATATGTTCATTTGTGTCAGTTGTTAGGTAATGCCTATAAGTGATATCATAGGATATGTCTTTTGCTTTCCGACTTACCTCATGTTCTGTGATTATCTCTAGGCTCAACTGTGGTGCCCCAAAGAGCAGTGTTTCATTGTTTTCCATGGCTAATAGTCCATTGTGTACATGGACCACTTCTTTTTTTCCACTCATCTGCTGATGGACATTTTGGTTGCTTCCGTGTCTTGGCTATTGTGAAAATTCCTGCAGTGCAGCTGCTGAAGCCTGTGCCTTCTCGACTCTGGACTTCTCAGGTGAGAGTCTCAGCGGTGGGCCTGCTGAATGGAATGGTGGCTCAGTTTTTACTTTGAAACACAGCTCCTTTCTGTTCTCATTATTGGCTGTTACCACTTTACATCTCACCAGCAGCTAGAGGGTACACAGTTCTCTAAAACCCCTTCAGCATTTATTGTTGGTAGACTTTTTGCTGATGGTAGTTGACATGTGTGAGTTGAAACCTGTTTGGAGGGTAGATTTGCATGAGTCTAATAATTCCTGATGTTGAGCTTTTATCCATTTTCTTCTTTCTTGAAAATGAGTGAGTAAAACTTACCCCTCCATACTATCTCCCTGAAAAATTGGCCAGCTTTGAATGTTTTGGCCATTCCCTACCTCAGGACATTTTTTGACGGCAGGTGTCCTTTACAGCCCTGAGTCCTTGTGAATGTTAAGTGACCATTAGCTGTGGGTTTAAAGCCGCTCTTGTGGGAAACGGCCACAAGGCGGCAGCGTTTCTACATTTCCAACTCTGGGTTTTTGGGCAACAGAGCTTTCCTGGAAATCATGTCAGTAAGCTGCAAATCAGAGTGGAATGTGCCAGCGCAAACCCCCATAGCTTATATCTCCTAGATTGTTGTTTGTTTTTTAAATTTAATTTTTATTAATTATCAGAGCAAATTTGATAAGAATGTAGATTCTCCTAGGTGTACAGTGTCTGGTTCATCCTATCCATGTATCTGTCTATTCCTCTTTGGATCCTTTCCCGTGTATGTTATTATAGAGTGTTGAGTAGACCTCTCTTCGTATCCCATAGGTACTTGGTGATTATATATTTCATATGTATTAGTACGTGTCTGTTAACCCCCATATCCTAATTCATACATTCCTTACCCCTTTCCATTTGGTTAAACATTATTTGGTTTTCTGAATCTATGCGTGTCCTTCTGTTGGAAATTATTTCATGGGTGTCAATGTTTAGGTAACACCTATAAGTGATGCAATAGGATGTCTTTCTTTCAGTTTCTTTCTTACTTCAAGTTGGGTGATTATCTCTAGATCCTTCTATGGTGGTGCCAATGGCACTGTTCCATGCTTTTTCGTGGCTAATATTCCATTGTGTACATGGACGACTTCTTCCTGGTGCATTTTCCTCTTGTTGGACATTTTGCTTTCTTCCAGGTCTTGGCTCTGGTACATGTTGCTGCAGTGCAGGATTGTCAGCCTGCGTCTTTTTGATTCTGGTCTACTCAGGTGATAGGCCCATGAGTGGGCCTACCGGATCACATGGTAGCTCCATTTTTACCCTTAAACGCACCTCCATTCTGTTCTCACCACTGGCTGTTACCAGGTTACATCCCACCAGCAGCTAAAGGGTACGCAGTTCTCTAAAACCCCTTCAGCATTTATTCTTTGTAGACGTTTTTGCTGATGATCATTCTGACGGCTGTGAGGTGAACGTTTTTGTACACTGGATGTGCATGGCTTTATTACTTCCTGATGTTCAGCCTTTTTCCTTTCCCGTTTTTTTAACAACAACAAAAAAGAAACAGAAGACAAACGTGCATTAAATATGCCTCTTGAAACTTTCGTTTTGAAATGTGGAAGTCTTTTGAATTTTTTGGTCAATATACGACCCCAGGATTTGTTTTCAGGGCAGGTGTGATTTACAGGCCTGCAATTATTTTGAATATCACCTGACCCTGAGGGCTGGGATTAAAGCTCCTGTTGTGTGAGATGGCCACAAGGTGGCAGCAGTTCTCCTTTACCAAATCCGGTTACTAGGGCAACAGAGCCTCAATGGCAGTCGTGTTCTAGGTTGTAATTTAGAATGGAATGTGCCAGGAAAAAGCCCCTTAAGCTTACGTCTCACTACTTCTTGTTCATTTTCTTAATTTAATTTTTATTTTTTATCACAGCAAGGTTGATTACAATGTTTGGCTTGTTCTAGGTGTGCAAGACGTGGTTCTTTTACACATATACATATGTCTATTCTTCCTGGGATCCTCGTCCTGTGTACATTATGACAGAATGTTGAGTAGTCTTCTCCTGGTATTCCGTAGGTCTTTGGTGATTATATATTTCACCTGTGTTTGTATATGTCTGTTAACCCCAATATCCTAATGTATCCAATCCTCACACCTTTCCATTGGTGATCCATAAGTTTGTTTAATGAATCTCTGATTGCCCTTCTCTGTGGAAATACCTTCACTGGTATCAATTTTTAAGTAACACCTATAAGTGACATCATACGATATGTGTCTCTCTCTTTCTGACTTCCTACAAGTCGCGTGATTAACTCTAGACTCATCTGCGGTGCTGCACGTGGCATGGTGTCCTTTTTCTCCTTGGCTAATATCACGTCTGTACATGCACCAGTTTTCTTTGTCCACTCATCTGTCGATGGACTTTTTGGTTGCTTCCATGTCTTGGCTGTTGTAATAACTGCGGCAATGCACATTTGCCTGCCTATGTCTTTCCCATTCTGTCTTCTTAGTTTATAGGCCCAGGAGTGGGCCTGCTGGATCATACGGTAGCAAAATGTTTACCTCGTAAAGTCACCTCCATTTTGTTCACATCAGTGGCTCTTACCAGGTTACATCCCACTTAAAGTTGAGGGTATGCACCTCTCCACAACACCTTCGGCATTTATTGTTTGTAGTTTTTTTCTTGCTGATGTTTATTCTGACTAGTGTGAGCTGATACGTCCTTGTGGTTGGATTTACGTGCGTCTCGTAACCCCTTGAAATTGAGCTTTCTGGCATGTCCTTCTTTTCTTCAAACTGTGAGTACAGCTTACCTCTTCAAATTGTTTTCTTGAAGTATGTGTGACATTTGGAAATATTTTGGCCATTACGTCCCTCAAGACAGTTTGAAGGCAGGATTCATTTACAGCCCTCCAGTTCTGGTGCATATGAAGTGATCCTTAGCACAGGTTTTGAAGCTGCTGTTGCAGGTAACGGCCAGAGAGCGGCAGCATTACTGCTTTTGCAAATCTGGTAAGTAGGGAAACAGACCTTCCTGGCAGTGGTGTTCTCCGGTTATAAATTAGAGTGCAATGTGCCCGGATAAACCCCCAAAAGATGATGTCTCCTTACTTAAGTTTGTTTTTTTAAATGAATTTATATTTCTTTATTGGAGTCATATTCCATTGCAGACCTGTAAATGACACCTCCCTGAAAAAAAGTGCTGGGGTCGTATATCGATCAAAACATTCAAAAGACGTCCATATTTCAAAACGACAGTTTCAAGAGGCATAGTTTATGCACATTTGTCTTCTGTTTCTTTTACTTTCTTTCTTTTTTGTTAACAAAATGGGAATGGAAAAAGGCTGAACATCAGGAATCAATAAAGCCATGCAAATCCTGTGTACAAAAAAGTTCACCTCACAGCCGTCAGAATGGTCATCAGCCAAAAAGTCTACAAAGAATAAATGCTGAAGGGGTTTTAGAGATCCGCGTACCCTTTAGCTGCTGGTGGGATGAAACCTGGTCACAGCCAGTAGTGAGAACAGAATGGAGGTGCGTTTAAGGGTAAATATGGAGCTACCATGTGATCTGGTAGGCCCACTCATGGGCCTTTCACCTGATTAGACGAGAATCGAAAAGACACAGGCTGGCAATCCTGCACTGCAGCAACACGTACCATAGCCAAGACCTGGAAGAAACCGAAATGTCCATCAACAGAAAAATGCACCAAGAAGAAGTCGTCCATGTACACAATGGAATATTAGCCATGAAAAAGCATGGAACAGTGCCGTTGGCACCATCATAGAAGGATCTAGAGATAATCACCCAACTTGAAGTAAGAAAGAAACCGAAAGACAGACATCTTAGGACATCACTTATAGGTGTTACCTAAAAATTGATACCCATGAAATAATTTCCAAGAGACGGACACGCATAGATTCAGAAAACCAATTAATGTTTAACCAAATGGAAAGGAATAAGGAATGTATGAACTAGGACATGGGGGTTAACAGATATGCACTAATACTTATGAAATGTATAATCACAACGTGCCTATGGAATACGAAGAGAGGTCTACTCAACACCCTATAATAACATCCACGGGAAAGGATCGAAAGAGGAATAGACAGATACATTGATAGGATGAACCAGAAACTGTACACCTAGGAGAATCTACATTTGTATCAAATTTGCTCTGATAATTAATAAAAATTAAATTTAATAAACAAACAACAATTTAGGAGATATAAGCTCTTGGGGGTTTGCGCTGGCACATTCCACTCTAATTTGCAGCTTACTAACACGATTTCCAGGAAAGCTCTGTTGCCCCAAAACCCAGAGTTGGAAATGTAGAAATGCTGCCGCCTTGTGGCCGTTTCCCGCAAGAGCAGCATTAAACCCACAGCTAATGGTCACTTAACATTCACAAGGACTCAGGGCTGTAAAGGACACCTGCCCTACATAATTGTGCGGTGTTAGGGAATGGCCAAAAAAATTCCAAACTGGCACATTTTTCAAGGACATAGTATGGAGGGGTAAGTTTTACTCACTCATTTTCAAAAAAGAGGAAAATGGATAAAAGCTCAACATCAGGAATTATTAGACTCATGCAAATCTAACCTCCAAAAAGGTTTCAACTCACACATGCCAACTACCATCAGCTAAAAGTCTGCAAACAACAAATGCTGAAGGGGTTTTAGAGAACTGTGTACCCTCTAGCTGCTGGTGAGATGTAAAGTGGTAACAGCCAATAATGAGAACAGAAAGGAGCTGTGTTTCAAAGTAAAAACTGAGCCACCATTCCATTCAGCAGGCCCCCCGCTGAGACTCTCACCTGAGAAGTCCAGAGTCGAGAAGGCACAGGCTTCAGCAGCTGCACTGCAGGAATTTTCACAATAGCCAAGACACGGAAGCAACCAAAATGTCCATCACCAGATGAGTGGAAAAAGAAGAAGTGGTCCATGTACACAATGGACTATTAGCCATGGAAAACAATGAAACACTGCTCTTTGAGGCACCATAGATGAGCCTAGAGATAATCACAGAACATGAGGTCAGTCGGAAAGCAAAAGACATATCCTATGATATCACTTATAGGCGTTATCTAACAACTGACACAAATGAACATATTTCCACAGAGAAAGACACTCACAGGCTTAGAAAACAAACTATGCTTATCTAAAAGGACAGGTGGGGGGAATGGAAAAATTAAGATTAGGGTTACCATACGTGTACAAATACCTATTAAATACATATAACAGAAAGACCGACCATATAGCAAGGGATGTCTACGGAAAACTCTGCAATAATTTACACGGGAAGTGGCTCTGTACATGAATATATATATATATATATATATATATATATATATATATATATATATATATATATATATATATATGTTATGCACAAATGAACCAGATTGTGTACACTGAGGACAAACAGTTTTCTAATCATTACGCCGATTAAAAAAACTAACACAAGAAGTAATGTGACATAAACTTATTGGGGTTTCTCCTGGCACATTCCATTTTAATTTACAACCTAGGAACAGGACTTCCAGAAAGGCTCTGCTGCCCTAGGAACCAGATTTGGGAATGGAGAAATGCTGCCGCCTTGTGGCCGTTTCCCAAAACAGCAGCTTTAAACCCAGTGCTAATGCTCACTAGATATTCACACTCATTACAGGCCTATGAATGACACCTGACCTCAGAAACAATCCTGGGTTCGAAAATTGACCAAAACATTCAAAAGAGGGCAACCTTTCAAGAAGACAATTTCCAGAGGTTAATTGTACTCTCTGTTTCTTTCTGTTATTTTAACAGAACTTTAAAAAGGCGTGGAAAAATGCTGAACACTAGGAATAATTCAAGACATGCAAATCCAAATTACACAAAACCTATCAGCTCACACCAGTCAGAATGGCCATCAGCAAAAATTCGGCAAACAGTAAATGCTGAAGGGTTTGAGGAGAAACGCCTACCCTTGGTTCAACGTGGGACATGGTAAGAGCCAGTAAGGAAAACACAAAGGAGGTGCCTTGGAAAGGTAAATACTGAGCTACCATTCAATCAAGCATACCCACTGCTGGGCCTATCGCCTGACAGGATGAGAATCAAAACTAAACAGGCTGGGCTTCCCTGGTGGCGCAGACGTTGAGAGTCCGCCTGCCGCTGCAGGGGACACGGGTTCGTGCCCTGGTCCGGGAAGATCCCACAAGCCGTGGAGAGGCTGGTCCCGTGAGCTATGGCTGCTGGGCCTGTGCATCCGGAGCCTCTGCTCTGCAACGGGAGGGCCACCGCAGTGAGAGGCCCACGTACCGCAAAAGAAATCAAAACCATAAAAAAAGATACAGGCTGAAAATCCTGCACTCCAGCAATATTTACCATAGACAACACTTGGAAGCTACGAAAATGTCCATCAACAGAGGAATGCACCAAGAACAAGTGGTCCATGTACGCAATGGAATATGACTCCAATAAAAAATATAAATTCAATTTAGAAAACAAACATAAGTAAGGAGACATCAGCATTTGGGGGTTTCTCCGGGCATATTCCACTCTAATATATAACCAAGGAACACCACTGTCAGGAAGGTCTGTTCGCCTAGTTACCAGATTGGGAAAAGCAGAAATGCTGCCTAGAGATAATCACAGAACATGAGGTAAGTCGGAAAGCAAAAGACATAATGAAAGAAATGCTGCCGCCCTCTGGATGTTACCTGCAACAGCAGCTTTAAAACCTGTGCTAAGGGTCACTTCATATGCACCAGTACGGGAGGGCTGTAAATGAAACCTGCCCACAAAATGTCTTGAGGGAGGTAATGGCCAAAATATTTCTAAATGTCACACACACTTCACGAAAACAATTTGAAGAGGTAAGCTGTACTCACAGTTTGAAGGAAAAAAGGACATGCCAGAAAGCTCAATTTCAAGGGTTTATGAGACGCATGCAAATCCAACCCCAAAGAGGTATATCAGCTCACACTGGTCAGAATATACATCAGCAAAAAAACACTACAAACAGTAAATGCTGAAGGTGTTGTGGAGAAGTGCATACCCTCAGCTTTAAGAGGGACGTAACCTGGTAAGAGCCACTAATGAGAAAAGAATGGAGGTGCCTTTGTAAAGTAAACATTTTGCTACTGTATGATCCAGCAGGCCCACTCCTGGGCCTATCACCTAAGAAGACAGAATTGGAAAGACACAGGCAGGCAAATGTGCATTGCCGCTCTATTACAATAGCCAAGACATGGAAGCAACCAAAAAGTCCATCAACAGATGAGTGGACAAAGAAGAACTGGTACATGTACAGAGGGAATATTAGCCAAGGGAAAAAAGGACACAATGCCATGTGCAGCACCGTAGATGAGTGTAGAGGTAGTCACGCGACTCGTACTAAGTCAGAAAGAGAGAGACACATATCGTATGATATCACTTATAGGTGTTACCTAAAAATTGATAGCAGTAAAGATATTTCCACAGAGAAGGGCAATCACAGATTCATTAAACCAACTTATGGTTCACCAATGGAAAGGTGTGAGGATTGGATACATTAGGATATTGGGGTTAACAGACATATACAAACACAGGTGAACTATATAATCACCAGAGACCTACGGAATACCAAGAGAACACTACTCAACATTCTGTCATAACGTACATGGGACAAGGATCCCAGGAAGAACACACATATGTATATGTGTAAAAGAACCACATCTTGCACACCTACAACATGCCAAACATTGTAATCAAACTTGCTGTGATGAAAAATAAAAATTAAATTAAAAAAAACAAACAAGAAATAGTGAGACATAAATTGAAGGGGCTTTCCTGATACATTCCATTCTAAATTACAACCTAGAACACGACTTCCATTGAGGTTCTGTTGCCCTAGTAACCGGGTTTGGTAAAGGAGAACTGCTGCCACCTTGTGGCCGTTTCACACAACAGCAGCTTTAATCCCAGCGCTAATGGTCAGTTGATATTCAAAATAATTGCAGGCCTGTAAATGACACCTCCCTGAAAAAAAATCCTGGGGTCGTATATCGATCAAAACATTCAAAAGACGTCCATATTTCAAAACGACAGTTTCAAGAGGCACAGTTTATGCACATTTGTCTTCTGTTTCTTTTACTTTCTTTCTTTTTTGTTAACAAAATGGGAACGGAAAAATGCTGAACATCAGGAATCAATAAAGCCATGCAAATCCAGTGTACAAAAAAGTTCACGTCACAGCCGTCAGAATGGTCATCAGCCAAAAAGTCTACAAAGAATAAATGCTGAAGGGGTTTTAGAGAACCGCGTACCCTTTAGCTGCTGGTGGGATGAAACCTGGTCACAGCCAGTAGTGAGAACAGAATGGAGGTGCGTTTAAGGGTAAATATGGAGCTACCATGTGATCTGGTAGGCCCACTCATGGGCCTTTCACCTGATTAGACGAGAATCGAAAAGACACAGGCTGGCAATCCTGCACTGCAGCAACACGTACCATAGCCAAGACCTGGAAGAAACCGAAATGTCCATCAACAGAAAAATGCACCAAGAAAAAGTCGTCCATGTACACAATGGAATATGAGCCATGAAAAAGCATGGAACAGTGCCGTTGGCACCATCATAGAAGGATCTAGATATAATCACCCAACTTGAAGTAAGAAAGAAACCGAAAGACAGACATCTTAGGACATCACTTATAGGTGTTACCTAAAAATTGATACCCATGAAATAATTTCCAAGAGATGGACACGCATAGATTCAGAAAACCAATTAATGTTTAACCAAATGGAAAGGAATAAGGAATGTATGAACTAGGACATGGGGGTTAACAGATATGCACTAATACTTATGAAATGTATAATCACAAAGTGCCTATGGAATACGAAGAGAGGTCTACTCAACACCCTATAATAACATCCACGGGAAAGGATCGAAAGAGGAATAGACAGATACATTGATAGGATGAACCAGAAACTGTACACCTAGGAGAATCTACATTTGTATCAAATTTGCTCTGATAATTAATAAAAATTAAATTTAATAAACAAACAACAATTTAGGAGATATAAGCTCTTGGGGGTTTGCGCTGGCACATTCCACTCTAATTTGCAGCTTACTAACACGATTTCCAGGAAAGCTCTGTTGCCCAAAAACCCAGAGTTGGAAATGTAGAAATGCTGCCGCCTTGTGGCCGTTTCCCGCAAGAGCGGCATTAAACCCACAGCTAATGGTCACTTAACATTCACAAGGACTCAGGGCTGTAAAGGACACCTGCCCTACATAATTGTGCGGAGGTAGGGAATGGCCAAAAAAATTCCAAACTGGCACAATTTTCAAGGACATAGTATGGAGGGGTAAGTTTTACTCACTCATTTTCAAAAAAGAGGAAAATGGATAAAAGCTCAACATCAGGAATTATTAGACTCATGCAAATCTAACCTCCAAAAAGGTTTCAACTCACACATGCCAACTACCATCAGCTAAAAGTCTGCAAACAACAAATGCTGAAGGGGTTTTAGAGAACTGTGTACCCTCTAGCTGCTGGTGAGATGTAAAGTGGTAACAGCCAATAATGAGAACAGGAAGGAGCTGTGTTTCAAAGTAAAAACTGAGCCACCATTCCATTCAGCAGGCCCACCGCTGAGACTCTCACCTGAGAAGTCCAGAGTCGAGAAGGCACAGGCTTCAGCAGCTGCACTGCAGGAATTTTCACAATAGCCAAGACACGGAAGCAACCAAAATGTCCATCACCAGATGAGTGGAAAAAGAAGAAGTGGTCCATGTACACAATGGACTATTAGCCATGGAAAACAATGAAACACTGCTCTTTGAGGCACCATAGATGAGCCTAGAGATAATCACAGAACATGAGGTCAGTCGGAAAGCAAAAGACATATCCTATGATATCACTTATAGGCGTTATCTAACAACTGACACAAATGAACATATTTCCACAGAGAAAGACACTCACAGGCTTAGAAAACAAACTATGCTTATCTAAAAGGACAGGTGGGGGGAATGGAAAAATTAAGATTAGGGTTACCATACGTGTACAAATACCTATTAAATACATATAACAGAAAGACCGACCATATAGCAAGGGATGTCTATGGAAAACTCTGCAATAATTTACACGGGAAGTGGCTCTGTACATGAATATATATATATATATGTTATGCACAAATGAACCAGATTGTGTACACTGAGGACAAACAGTATTCTAATCATTACCCCGATTAAAAAAACTAACACAAGAAGTAATGTGACATAAACTTATTGGGGTTTCTCCTGGCACATTCCATTTTAATTTACAACCTAGGAACAGGACTTCCAGAAAGGCTCTGCTGCCCTAGGAACCAGATTTGGGAATGGAGAAATGCTGCCGCCTTGTGGCCGTTTCCCAAAACAGCAGCTTTAAACCCAGTGCTAATGCTCACTAGATATTCACACTCATTACAGGCCTATGAATGACACCTGACCTCAGAAACAATCCTGGGTTCGAAAATTGACCAAAACATTCAAAAGAGGGCAACCTTTCAAGAAGACAATTTCCAGAGGTTAATTGTACTCTCTGTTTCTTTCTGTTATTTTAACAGAACTTTAAAAAGGCGTGGAAAAATGCTGAACACTAGGAATAATTCAAGACATGCAAATCCAAATTACACAAAACCTATCAGCTCACACCAGTCAGAATGGCCATCAGCAAAAATTCGGCAAACAGTAAATGCTGAAGGGTTTGAGGAGAAACGCCTACCCTTGGTTCAACGTGGGACATGGTAAGAGCCAGTAAGGAAAACACAAAGGAGGTGCCTTGGAAAGGTAAATACTGAGCTACCATTCAATCAAGCATACCCACTGCTGGGCCTATCGCCTGACAGGATGAGAATCAAAACTAAACAGGCTGGGCTTCCCTGGTGGCGCAGACGTTGAGAGTCCGCCTGCCGCTGCAGGGGACACGGGTTCGTGCCCTGGTCCGGGAAGATCCCACAAGCCGTGGAGAGGCTGGTCCCGTGAGCTATGGCTGCTGGGCCTGTGCATCCGGAGCCTCTGCTCTGCAACGGGAGGGCCACCGCAGTGAGAGGCCCGCGTACCGCAAAAGAAATCAAAACCATAAAAAAAGATACAGGCTGAAAATCCTGCACTCCAGCAATATTTACCATAGACAACACTTGGAAGCTACGAAAATGTCCATCAACAGAGGAATGCACCAAGAACAAGTGGTCCATGTACGCAATGGAATATGACTCCAATAAAAAATATAAATTCAATTTAGAAAACAAACATAAGTAAGGAGACATCAGCATTTGGGGGTTTCTCCGGGCATATTCCACTCTAATATATAACCAAGGAACACCACTGTCAGGAAGGTCTGTTCGCCTAGTTACCAGATTGGGAAAAGCAGAAATGCTGCCTAGAGATAATCACAGAACATGAGGTAAGTCGGAAAGCAAAAGACATAATGAAAGAAATGCTGCCGCCCTCTGGATGTTACCTGCAACAGCAGCTTTAAAACCTGTGCTAAGGGTCACTTCATATGCACCAGTACGGGAGGGCTGTAAATGAAACCTGCCCACAAAATGTCTTGAGGGAGGTAATGGCCAAAATATTTCTAAATGTCACACACACTTCACGAAAACAATTTGAAGAGGTAAGCTGTACTCACAGTTTGAAGGAAAAAAGGACATGCCAGAAAGCTCAATTTCAAGGGTTTATGAGACGCATGCAAATCCAACCCCAAAGAGGTATATCAGCTCACACTGGTCAGAATATACATCAGCAAAAAAACACTACAAACAGTAAATGCTGAAGGTGTTGTGGAGAAGTGCATACCCTCAGCTTTAAGAGGGACGTAACCTGGTAAGAGCCACTAATGAGAAAAGAATGGAGGTGCCTTTGTAAAGTAAACATTTTGCTACTGTATGATCCAGCAGGCCCACTCCTGGGCCTATCACCTAAGAAGACAGAATTGGAAAGACACAGGCAGGCAAATGTGCATTGCCGCTCTATTACAATAGCCAAGACATGGAAGCAACCAAAAAGTCCATCAACAGATGAGTGGACAAAGAAGAACTGGTACATGTACAGAGGGAATATTAGCCAAGGGAAAAAAGGACACAATGCCAGGTGCAGCACCGTAGATGCGTCTAGAGGTAGTCACGCGACTCGTACTAAGTCAGAAAGAGAGAGACACATATCGTATGATATCACTTATAGGTGTTACCTAAAAATTGATAGCAGTAAAGATATTTCCACAGAGAAGGGCAATCACAGATTCATTAAACCAACTTATGGTTCACCAATGGAAAGGTGTGAGGATTGGATACATTAGGATATTGGGGTTAACAGACATATACAAACACAGGTGAACTATATAATCACCAGAGACCTACGGAATACCAAGAGAACACTACTCAACATTCTGTCATAACGTACATGGGACAAGGATCCCAGGAAGAACACACATATGTATATGTGTAAAAGAACCACATCTTGCACACCTACAACATGCCAAACATTGTAATCAAACTTGCTGTGATGAAAAATAAAAATTAAATTAAAAAAAACAAACAAGAAATAGTGAGACATAAATTGAAGGGGCTTTCCTGATACATTCCATTCTAAATTACAACCTAGAACACGACTTCCATTGAGGTTCTGTTGCCCTAGTAACCGGGTTTGGTAAAGGAGAACTGCTGCCACCTTGTGGCCGTTTCACACAACAGCAGCTTTAATCCCAGCGCTAATGGTCAGTTGATATTCAAAATAATTGCAGGCCTGTAAATGACACCTCCCTGAAAAAAAATCCTGGGGTCGTATATCGATCAAAACATTCAAAAGACGTCCATATTTCAAAACGACAGTTTCAAGAGGCACAGTTTATGCACATTTGTCTTCTGTTTCTTTTACTTTCTTTCTTTTTTGTTAACAAAATGGGAACGGAAAAATGCTGAACATCAGGAATCAATAAAGCCATGCAAATCCAGTGTACAAAAAAGTTCACGTCACAGCCGTCAGAATGGTCATCAGCCAAAAAGTCTACAAAGAATAAATGCTGAAGGGGTTTTAGAGAACCGCGTACCCTTTAGCTGCTGGTGGGATGAAACCTGGTCACAGCCAGTAGTGAGAACAGAATGGAGGTGCGTTTAAGGGTAAATATGGAGCTACCATGTGATCTGGTAGGCCCACTCATGGGCCTTTCACCTGATTAGACGAGAATCGAAAAGACACAGGCTGGCAATCCTGCACTGCAGCAACACGTACCATAGCCAAGACCTGGAAGAAACCGAAATGTCCATCAACAGAAAAATGCACCAAGAAAAAGTCGTCCATGTACACAATGGAATATGAGCCATGAAAAAGCATGGAACAGTGCCGTTGGCACCATCATAGAAGGATCTAGATATAATCACCCAACTTGAAGTAAGAAAGAAACCGAAAGACAGACATCTTAGGACATCACTTATAGGTGTTACCTAAAAATTGATACCCATGAAATAATTTCCAAGAGATGGACACGCATAGATTCAGAAAACCAATTAATGTTTAACCAAATGGAAAGGAATAAGGAATGTATGAACTAGGACATGGGGGTTAACAGATATGCACTAATACTTATGAAATGTATAATCACAAAGTGCCTATGGAATACGAAGAGAGGTCTACTCAACACCCTATAATAACATCCACGGGAAAGGATCGAAAGAGGAATAGACAGATACATTGATAGGATGAACCAGAAACTGTACACCTAGGAGAATCTACATTTGTATCAAATTTGCTCTGATAATTAATAAAAATTAAATTTAATAAACAAACAACAATTTAGGAGATATAAGCTCTTGGGGGTTTGCGCTGGCACATTCCACTCTAATTTGCAGCTTACTAACACGATTTCCAGGAAAGCTCTGTTGCCCAAAAACCCAGAGTTGGAAATGTAGAAATGCTGCCGCCTTGTGGCCGTTTCCCGCAAGAGCGGCATTAAACCCACAGCTAATGGTCACTTAACATTCACAAGGACTCAGGGCTGTAAAGGACACCTGCCCTACATAATTGTGCGGAGGTAGGGAATGGCCAAAAAAATTCCAAACTGGCACAATTTTCAAGGACATAGTATGGAGGGGTAAGTTTTACTCACTCATTTTCAAAAAAGAGGAAAATGGATAAAAGCTCAACATCAGGAATTATTAGACTCATGCAAATCTAACCTCCAAAAAGGTTTCAACTCACACATGCCAACTACCATCAGCTAAAAGTCTGCAAACAACAAATGCTGAAGGGGTTTTAGAGAACTGTGTACCCTCTAGCTGCTGGTGAGATGTAAAGTGGTAACAGCCAATAATGAGAACAGGAAGGAGCTGTGTTTCAAAGTAAAAACTGAGCCACCATTCCATTCAGCAGGCCCACCGCTGAGACTCTCACCTGAGAAGTCCAGAGTCGAGAAGGCACAGGCTTCAGCAGCTGCACTGCAGGAATTTTCACAATAGCCAAGACACGGAAGCAACCAAAATGTCCATCACCAGATGAGTGGAAAAAGAAGAAGTGGTCCATGTACACAATGGACTATTAGCCATGGAAAACAATGAAACACTGCTCTTTGAGGCACCATAGATGAGCCTAGAGATAATCACAGAACATGAGGTCAGTCGGAAAGCAAAAGACATATCCTATGATATCACTTATAGGCGTTATCTAACAACTGACACAAATGAACATATTTCCACAGAGAAAGACACTCACAGGCTTAGAAAACAAACTATGCTTATCTAAAAGGACAGGTGGGGGGAATGGAAAAATTAAGATTAGGGTTACCATACGTGTACAAATACCTATTAAATACATATAACAGAAAGACCGACCATATAGCAAGGGATGTCTATGGAAAACTCTGCAATAATTTACACGGGAAGTGGCTCTGTACATGAATATATATATATATATGTTATGCACAAATGAACCAGATTGTGTACACTGAGGACAAACAGTATTCTAATCATTACCCCGATTAAAAAAACTAACACAAGAAGTAATGTGACATAAACTTATTGGGGTTTCTCCTGGCACATTCCATTTTAATTTACAACCTAGGAACAGGACTTCCAGAAAGGCTCTGCTGCCCTAGGAACCAGATTTGGGAATGGAGAAATGCTGCCGCCTTGTGGCCGTTTCCCAAAACAGCAGCTTTAAACCCAGTGCTAATGCTCACTAGATATTCACACTCATTACAGGCCTATGAATGACACCTGACCTCAGAAACAATCCTGGGTTCGAAAATTGACCAAAACATTCAAAAGAGGGCAACCTTTCAAGAAGACAATTTCCAGAGGTTAATTGTACTCTCTGTTTCTTTCTGTTATTTTAACAGAACTTTAAAAAGGCGTGGAAAAATGCTGAACACTAGGAATAATTCAAGACATGCAAATCCAAATTACACAAAACCTATCAGCTCACACCAGTCAGAATGGCCATCAGCAAAAATTCTGCAAACAGTAAATGCTGAAGGGTTTGAGGAGAAACGCCTACCCTTGGTTCAACGTGGGACATGGTAAGAGCCAGTAAGGAAAACACAAAGGAGGTGCCTTGGAAAGGTAAATACTGAGCTACCATTCAATCAAGCATACCCACTGCTGGGCCTATCACCTGACAGGATGAGAATCAAAACTAAACAGGCTGGGCTTCCCTGGTGGCGCAGACGTTGAGAGTCCGCCTGCCGCTGCAGGGGACACGGGTTCGTGCCCTGGTCCGGGAAGATCCCACAAGCCGTGGAGAGGCTGGTCCCGTGAGCTATGGCTGCTGGGCCTGTGCATCCGGAGCCTCTGCTCTGCAACGGGAGGGCCACCGCAGTGAGAGGCCCACGTACCGCAAAAGAAATCAAAACCATAAAAAAAGATACAGGCTGAAAATCCTGCACTCCAGCAATATTTACCATAGACAACACTTGGAAGCTACGAAAATGTCCATCAACAGAGGAATGCACCAAGAACAAGTGGTCCATGTACGCAATGGAATATGACTCCAATAAAAAATATAAATTCAATTTAGAAAACAAACATAAGTAAGGAGACATCAGCATTTGGGGGTTTCTCCGGGCATATTCCACTCTAATATATAACCAAGGAACACCACTGTCAGGAAGGTCTGTTCGCCTAGTTACCAGATTGGGAAAAGCAGAAATGCTGCCTAGAGATAATCACAGAACATGAGGTAAGTCGGAAAGCAAAAGACATAATGAAAGAAATGCTGCCGCCCTCTGGATGTTACCTGCAACAGCAGCTTTAAAACCTGTGCTAAGGGTCACTTCATATGCACCAGTACGGGAGGGCTGTAAATGAAACCTGCCCACAAAATGTCTTGAGGGAGGTAATGGCCAAAATATTTCTAAATGTCACACACACTTCACGAAAACAATTTGAAGAGGTAAGCTGTACTCACAGTTTGAAGGAAAAAAGGACATGCCAGAAAGCTCAATTTCAAGGGTTTATGAGACGCATGCAAATCCAACCCCAAAGAGGTATATCAGCTCACACTGGTCAGAATATACATCAGCAAAAAAACACTACAAACAGTAAATGCTGAAGGTGTTGTGGAGAAGTGCATACCCTCAGCTTTAAGAGGGACGTAACCTGGTAAGAGCCACTAATGAGAAAAGAATGGAGGTGCCTTTGTAAAGTAAACATTTTGCTACTGTATGATCCAGCAGGCCCACTCCTGGGCCTATCACCTAAGAAGACAGAATTGGAAAGACACAGGCAGGCAAATGTGCATTGCCGCTCTATTACAATAGCCAAGACATGGAAGCAACCAAAAAGTCCATCAACAGATGAGTGGACAAAGAAGAACTGGTACATGTACAGAGGGAATATTAGCCAAGGGAAAAAAGGACACAATGCCATGTGCAGCACCGTAGATGAGTCTAGAGGTAGTCACGCGACTCGTACTAAGTCAGAAAGAGAGAGACACATATCGTATGATATCACTTATAGGTGTTACCTAAAAATTGATAGCAGTAAAGATATTTCCACAGAGAAGGGCAATCACAGATTCATTAAACCAACTTATGGTTCACCAATGGAAAGGTGTGAGGATTGGATACATTAGGATATTGGGGTTAACAGACATATACAAACACAGGTGAACTATATAATCACCAGAGACCTACGGAATACCAAGAGAACACTACTCAACATTCTGTCATAACGTACATGGGACAAGGATCCCAGGAAGAACACACATATGTATATGTGTAAAAGAATCACATCTTGCACACCTACAACATGCCAAACATTGTAATCAAACTTGCTGTGATGAAAAATAAAAATTAAATTAAAAAAAACAAACAAGAAATAGTGAGACATAAATTGAAGGGGCTTTCCTGATACATTCCATTCTAAATTACAACCTAGAACACGACTTCCATTGAGGTTCTGTTGCCCTAGTAACCGGGTTTGGTAAAGGAGAACTGCTGCCACCTTGTGGCCGTTTCACACAACAGCAGCTTTAATCCCAGCGCTAATGGTCAGTTGATATTCAAAATAATTGCAGGCCTGTAAATGACACCTCCCTGAAAAAAAATCCTGGGGTCGTATATCGATCAAAACATTCAAAAGACGTCCATATTTCAAAACGACAGTTTCAAGAGGCACAGTTTATGCACATTTGTCTTCTGTTTCTTTTACTTTCTTTCTTTTTTGTTAACAAAATGGGAACGGAAAAATGCTGAACATCAGGAATCAATAAAGCCATGCAAATCCAGTGTACAAAAAAGTTCACGTCACAGCCGTCAGAATGGTCATCAGCCAAAAATTCTACAAAGAATAAATGCTGAAGGGGTTTTAGAGAACCGCGTACCCTTTAGCTGCTGGTGGGATGAAACCTGGTCACAGCCAGTAGTGAGAACAGAATGGAGGTGCGTTTAAGGGTAAATATGGAGCTACCATGTGATCTGGTAGGCCCACTCATGGGCCTTTCACCTGATTAGACGAGAATCGAAAAGACACAGGCTGGCAAACCTGCACTGCAGCAACACGTACCATAGCCAAGACCTGGAAGAAACCGAAATGTCCATCAACAGAAAAATGCACCAAGAAAAAGTCGTCCATGTACACAATGGAATATTAGCCATGAAAAAGCATGGAACAGTGCCGTTGGCACCATCATAGAAGGATCTAGATATAATCACCCAACTTGAAGTAAGAAAGAAACCGAAAGACAGACATCTTAGGACATCACTTATAGGTGTTACCTAAAAATTGATACCCATGAAATAATTTCCAAGAGATGGACACACATAGATTCAGAAAACCAATTAATGTTTAACCAAATGGAAAGGAATAAGGAATGTATGAACTAGGACATGGGGGTTAACAGATATGCACTAATACTTATGAAATGTATAATCACAAAGTGCCTATGGAATACGAAGAGAGGTCTACTCAACACCCTATAATAACATCCACGGGAAAGGATCGAAAGAGGAATAGACAGATACATTGATAGGATGAACCAGAAACTGTACACCTAGGAGAATCTACATTTGTATCAAATTTGCTCTGATAATTAATAAAAATTAAATTTAATAAACAAACAACAATTTAGGAGATATAAGCTCTTGGGGGTTTGCGCTGGCACATTCCACTCTAATTTGCAGCTTACTAACACGATTTCCAGGAAAGCTCTGTTGCCCAAAAACCCAGAGTTGGAAATGTAGAAATGCTGCCGCCTTGTGGCCGTTTCCCGCAAGAGCGGCATTAAACCCACAGCTAATGGTCACTTAACATTCACAAGGACTCAGGGCTGTAAAGGACACCTGCCCTACATAATTGTGCGGAGGTAGGGAATGGCCAAAAAAATTCCAAACTGGCACAATTTTCAAGGACATAGTATGGAGGGGTAAGTTTTACTCACTCATTTTCAAAAAAGAGGAAAATGGATAAAAGCTCAACATCAGGAATTATTAGACTCATGCAAATCTAACCTCCAAAAAGGTTTCAACTCACACATGCCAACTACCATCAGCTAAAAGTCTGCAAACAACAAATGCTGAAGGGGTTTTAGAGAACTGTGTACCCTCTAGCTGCTGGTGAGATGTAAAGTGGTAACAGCCAATAATGAGAACAGGAAGGAGCTGTGTTTCAAAGTAAAAACTGAGCCACCATTCCATTCAGCAGGCCCACCGCTGAGACTCTCACCTGAGAAGTCCAGAGTCGAGAAGGCACAGGCTTCAGCAGCTGCACTGCAGGAATTTTCACAATAGCCAAGACACGGAAGCAACCAAAATGTCCATCACCAGATGAGTGGAAAAAGAAGAAGTGGTCCATGTACACAATGGACTATTAGCCATGGAAAACAATGAAACACTGCTCTTTGAGGCACCATAGATGAGCCTAGAGATAATCACAGAACATGAGGTCAGTCGGAAAGCAAAAGACATATCCTATGATATCACTTATAGGCGTTATCTAACAACTGACACAAATGAACATATTTCCACAGAGAAAGACACTCACAGGCTTAGAAAACAAACTATGCTTATCTAAAAGGACAGGTGGGGGGAATGGAAAAATTAAGATTAGGGTTACCATACGTGTACAAATACCTATTAAATACATATAACAGAAAGACCGACCATATAGCAAGGGATGTCTATGGAAAACTCTGCAATAATTTACACGGGAAGTGGCTCTGTACATGAATATATATATATATATGTTATGCACAAATGAACCAGATTGTGTACACTGAGGACAAACAGTATTCTAATCATTACCCCGATTAAAAAAACTAAAACAAGAAGTAATGTGACATAAACTTATTGGGGTTTCTCCTGGCACATTCCATTTTAATTTACAACCTAGGAACAGGACTTCCAGAAAGGCTCTGCTGCCCTAGGAACCAGATTTGGGAATGGAGAAATGCTGCCGCCTTGTGGCCGTTTCCCAAAACAGCAGCTTTAAACCCAGTGCTAATGCTCACTAGATATTCACACTCATTACAGGCCTATGAATGACACCTGACCTCAGAAACAATCCTGGGTTCGAAAATTGACCAAAACATTCAAAAGAGGGCAACCTTTCAAGAAGACAATTTCCAGAGGTTAATTGTACTCTCTGTTTCTTTCTGTTATTTTAACAGAACTTTAAAAAGGCGTGGAAAAATGCTGAACACTAGGAATAATTCAAGACATGCAAATCCAAATTCCAAAAACCTATCAGCTCACACCAGTCAGAATGGCCATCAGAAAAATGCTGCAAACAGTAAATGCTGAAGGGTTTGAGGAGAAATGCCTACCCTTGGTTCAACGTGGGACATGGTAAGAGCCAGTAAGGAAAACACAAAGGAGGTGCCTTGGAAAGGTAAATACTGAGCTACCATTCAATCAAGCATACCCACTGCTGGGCCTATCACCTGACAGGATGAGAATCAAAACTAAACAGGCTGGGCTTCCCTGGTGGCACAGACGTTGAGAGTCCGCCTGCCGATGCAGGGGACACGGGTTCGTGCCCCGGTCCGGGAAGATCCCACATGCCGTGGAGAGGCTGGTCCCGTGAGCTATGGCAGCTGGGCCTGTGCATCCGGAGCCTCTGCTCTGCAACGGGAGGGGCCACCGCAGTGAGAGGCCCGCGTACCGCAAAAGAAATCAAAACCATAAAAAAAGATACAGGCTGAAAATCCTGCACTCCAGCAATATTTACCATAGACAACACTTGGAAGCTACGAAAATGTCCATCAACAGAGGAATGCACCAAGAACAAGTGGTCCATGTACGCAATGGAATATGACTCCAATAAAAAATATAAATTCAATTTAGAAAACAAACATAAGTAAGGAGACATCAGCATTTGGGGGTTTCTCCGGGCACATTCCACTCTAATATATAACCGAGGAACACCACTGCCAGGAAGGTCTGTTCGCCTAGTTACCAAATTGGGAAAAGCAGAAATGCTGCCTAGAGATAATCACAGAACATGAGGTAAGTCGGAAAGCAAAAGACATAATGAAAGAAATGCTGCCGCCCTCTGGACGTTACCTGCAACAGCAGCTTTAAAACCTGTGCTAAGGGTCACTTCATATGCACCAGTACTGGAGGGCTGTAAATGAAACCTGCCCAGAAAATGTCTTGAGGGAGGTAATGGCCAAAATATTTCTAAATGTCACACACACTTCACGAAAACAATTTGAAGAGGTAAGCTGTACTCACAGTTTGAAGAAAAAAAGGACATGCCAGAAAGCTCAATTTCAAGGGTTTATGAGACGCATGCAAATCCAACCCCAAAGAGGTATATCAGCTCACACTGGTCAGAATATACATCAGCAAAAAAACACTACAAACAGTAAATGCTGAAGGTGTTGTGGAGAAGTGCATACCCTCAGCTTTAAGAGGGACGTAACCTGGTAAGAACCACTAATGAGAACAGAATGGAGGTGCCTTTGTAAAGTAAACATTTTGCTACTGTATGATCCAGCAGGCCCACTCCTGGGCCTATCACCTAAGAAGACAGAATTGGAAAGACACAGGCAGGCAAATGTGCATTGCCGCTCTATTACAATAGCCAAGACATGGAAGCAACCAAAAAGTCCATCAACAGATGAGTGGACAAAGAAGAACTGGTACATGTACAGAGGGAATATTAGCCAAGGGAAAAAAGGACACAATGCCATGTGCAGCACCGTAGATGAGTCTAGAGGTAGTCACGCGACTCGTACTAAGTCAGAAAGAGAGAGACACATATCGTATGATATCACTTATAGGTGTTACCTAAAAATTGATAGCAGTGAAGATATTTCCACAGAGAAGGGCAATCACAGATTCATTAAACAAACTTATGGTTCACCAATGGAAAGGTGTGAGGATTGGATACATTAGGATATTGGGGTTAACAGACATATACAAGCACAGGTGAACTATATAATCACCAAAGACCTACGGAATACCAAGAGAAGACTACTCAACACTCTGTCATAACGTACATGGGACAAGGATCCCAGGAAGAATAGACATATGTATATGTGTAAAAGAACCACATCTTGCACACCTACAACATGCCAAACATTGTAATCAAACTTGCTGTGATGAAAAATAAAAATTAAATTAAAAAAAACAAACAAGAAATAGTGAGACATAAATTGAAGGGGCTTTCCTGATACATTCCATTCTAAATTACAACCTAGAACACGACTTCCATTGAGGTTCTGTTGCCCAAGTAACCGGGTTTGGTAAAGGAGAACTGCTGCCACCTTGTGGCCGTTTCACACAACAGCAGCTTTAATCCCAGCGCTAATGGTCAGTTGATATTCAAAATAATTGCAGGCCTGTAAATGACACCTCCCTGAAAAAAAGTCCTGGGGTCGTATATCGATCAAAACATTCAAAAGACGTCCATATTTCAAAACGACAGTTTCAAGAGGCATAGTTTATGCACATTTCTCTTCTGTTTCTTTTACTTTCTTTCTTTTTTGTTAACAAAATGGGAATGGAAAAAGGCTGAACATCAGGAATCAATAAAGCCATGCAAATCCAGTGTACAAGAAAGTTCACCTCACAGCCGTCAGAATGGTCATCAGCCAAAAAGTCTACAAAGAATAAATGCTGAAGGGGTTTTAGAGAACCGCGTACCCTTTAGCTGCTGGTGGGATGAAACCTGGTCACAGCCAGTAGTGAGAACAGAATGGAGGTGCGTTTAAGGGTAAATATGGAGCTACCATGTGATCTGGTAGGCCCACTCATGGGCCTTTCACCTGATTAGACCAGAATCGAAAAGACACAGGCTGGTAATCCTGCACTGCAGCAACACGTACCATAGCCAAGACCTGGAAGAAACCGAAATGTCCATCAACAGAAAAATGCACCAAGAAGAAGTCGTCCATGTACACAATGGAATATTAGCCATGAAAAAGCATGGAACAGTGCCGTTGGCACCATCATAGAAGGATCTAGAGATAATCACCCAACTTGAAGTAAGAAAGAAACCGAAAGACAGACATCTTACGACATCACTTATAGGTGTTACCTAAAAATTGATACCCATGAAATAATTTCCAAGAGACGGACACGCATAGATTCAGAAAACCAATTAATGTTTAACCAAATGGAAAGGAATAAGGAATGTATGAACTAGGACATGGGGGTTAACAGATATGCACTAATACTTATGAAATGTATAATCACAACGTGCCTATGGAATACGAAGAGAGGTCTACTCAACACCCTATAATAACATCCACGGGAAAGGATCGAAAGAGGAATAGACAGATACATTGATAGGATGAACCAGAAACTGTACACCTAGGAGAATCTACATTTGTATCAAATTTGCTCTGATAATTAATAAAAATTAAATTTAATAAACAAACAACAATTTAGGAGATATAAGCTCTTGGGGGTTTGCGCTGGCACATTCCACTCTAATTTGCAGCTTACTAACACGATTTCCAGGAAAGCTCTGTTGCCCAAAAACCCAGAGTTGCAAATGTAGAAATGCTGCCGCCTTGTGGCCGTTTCCCGCAAGAGCGGCATTAAACCCACAGCTAATGGTCACTTAACATTCACAAGGACTCAGGGCTGTAAAGGACACCTGCCCTACATAATTGTGCGGAGGTAGGGAATGGCCGAAAAAATTCCAAACTGGCACATTTTTCAAGGAGATAGTATGCAGCGGTAAGTTTTACTCACTCATTTTCAAAAAAGAGGAAAATGGATAAAAGCTCAACATCAGGAATTATTAGACTCATGCAAATCTAACCTCCAAACAGGTTTCAACTCACACATGCCAACTACCATCAGCTAAAAGTCTGCAAACAACAAATGCTGAAGGGGTTTTAGAGAACTGTGTACCCTCTAGCTGCTGGTGAGATGTAAAGTGGTAACAGCCAATAATGAGAACAGAAAGGAGCTGTGTTTCAAAGTAAAAATTGAGCCACCATTCCATTCAGCAGGCCCACCGCTGAGACTCTCACCTGACAAGTCCAGAGTCGAGAAGGCACAGGCTTCAGCAGCTGCACTGCAGGAATTTTCACAATAGCCAAGACACGGAAGCAACCAAAATGTCCATCACCAGATGAGTGGAAAAAGAAGAAGTGGTCCATGTACACAATGGACTATTAGCCATGGAAAACAATGAAACACTGCTCTTTGAGGCACCATAGATGAGCCTAGACATAATCACAGAACATGAGGTAAGTCGGAAAGCAAAAGACATATCCTATGATATCACTTATAGGCGTTATCTAACAACTGACACAAATGAACATATTTCCACAGAGAAAGACACTCACAGGCTTAGAAAACAAACTATGCTTATCTAAAAGGACAGGTGGGGGAATGGAAAAATTAAGATTAGGGTTACCATACGTGTACAAATACCTATTAAATACATATAACAGAAAGACCGACCATATAGCAAGGGATGTCTATGGAAAACTCTGCAATAATTTACACGGGAAGTGGCTCTGTACATGAATATATATATATATATATATATATATATATATATATATATATATATTATATATGTTATGCACAAATGAACCAGATTGTGTACACTGAGGACAAACAGTATTCTAATCATTACCCCGATTAAAAAAACTAAAACAAGAAGTAATGTGACATAAACTTATTGGGGTTTCTCCTGGCACATTCCATTTTAATTTACAACCTAGGAACAGGACTTCCAGAAAGGCTCTGCTGCCCTAGGAACCAGATTTGGGAATGGAGAAATGCTGCCGCCTTGTGGCCGTTTACCAAAACAGCAGCGCTAAACCCAGTGCTAATGCTCACTTGATATTCACACTCATTACAGGCCTGTGAATGACACCTGACCTCAGAAACAATCCTGGGTTCGAAAATTGACCAAAACATTCAAAAGAGGGCAACCTTTCAGGAAGACAATTTCCAGAGGTTAATTGTACTCTCTGTTTCTTTCTGTTATTTTAACAGAACTTTAAAAAGGCGTGGAAAAATGCTAAACACTAGGAATAATTCAAGACATGCAAATCCAAATTACAAAAAACCTATCAGCTCACACCAGTCAGAATGGCCATCAGCAAAAATTCTGCAAACAGTAAATGCTGAAGGGTTTGAGGAGAAACGCCTACCCTTGGTTCAACGTGGGACATGGTAAGAGCCAGTAAGGAAAACACAAAGGAGGTGCCTTGGAAAGGTAAATACTGAGCTACCATTCAATCAAGCATACCCACTGCTGGGCCTATCACCTGACAGGATGAGAATCAAAACTAAACAGGCTGGGCTTCCCTGGTGGCGCAGACGTTGAGAGTCCGCCTGCCGATGCAGGGGACACGGGTTCGTGCCCCGGTCCGGGAAGATCCCACATGCCGTGGAGAGGCTGGTCCCGTGAGCTATGGCTGCTGGGCCTGTGCATCCGGAGCCTCTGCTCTGCAACGGGAGGGGCCACCGCAGTGAGAGGCCCGCGTACCGCAAAAGAAATCAAAACCAGAAAAAAAGATACAGGCTGAAAATCCTGCACTCCAGCAATATTTACCATACACAACACTTGGAAGCTACGAAAATGTCCATCAACAGAGGAATGCACCAAGAAGAAGTGGTCCATGTACGCAATGGAATATGACTCCAATAAAAAATATAAATTCAATTTAGAAAACAAACATAAGTAAGGAGACATCAGTATTTGGGGGTTTCTCCAGGCACATTCCACTCTAATATATAACCGAGGAACACCACTGCCAGGAAGGTCTGTTCGCCTAGTTACCAGATTGGGAAAAGCAGAAATGCTGCCTAGAGATAATCACAGAACATGAGGTAAGTCGGAAAGCAAAACACATAATGAAAGAAATGCTGCCGCCCTCTGGCCGTTACCTGCAACAGCAGCTTTAAAACCTGTGCTAAGGGTCACTTCATATGCACCAGTACTGGAGGGCTGTAAATGAAACCTGCCCACAAAATGTCTTGAGGGAGGTAATGGCCAAAATATTTCTAAATGTCACACACACTTCACGAAAACAATTTGAAGAGGTAAGCTGTACTCACAGTTTGAAGAAAAAAAGGACATGCCAGAAAGCTCAATTTCAAGGGTTTATGAGACACATGCAAATCCAACCCCAAAGAGGTATATCAGCTCACACTGGTCAGAATATACATCAGCAAAAAAACACTACAAACAGTAAATGCTGAAGGTGTTGTGGAGAAGTGCATACCCTCATCTTTAAGAGGGACGTAACCTGGTAAGAGCCACTAATGAGAACAGAATGGAGGTGCCTTTGTAAAGTAAACATTTTGCTACTGTGTGATCCAGCAGGCCCACTCCTGGGCCTATCACCTAAGAAGACAGAATTGGAAAGACACAGGCAGGCAAATGTGCATTGCCGCTCTATTACAATAGCCAAGACATGGAAGCAACCAACAAGTCCCTCAACAGATGAGTGGACAAAGAAGAACTGGTACATGTACAGAGGGAATATTGGCCAAGGGTAAAAAGGACACAATGCCATGTGCAGCACCATAGATGAGTCTAGAGGTAGTCACGCGACTCGTACTAAGTCAGAAAGAGAGAGACACATATCGTATGATATCACTTATAGGTGTTACCTAAAAATTGATAGCAGTGAAGATATTTCCACAGAGAAGGGCAATCACAGATTCATTAAACAAACTTATGGTTCACCAATGGAAAGGTGTGAGGATTGGATACATTAGGATATTGGGGTTAACAGACATATACAAACACAGGTGAACTATATAATCACCAAAGACCTACGGAATACCAAGAGAAGACTACGCAACACTCTGTCATAACGTACATGGGACAAGGATCCCAGGAAGAATAGACATATGTATATGTGTAAAAGAACCACATCTTGCACACCTACAACATGCCAAACATTGTAATCAAACTTGCTGTGATGAAAAATAAAAATTAAATTAAAAAAAAACAAACAAGAAATAGTGAGACATAAATTGAAGGGGCTTCCCTGATACATTCCATTCTAAATTACAACCTAGAACACGACTTCCATTGAGGTTCTGTTGCCCAAGTAACCGGGTTTGGTAAAGGAGAACTGCTGCCACCTTGTGGCCGTTTCACACAACAGCAGCTTTAATCCCAGCGCTAATGGTCAGTTGATATTCAAAATAATTGCAGGCCTGTAAATGACACCTCCCTGAAAAAAAGTCCTGGGGTCGTATATCGGTCAAAACATTCAAAAGACGTCCATATTTCAAAACGACAGTTTCAAGAGGCATAGTTTATGCACATTTCTCTTCTGTTTCTTTTACTTTCTTTCTTTTTTGTTAACAAAATGGGAATGGAAAAAGGCTGAACATCAGGAATCAATAAAGCCATGCAAATCCAGTGTACAAGAAAGTTCACCTCACAGCCGTCAGAATGGTCATCAGCCAAAAAGTCTACAAAGAATAAATGCTGAAGGGGTTTTAGAGAACCGCGTACCCTTTAGCTGCTGGTGGGATGAAACCTGGTCACAGCCAGTAGTGAGAACAGAATGGAGGTGCGTTTAAGGGTAAATATGGAGCTACCATGTGATCTGGTAGGCCCACTCATGGGCCTTTCACCTGATTAGACCAGAATCGAAAAGACACAGGCTGGCAATCCTGCACTGCAGCAACACGTACCATAGCCAAGACCTGGAAGAAACCGAAATGTCCATCAACAGAAAAATGCACCAAGAAGAAGTCGTCCATGTACACAATGGAATATTAGCCATGAAAAAGCATGGAACAGTGCCGTTGGCACCATCATAGAAGGATCTAGAGATAATCACCCAACTTGAAGTAAGAAAGAAACCGAAAGACAGACATCTTACGACATCACTTATAGGTGTTACCTAAAACTTGATACCCATGAAATAATTTCCAAGAGACGGACACGCATAGATTCAGAAAACCAGTTAATGTTTAACCAAATGGAAAGGAATAAGGAATGTATGAACTAGGACATGGGGGTTAACAGATATGCACTAATACTTATGAAATGTATAATCACAACGTGCCTATGGAATACGAAGAGAGGTCTACTCAACACCCTATAATAACATCCACGGGAAAGGATCGAAAGAGGAATAGACAGATACATTGATAGGATGAACCAGAAACTGTACACCTAGGAGAATCTACATTTGTATCAAATTTGCTCTGATAATTAATAAAAATTAAATTTAATAAACAAACAACAATTTAGGAGATATAAGCTCTTGGGGGTTTGCGCTGGCACATTCCACTCTAATTTGCAGCTTACTAACACGATTTCCAGGAAAGCTCTGTTGCCCAAAAACCCAGAGTTGGAAATGTAGAAATGCTGCCGCCTTGTGGCCGTTTCCCGCAAGAGCAGCATTAAACCCACAGCTAATGGTCACTTAACATTCACAAGGACTCAGGGCTGTAAAGGACACCTGCCCTACACAATTGTGCGGAGGTAGGGAATGGCCGAAAAAATTCCAAACTGGCACATTTTTCAAGGAGATAGTATGCAGCGGTAAGTTTTACTCACTCATTTTCAAAAAAGAGGAAAATGGATAAAAGCTCAACATCAGGAATTATTAGACTCATGCAAATCTAACCTCCAAACAGGTTTCAACTCACACATGCCAACTACCATCAGCTAAAAGTCTGCACACAACAAATGCTGAAGGGGTTTTAGAGAACTGTGTACCCTCTAGCTGCTGGTGAGATGTAAAGTGGTAACAGCCAATAATGAGAACAGAAAGGAGCTGTGTTTCAAAGTAAAAATTGAGCCACCATTCCATTCAGCAGGCCCACCGCTGAGACTCTCACCTGACAAGTCCAGAGTCGAGAAGGCACAGGCTTCAGCAGCTGCACTGCAGGAATTTTCACAATAGCCAAGACACGGAAGCAACCAAAATGTCCATCACCAGATGAGTGGAACAAGAAGAAGTGGTCCATGTACACAATGGACTATTAGCCATGGAAAACAATGAAACACTGCTCTTTGAGGCACCATAGATGAGCCTAGACATAATCACAGAACATGAGGTAAGTCGGAAAGCAAAAGACATATCCTATGATATCACTTATAGGCGTTATCTAACAACTGACACAAATGAACATATTTCCACAGAGAAAGACACTCACAGGCTTAGAAAACAAACTATGCTTATCTAAAAGGACAGGTGGGGGAATGGAAAAATTAAGATTAGGGTTACCATACATGTACAAATACCTATTAAATACATATAACAGAAAGACCGACCATATAGCAAGGGATGTCTATGGAAAACTCTGCAATAATTTACACGGGAAGTGGCTCTGTACATGAATATATATATATATATATATATATATATATATATATATATATATATATATATATATGTTATGCACAAATGAACCAGATTGTGTACACTGAGGACAAACAGTATTCTAATCATTACCCCGATTAAAAAAACTAAAACAAGAAGTAATGTGACATAAACTTATTGGGGTTTCTCCTGGCACATTCCATTTTAATTTCCAACCTAGGAACAGGACTTCCAGAAAGGCTCTGCTGCCCTAGGAACCAGATTTGGGAATGGAGAAATGCTGCCGCCTTGTGGCCGTTTCCCAAAACAGCAGCTTTAAACCCAGTGCTAATGCTCACTAGATATTCACACTCATTACAGGCCTATGAATGACACCTGACCTCAGAAACAATCCTGGATTCGAAAATTGACCAAAACATTCAAAAGAGGGCAACCTTTCAAGAAGACAATTTCCAGAGGTTAATTGTACTCTCTGTTTCTTTCTGTTATTTTAACAGAACTTTAAAAAGGCGTGGAAAAATGCTGAACACTAGGAATAATTCAAGACATGCAAATCCAAATTACAAAAAACCTATCAGCTCACACCAGTCAGAATGGCCATCAGCAAAAATGCTGCAAACAGTAAATGCTGAAGGGTTTGAGGAGAAATGCCTACCCTTGGTTCAACGTGGGACATGGTAAGAGCCAGTAAGGAAAACACAAAGGAGGTGCCTTGGAAAGGTAAATACTGAGCTACCATTCAATCAAGCATACCCACTGCTGGGCCTATCACCTGACAGGATGAGAATCAAAACTAAACAGGCTGGGCTTCCCTGGTGGCACAGACGTTGAGAGTCCGCCTGCCGATGCAGGGGACACGGGTTCGTGCCCCGGTCCGGGAAGATCCCACATGCCTTGGAGAGGCTGGTCCCGTGAGCTATGGCTGCTGGGCCTGTGCATCCGGAGCCTCTGCTCTGCAACGGGAGGGGCCACCGCAGTGAGTGGCCCGCGTACCGCAAAAGAAATCAAAACCATAAAAAAAGATACAGGCTGAAAATCCTGCACTCCAGCAATATTTACCATAGACAACAATTGGAAGCTACGAAAATGTCCATCAACAGAGGAATGCACCAAAAACAAGTGGTCCATGTACGCAATGGAATATGACTCCAATAAAAAATATAAATTCAATTTAGAAAACAAACATAAGTAAGGAGACATCAGCATTTGGGGGTTTCTCCGGGCACATTCCACTCTAATATATAACCGAGGAACACCACTGCCAGGAAGGTCTGTTCGCCTAGTTACCAGATTGGGAAAAGCAGAAATGCTGCCTAGAGATAATCACAGAACATGAGGTAAGTCGGAAAGCAAAAGACATAATGAAAGAAATGCTGCCGCCCTCTGGCCGTTACCTGCAACAGCAGCTTTAAAACCTGTGCTAAGGGTCACTTCATATGCACCAGTACTGGAGGGCTGTAAATGAAACCTGCCCACAAAATGTCTTGAGGGAGGTAATGGCCAAAATATTTCTAAATGTCACACACACTTCACGAAAACAATTTGAAGAGGTAAGCTGTAGTCACAGTTTGAAGAAAAAAAGGACATGCCAGAAAGCTCAATTTCAAGGGTTTATGAGACACATGCAAATCCAACCCCAAAGAGGTATATCAGCTCACACTGGTCAGAATATACATCAGCAAAAAAACACTACAAACAGTAAATGCTGAAGGTGTTGTGGAGAAGTGCATACCCTCATCTTTAAGAGGGACGTAACCTGGTAAGAGCCACTAATGAGAACAGAATGGAGGTGCCTTTGTAAAGTAAACATTTTGCTACTGTGTGATCCAGCAGGCCCACTCCTGGGCCTATCACCTAAGAAGACAGAATTGGAAAGACACAGGCAGGCAAATGTGCATTGCCGCTCTATTACAATAGCCAAGACATGGAAGCAACCAACAAGTCCCTCAACAGATGAGTGGACAAAGAAGAACTGGTACATGTACAGAGGGAATATTGGCCAAGGGTAAAAAGGACACAATGCCATGTGCAGCACCGTAGATGAGTCTAGAGGTAGTCACGCGACTCGTACTAAGTCAGAAAGAGAGAGACACATATCGTATGATATCACTTATAGGTGTTACCTAAAAATTGATAGCAGTGAAGATATTTCCACAGAGAAGGGCAATCACAGATTCATTAAACAAACTTATGGTTCACCAATGGAAAGGTGTGAGGATTGGATACATTAGGATATTGGGGTTAACAGACATATACAAACACAGGTGAACTATATAATCACCAAAGACCTACGGAATACCAAGAGAAGACTACGCAACACTCTGTCATAACGTACATGGGACAAGGATCCCAGGAAGAATAGACATATGTATATGTGTAAAAGAACCACATCTTGCACACCTACAACATGCCAAACATTGTAATCAAACTTGCTGTGATGAAAAATAAAAATTAAATTAAAAAAAAACAAACAAGAAATAGTGAGACATAAATTGAAGGGGCTTCCCTGATACATTCCATTCTAAATTACAACCTAGAACACGACTTCCATTGAGGTTCTGTTGCCCAAGTAACCGGGTTTGGTAAAGGAGAACTGCTGCCACCTTGTGGCCGTTTCACACAACAGCAGCTTTAATCCCAGCGCTAATGGTCAGTTGATATTCAAAATAATTGCAGGCCTGTAAATGACACCTCCCTGAAAAAAAGTCCTGGGGTCGTATATCGATCAAAACATTCAAAAGACGTCCATATTTCAAAACGACAGTTTCAAGAGGCATAGTTTATGCACATTTCTCTTCTGTTTCTTTTACTTTCTTTCTTTTTTGTTAACAAAATGGGAATGGAAAAAGGCTGAACATCAGGAATCAATAAAGCCATGCAAATCCAGTGTACAAGAAAGTTCACCTCACAGCCGTCAGAATGGTCATCAGCCAAAAAGTCTACAAAGAATAAATGCTGAAGGGGTTTTAGAGAACCGCGTACCCTTTAGCTGCTGGTGGGATGAAACCTGGTCACAGCCAGTAGTGAGAACAGAATGGAGGTGCGTTTAAGGGTAAATATGGAGCTACCATGTGATCTGGTAGGCCCACTCATGGGCCTTTCACCTGATTAGACCAGAATCGAAAAGACACAGGCTGGCAATCCTGCACTGCAGCAACACGTACCATAGCCAAGACCTGGAAGAAACCGAAATGTCCATCAACAGAAAAATGCACCAAGAAGAAGTCGTCCATGTACACAATGGAATATTAGCCATGAAAAAGCATGGAACAGTGCCGTTGGCACCATCATAGAAGGATCTAGAGATAATCACCCAACTTGAAGTAAGAAAGAAACCGAAAGACAGACATCTTACGACATCACTTATAGGTGTTACCTAAAAATTGATACCCATGAAATAATTTCCAAGAGACGGACACGCATAGATTCAGAAAACCAGTTAATGTTTAACCAAATGGAAAGGAATAAGGAATGTATGAACTAGGACATGGGGGTTAACAGATATGCACTAATACTTATGAAATGTATAATCACAACGTGCCTATGGAATACGAAGAGAGGTCTACTCAACACCCTATAATAACATCCACGGGAAAGGATCGAAAGAGGAATAGACAGATACATTGATAGGATGAACCAGAAACTGTACACCTAGGAGAATCTACATTTGTATCAAATTTGCTCTGATAATTAATAAAAATTAAATTTAATAAACAAACAACAATTTAGGAGATATAAGCTCTTGGGGGTTTGCGCTGGCACATTCCACTCTAATTTGCAGCTTACTAACACGATTTCCAGGAAAGCTCTGTTGCCCAAAAACCCAGAGTTGGAAATGTAGAAATGCTGCCGCCTTGTGGCCGTTTCCCGCAAGAGCAGCATTAAACCCACAGCTAATGGTCACTTAACATTCACAAGGACTCAGGGCTGTAAAGGACACCTGCCCTACACAATTGTGCGGAGGTAGGGAATGGCCGAAAAAATTCCAAACTGGCACATTTTTCAAGGAGATAGTATGCAGCGGTAAGTTTTACTCACTCATTTTCAAAAAAGAGGAAAATGGATAAAAGCTCAACATCAGGAATTATTAGACTCATGCAAATCTAACCTCCAAACAGGTTTCAACTCACACATGCCAACTACCATCAGCTAAAAGTCTGCACACAACAAATGCTGAAGGGGTTTTAGAGAACTGTGTACCCTCTAGCTGCTGGTGAGATGTAAAGTGGTAACAGCCAATAATGAGAACAGAAAGGAGCTGTGTTTCAAAGTAAAAATTGAGCCACCATTCCATTCAGCAGGCCCACCGCTGAGACTCTCACCTGACAAGTCCAGAGTCGAGAAGGCACAGGCTTCAGCAGCTGCACTGCAGGAATTTTCACAATAGCCAAGACACGGAAGCAACCAAAATGTCCATCACCAGATGAGTGGAAAAAGAAGAAGTGGTCCATGTACACAATGGACTATTAGCCATGGAAAACAATGAAACACTGCTCTTTGAGGCACCATAGATGAGCCTAGACATAATCACAGAACATGAGGTAAGTCGGAAAGCAAAAGACATACCCTATGATATCACTTATAGGCGTTATCTAACAACTGACACAAATGAACATATTTCCACAGAGAAAGACACTCACAGGCTTAGAAAACAAACTATGCTTATCTAAAAGGACAGGTGGGGGAATGGAAAAATTAAGATTAGGGTTACCATACGTGTACAAATACCTATTAAATACATATAACAGAAAGACCGACCATATAGCAAGGGATGTCTATGGAAAACTCTGCAATAATTTACACGGGAAGTGGCTCTGTACATGAATATATATATATATATATATATATATATATATATATATATATATATATATGTTATGCACAAATGAACCAGATTGTGTACACTGAGGACAAACAGTATTCTAATCATTACCCCGATTAAAAAAACTAAAACAAGAAGTAATGTGACATAAACTTATTGGGGTTTCTCCTGGCACATTCCATTTTAATTTACAACCTAGGAACAGGACTTCCAGAAAGGCTCTGCTGCCCTAGGAACCAGATTTGGGAATGGAGAAATGCTGCCGCCTTGTGGCCGTTTCCCAAAACAGCAGCTTTAAACCCAGTGCTAATGCTCACTTGATATTCACACTCATTACAGGCCTGTGAATGACACCTGACCTCAGAAACAATCCTGGGTTCGAAAATTGACCAAAACATTCAAAAGAGGGCAACCTTTCAGGAAGACAATTTCCAGAGGTTAATTGTACTCTCTGTTTCTTTCTGTTATTTTAACAGAACTTTAAAAAGGCGTGGAAAAATGCTAAACACTAGGAATAATTCAAGACATGCAAATCCAAATTACAAAAAACCTATCAGCTCACACCAGTCAGAATGGCCATCAGCAAAAATTCTGCAAACAGTAAATGCTGAAGGGTTTGAGGAGAAACGCCTACCCTTGGTTCAACGTGGGACATGGTAAGAGCCAGTAAGGAAAACACAAAGGAGGTGCCTTGGAAAGGTAAATACTGAGCTACCATTCAATCAAGCATACCCACTGCTGGGCCTATCACCTGACAGGATGAGAATCAAAACTAAACAGGCTGGGCTTCCCTGGTGGCGCAGACGTTGAGAGTCCGCCTGCCGATGCAGGGGACACGGGTTCGTGCCCCGGTCCGGGAAGATCCCACATGCCGTGGAGAGGCTGGTCCCGTGAGCTATGGCTGCTGGGCCTGTGCATCCGGAGCCTCTGCTCTGCAACGGGAGGGGCCACCGCAGTGAGAGGCCCGCGTACCGCAAAAGAAATCAAAACCAGAAAAAAAGATACAGGCTGAAAATCCTGCACTCCAGCAATATTTACCATACACAACACTTGGAAGCTACGAAAATGTCCATCAACAGAGGAATGCACCAAGAAGAAGTGGTCCATGTACGCAATGGAATATGACTCCAATAAAAAATATAAATTCAATTTAGAAAACAAACATAAGTAAGGAGACATCAGCATTTGGGGGTTTCTCCGGGCACATTCCACTCTAATATATAACCGAGGAACACCACTGCCAGGAAGGTCTGTTCGCCTAGTTACCAGATTGGGAAAAGCAGAAATGCTGCCTAGAGATAATCACAGAACATGAGGTAAGTCGGAAAGCAAAAGACATAATGAAAGAAATGCTGCCGCCCTCTGGCCGTTACCTGCAACAGCAGCTTTAAAACCTGTGCTAAGGGTCACTTCATATGCACCAGTACTGGAGGGCTGTAAATGAAACCTGCCCACAAAATGTCTTGAGGGAGGTAATGGCCAAAATATTTCTAAATGTCACACACACTTCACGAAAACAATTTGAAGAGGTAAGCTGTACTCACAGTTTGAAGAAAAAAAGGACATGCCAGAAAGCTCAATTTCAAGGGTTTATGAGACACATGCAAATCCAACCCCAAAGAGGTATATCAGCTCACACTGGTCAGAATATACATCAGCAAAAAAACACTACAAACAGTAAATGCTGAAGGTGTTGTGGAGAAGTGCATACCCTCATCTTTAAGAGGGACGTAACCTGGTAAGAGCCACTAATGAGAACAGAATGGAGGTGCCTTTGTAAAGTAAACATTTTGCTACTGTGTGATCCAGCAGGCCCACTCCTGGGCCTATCACCTAAGAAGACAGAATTGGAAAGACACAGGCAGGCAAATGTGCATTGCCGCTCTATTACAATAGCCAAGACATGGAAGCAACCAACAAGTCCCTCAACAGATGAGTGGACAAAGAAGAACTGGTACATGTACAGAGGGAATATTAGCCAAGGGTAAAAAGGACACAATGCCATGTGCAGCACCGTAGATGAGTCTAGAGGTAGTCACGCGACTCGTACTAAGTCAGAAAGAGAGAGACACATATCGTATGATATCACTTATAGGTGTTACCTAAAAATTGATAGCAGTGAAGATATTTCCACAGAGAAGGGCAATCACAGATTCATTAAACAAACTTATGGTTCACCAATGGAAAGGTGTGAGGATTGGATACATTAGGATATTGGGGTTAACAGACATATACAAACACAGGTGAACTATATAATCACCAAAGACCTACGGAATACCAAGAGAAGACTACTCAACACTCTGTCATAACGTACATGGGACAAGGATCCCAGGAAGAATAGACATATGTATATGTGTAAAAGAACCACATCTTGCACACCTACAACATGCCAAACATGGTAATCAAACTTGCTGTGATGAAAAATAAAAATTAAATTAAAAAAAACAAACAAGAAATAGTGAGACATAAATTGAAGGGGCTTCCCTGATACATTCCATTCTAAATTACAACCTAGAACACGACTTCCATTGAGGTTCTGTTGCCCAAGTAACCGGGTTTGGTAAAGGAGAACTGCTGCCACCTTGTGGCCGTTTCACACAACAGCAGCTTTAATCCCAGCACTAATGGTCAGTTGATATTCAAAATAATTGCAGGCCTGTAAATGACACCTCCCTGAAAAAAAGTCCTGGGGTCGTATATCGATCAAAACATTCAAAAGACGTCCATATTTCAAAACGACAGTTTCAAGAGGCATAGTTTATGCACATTTCTCTTCTGTTTCTTTTACTTTCTTTCTTTTTTGTTAACAAAATGGGAATGGAAAAAGGCTGAACATCAGGAATCAATAAAGCCATGCAAATCCAGTGTACAAGAAAGTTCACCTCACAGCCGTCAGAATGGTCATCAGCCAAAAAGTCTACAAAGAATAAATGCTGAAGGGGTTTTAGAGAACCGCGTACCCTTTAGCTGCTGGTGGGATGAAACCTGGTCACAGCCAGTAGTGAGAACAGAATGGAGGTGCGTTTAAGGGTAAATATGGAGCTACCATGTGATCTGGTAGGCCCACTCATGGGCCTTTCACCTGATTAGACCAGAATCGAAAAGACACAGGCTGGCAATCCTGCACTGCAGCAACACGTACCATAGCCAAGACCTGGAAGAAACCGAAATGTCCATCAACAGAAAAATGCACCAAGAAGAAGTCGTCCATGTACACAATGGAATATTAGCCATGAAAAAGCATGGAACAGTGCCGTTGGCACCATCATAGAAGGATCTAGAGATAATCACCCAACTTGAAGTAAGAAAGAAACCGAAAGACAGACATCTTACGACATCACTTATAGGTGTTACCTAAAAATTGATACCCATGAAATAATTTCCAAGAGACGGACACGCATAGATTCAGAAAACCAGTTAATGTTTAACCAAATGGAAAGGAATAAGGAATGTATGAACTAGGACATGGGGGTTAACAGATATGCACTAATACTTATGAAATGTATAATCACAACGTGCCTATGGAATACGAAGAGAGGTCTACTCAACACCCTATAATAACATCCACGGGAAAGGATCGAAAGAGGAATAGACAGATACATTGATAGGATGAACCAGAAACTGTACACCTAGGAGAATCTACATTTGTATCAAATTTGCTCTGATAATTAATAAAAATTAAATTTAATAAACAAACAACAATTTAGGAGATATAAGCTCTTGGGGGTTTGCGCTGGCACATTCCACTCTAATTTGCAGCTTACTAACACGATTTCCAGGAAAGCTCTGTTGCCCAAAAACCCAGAGTTGCAAATGTAGAAATGCTGCCGCCTTGTGGCCGTTTCCCGCAAGAGCGGCATTAAACCCACAGCTAATGGTCACTTAACATTCACAAGGACTCAGGGCTGTAAAGGACACCTGCCCTACATAATTGTGCGGAGGTAGGGAATGGCCGAAAAAATTCCAAACTGGCACATTTTTCAAGGAGATAGTATGCAGCGGTAAGTTTTACTCACTCATTTTCAAAAAAGAGGAAAATGGATAAAAGCTCAACATCAGGAATTATTAGACTCATGCAAATCTAACCTCCAAAAAGGTTTCAACTCACACATGCCAACTACCATCAGCTAAAAGTCTGCACACAACAAATGCTGAAGGGGTTTTAGAGAACTGTGTACCCTCTAGCTGCTGGTGAGATGTAAAGTGGTAACAGCCAATAATGAGAACAGAAAGGAGCTGTGTTTCAAAGTAAAAATTGAGCCACCATTCCATTCAGCAGGCCCACCGCTGAGACTCTCACCTGAGAAGTCCAGAGTCGAGAAGGCACAGGCTTCAGCAGCTGCACTGCAGGAATTTTCACAATAGCCAAGACACGGAAGCAACCAAAATGTCCATCACCAGATGAGTGGAACAAGAAGAAGTGGTCCATGTACACAATGGACTATTAGCCATGGAAAACAATGAAACACTGCTCTTTGAGGCACCATAGATGAGCCTAGACATAATCACAGAACATGAGGTAAGTCGGAAAGCAAAAGACATATCCTATGATATCACTTATAGGCGTTATCTAACAACTGACACAAATGAACATATTTCCACAGAGAAAGACACTCACAGGCTTAGAAAACAAACTATGCTTATGTAAAAGGACAGGTGGGGGAATGGAAAAATTAAGATTAGGGTTACCATACATGTACAAATACCTATTAAATACATATAACAGAAAGACCGACCATATAGCAAGGGATGTCTATGGAAAACTCTGCAATAATTTACACGGGAAGTGGCTCTGTACATGAATATATATATATATATATATATATATATATATATATATATATATGTTATGCACAAATGAACCAGATTGTGTACACTGAGGACAAACAGTATTCTAATCATTACCCCGATTAAAAAAACTAAAACAAGAAGTAATGTGACATAAACTTATTGGGGTTTCTCCTGGCACATTCCATTTTAATTTCCAACCTAGGAACAGGACTTCCAGAAAGGCTCTGCTGCCCTAGGAACCAGATTTGGGAATGGAGAAATGCTGCCGCCTTGTGGCCGTTTCCCAAAACAGCAGCTTTAAACCCAGTGCTAATGCTCACTAGATATTCACACTCATTACAGGCCTATGAATGACACCTGACCTCAGAAACAATCCTGGATTCGAAAATTGACCAAAACATTCAAAAGAGGGCAACCTTTCAAGAAGACAATTTCCAGAGGTTAATTGTACTCTCTGTTTCTTTCTGTTATTTTAACAGAACTTTAAAAAGGCGTGGAAAAATGCTGAACACTAGGAATAATTCAAGACATGCAAATCCAAATTACAAAAAACCTATCAGCTCACACCAGTCAGAATGGCCATCAGCAAAAATGCTGCAAACAGTAAATGCTGAAGGGTTTGAGGAGAAATGCCTACCCTTGGTTCAACGTGGGACATGGTAAGAGCCAGTAAGGAAAACACAAAGGAGGTGCCTTGGAAAGGTAAATACTGAGCTACCATTCAATCAAGCATACCCACTGCTGGGCCTATCACCTGACAGGATGAGAATCAAAACTAAACAGGCTGGGCTTCCCTGGTGGCACAGACGTTGAGAGTCCGCCTGCCGATGCAGGGGACACGGGTTCGTGCCCCGGTCCGGGAAGATCCCACATGCCTTGGAGAGGCTGGTCCCGTGAGCTATGGCTGCTGGGCCTGTGCATCCGGAGCCTCTGCTCTGCAACGGGAGGGGCCACCGCAGTGAGTGGCCCGCGTACCGCAAAAGAAATCAAAACCATAAAAAAAGATACAGGCTGAAAATCCTGCACTCCAGCAATATTTACCATAGACAACAATTGGAAGCTACGAAAATGTCCATCAACAGAGGAATGCACCAAAAACAAGTGGTCCATGTACGCAATGGAATATGACTCCAATAAAAAATATAAATTCAATTTAGAAAACAAACATAAGTAAGGAGACATCAGCATTTGGGGGTTTCTCCGGGCACATTCCACTCTAATATATAACCGAGGAACACCACTGCCAGGAAGGTCTGTTCGCCTAGTTACCAGATTGGGAAAAGCAGAAATGCTGCCTAGAGATAATCACAGAACATGAGGTAAGTCGGAAAGCAAAAGACATAATGAAAGAAATGCTGCCGCCCTCTGGACGTTACCTGCAACAGCAGCTTTAAAACCTGTGCTAAGGGTCACTTCATATGCACCAGTACTGGAGGGCTGTAAATGAAACCTGCCCACAAAATGTCTTGAGGGAGGTAATGGCCAAAATATTTCTAAATGTCACACACACTTCACGAAAACAATTTGAAGAGGTAAGCTGTAGTCACAGTTTGAAGAAAAAAAGGACATGCCAGAAAGCTCAATTTCAAGGGTTTATGAGACACATGCAAATCCAACCCCAAAGAGGTATATCAGCTCACACTGGTCAGAATATACATCAGCAAAAAAACACTACAAACAGTAAATGCTGAAGGTGTTGTGGAGAAGTGCATACCCTAAGCTTTAAGAGGGACGTAACCTGGTAAGAGCCACTAATGAGAACAGAATGGAGGTGCCTTTGTAAAGTAAACATTTTGCTACTGTGTGATCCAGCAGGCCCACTCCTGGGCCTATCACCTAAGAAGACAGAATTGGAAAGACACAGGCAGGCAAATGTGCATTGCCGCTCTATTACAATAGCCAAGACATGGAAGCAACCAACAAGTCCCTCAACAGATGAGTGGACAAAGAAGAACTGGTACATGTACAGAGGGAATATTAGCCAAGGGTAAAAAGGACACAATGCCATGTGCAGCACCGTAGATGAGTCTAGAGGTAGTCACGCGACTCGTACTAAGTCAGAAAGAGAGAGACACATATCGTATGATATCACTTATAGGTGTTACCTAAAAATTGATAGCAGTGAAGATATTTCCACAGAGAAGGGCAATCACAGATTCATTAAACAAACTTATGGTTCACCAATGGAAAGGTGTGAGGATTGGATACATTAGGATATTGGGGTTAACAGACATATACAAACACAGGTGAACTATATAATCACCAAAGACCTACGGAATACCAAGAGAAGACTACTCAACACTCTGTCATAACGTACATGGGACAAGGATCCCAGGAAGAATAGACATATGTATATGTGTAAAAGAACCACATCTTGCACACCTACAACATGCCAAACATGGTAATCAAACTTGCTGTGATGAAAAATAAAAATTAAATTAAAAAAAACAAACAAGAAATAGTGAGACATAAATTGAAGGGGCTTCCCTGATACATTCCATTCTAAATTACAACCTAGAACACGACTTCCATTGAGGTTCTGTTGCCCAAGTAACCGGGTTTGGTAAAGGAGAACTGCTGCCACCTTGTGGCCGTTTCACACAACAGCAGCTTTAATCCCAGCACTAATGGTCAGTTGATATTCAAAATAATTGCAGGCCTGTAAATGACACCTCCCTGAAAAAAAGTCCTGGGGTCGTATATCGATCAAAACATTCAAAAGACGTCCATATTTCAAAACGACAGTTTCAAGAGGCATAGTTTATGCACATTTCTCTTCTGTTTCTTTTACTTTCTTTCTTTTTTGTTAACAAAATGGGAATGGAAAAAGGCTGAACATCAGGAATCAATAAAGCCATGCAAATCCAGTGTACAAGAAAGTTCACCTCACAGCCGTCAGAATGGTCATCAGCCAAAAAGTCTACAAAGAATAAATGCTGAAGGGGTTTTAGAGAACCGCGTACCCTTTAGCTGCTGGTGGGATGAAACCTGGTCACAGCCAGTAGTGAGAACAGAATGGAGGTGCGTTTAAGGGTAAATATGGAGCTACCATGTGATCTGGTAGGCCCACTCATGGGCCTTTCACCTGATTAGACCAGAATCGAAAAGACACAGGCTGGCAATCCTGCACTGCAGCAACACGTACCATAGCCAAGACCTGGAAGAAACCGAAATGTCCATCAACAGAAAAATGCACCAAGAAGAAGTCGTCCATGTACACAATGGAATATTAGCCATGAAAAAGCATGGAACAGTGCCGTTGGCACCATCATAGAAGGATCTAGAGATAATCACCCAACTTGAAGTAAGAAAGAAACCGAAAGACAGACATCTTACGACATCACTTATAGGTGTTACCTAAAAATTGATACCCATGAAATAATTTCCAAGAGATGGACACACATAGATTCAGAAAACCAATTAATGTTTAACCAAATGGAAAGGAATAAGGAATGTATGAACTAGGACATGGGGGTTAACAGATATGCACTAATACTTATGAAATGTATAATCACAACGTGCCTATGGAATACGAAGAGAGGTCTACTCAACACCCTATAATAACATCCACGGGAAAGGATCGAAAGAGGAATAGACAGATACATTGATAGGATGAACCAGAAACTGTACACCTAGGAGAATCTACATTTGTATCAAATTTGCTCTGATAATTAATAAAAATTAAATTTAATAAACAAACAACAATTTAGGAGATATAAGCTCTTGGGGGTTTGCGCTGGCACATTCCACTCTAATTTGCAGCTTACTAACACGATTTCCAGGAAAGCTCTGTTGCCCAAAAACCCAGAGTTGGAAATGTAGAAATGCTGCCGCCTTGTGGCCGTTTCCCGCAAGAGCGGCATTAAACCCACAGCTAATGGTCACTTAACATTCACAAGGACTCAGGGCTGTAAAGGACACCTGCCCTACACAATTGTGCGGAGGTAGGGAATGGCCGAAAAAATTCCAAACTGGCACATTTTTCAAGGAGATAGTATGCAGCGGTAAGTTTTACTCACTCATTTTCAAAAAAGAGGAAAATGGATAAAAGCTCAACATCAGGAATTATTAGACTCATGCAAATCTAACCTCCAAAAAGGTTTCAACTCACACATGCCAACTACCATCAGCTAAAAGTCTGCACACAACAAATGCTGAAGGGGTTTTAGAGAACTGTGTACCCTCTAGCTGCTGGTGAGATGTAAAGTGGTAACAGCCAATAATGAGAACAGAAAGGAGCTGTGTTTCAAAGTAAAAATTGAGCCACCATTCCATTCAGCAGGCCCACCACTGAGACTCTCACCTGACAAGTCCAGAGTCGAGAAGGCACAGGCTTCAGCAGCTGCACTGCAGGAATTTTCACAATAGCCAAGACACGGAAGCAACCAAAATGTCCATCAGCAGATGAGTGGAAAAAAAGAAGTGGTCCATGTACACAATGGAATATTAGCCATGGAAAACAATGAAACACTGCTCTTTGAGGCACCATAGATGAGCCTAGAGATAATCACAGAACATGAGGTAAGTTGGAAAGCAAATGACATATCCTATGATATCACTTATAGGCGTTATCTAACAACTGACACAAATGAACATATTTCCACAGAGAAAGACACTCACAGGCTTAGAAAACAAACTATGCTTATCTAAAAGGACAGGTGGGGGAATGGAAAAATTAAGATTAGGGTTACCATACGTGTACAAATACCTATTAAATACATATAACAGAAAGACCGACCATATAGCAAGGGATGTCTATGGAAAACTCTGCAATAATTTACACGGGAAGTGGCTCTGTACATGAATATATATATATATATATATATATATATATATGTTATGCACAAATGAACCAGATTGTGTACACTGAGGACAAACAGTATTCTAATTATTACCCCGATTAAAAAAACTAACACAAGAAGTAATGTGACATAAACTTATTGGGGTTTCTCCTGGCACATTCCATTTTAATTTACAACCTAGGAACAGGACTTCCAGAAAGGCTCTGCTGCCCTAGGAACCAGATTTGGGAATGGAGAAATGCTGCCGCCTTGTGGCCGTTTCCCAAAACAGCAGCTTTAAACCCAGTGCTAATGCTCACTTGATATTCACACTCATTACAGGCCTGTGAATGACACCTGACCTCAGAAACAATCCTGGGTTCGAAAATTGACCAAAAAATTCAAAAGAGGGCAACCTTTCAGGAAGACAATTTCCAGAGGTTAATTGTACTCTCTGTTTCTTTCTGTTATTTTAACAGAACTTTAAAAAGGCGTGGAAAAATGCTAAACACTAGGAATAATTCAAGACATGAAAATCCAAATTACAAAAAACCTATCAGCTCACACTAGTCAGAATGGCCATCAGCAAAAATTCTGCAAACAGTAAATGCTGAAGGGTTTGAGGAGAAACGCCTACCCTTGGTTCAACGTGGGACATGGTAAGAGCCAGTAAGGAAAACACAAAGGAGGTGCCTTGGAAAGGTAAATACTGAGCTACCATTCAATCAAGCATACCCACTGCTGGGCCTATCACCTGACAGGATGAGAATCAAAACTAAACAGGCTGGGCTTCCCTGGTGGCGCAGACGTTGAGAGTCCGCCTGCCGATGCAGGGGACACGGGTTCGTGCCCCGGTCCGGGAAGATCCCACATGCCGTGGAGAGGCTGGTCCCGTGAGCTATGGCTGCTGGGCCTGTGCATCCGGAGCCTCTGCTCTGCAACGGGAGGGGCCACCGCAGTGAGAGGCCCGCGTACCGCAAAAGAAATCAAAACCATAAAAAAAGATACAGGCTGAAAATCCTGCACTCCAGCAATATTTACCATACACAACACTTGGAAGCTACGAAAATGTCCATCAACAGAGGAATGCACCAAGAACAAGTGGTCCATGTACGCAATGGAATATGACTCCAATAAAAAATATAAATTCAATTTAGAAAACAAACATAAGTAAGGAGACATCAGCATTTGGGGGTTTCTCCGGGCACATTCCTCTCTAATATATAACTGAGGAACACCACTGCCAGGAAGGTCTGTTCGCCTAGTTACCAGATTGGGAAAAGCAGAAATGCTGCCTAGAGATAATCACAGAACATGAGGTAAGTCGGAAAGCAAAAGACATAATGAAAGAAATGCTGCCGCCCTCTGGCCGTTACCTGCAACAGCAGCTTTAAAACCTGTGCTAAGGGTCACTTCATATGCACCAGTACTGGAGGGCTGTAAATGAAACCTGCCCACAAAATGTCTTGAGGGAGGTAATGGCCAAAATATTTCTAAATGTCACACACACTTCACGAAAACAATTTGAAGAGGTAAGCTGTACTCACAGTTTGAAGAATAAAAGGACATGCCAGAAAGCTCAATTTCAAGGGTTTATGAGACACATGCAAATCCAACCCCAAAGAGGTATATCAGCTCACACTGGTCAGAATATACATCAGCAAAAAAACACTACAAACAGTAAATGCTGAAGGTGTTGTGGAGAAGTGCATACCCTCAGCTTTAAGAGGGACGTAACCTGGTAAGAGCCACTAATGAGAAGAGAATGGAGGTGCCTTTGTAAAGTAAACATTTTGCTACTGTGTGATCCAGCAGGCCCACTCCTGGGCCTATCACCTAAGAAGACAGAATTGGAAAGACACAGGCAGGCAAATGTGCATTGCCGCTCTATTACAATAGCCAAGACATGGAAGCAACCAACAAGTCCCTCAACAGATGAGTGGACAAAGAAGAACTGGTACATGTACAGAGGGAATATTAGCCAAGGGTAAAAAGGACACAATGCCATGTGCAGCACCGTAGATGAGTCTAGAGGTAGTCACGCGACTCGTACTAAGTCAGAAAGAGAGAGACACATATCGTATGATATCACTTATAGGTTTTACCTAAAAATTGATAGCAGTGAAGATATTTCCACAGAGAAGGGCAATCACAGATTCATTAAACAAACTTATGGTTCACCAATGGAAAGGTGTGAGGATTGGATACATTAGGATATTGGGGTTAACAGACATATACAAACACAGGTGAACTATATAATCACCAAAGACCTACGGAATACCAAGAGAAGACTACTCAACACTCTGTCATAACGTACATGGGACAAGGATCCCAGGAAGAATAGACATATGTATATGTGTAAAAGAACCACATCTTGCACACCTACAACATGCCAAACATTGTAATCAAACTTGCTGTGATGAAAAATAAAAATTAAATTAAAAAAAACAAACAAGAAATAGTGAGACATAAATTGAAGGGGCTTCCCTGATACATTCCATTCTAAATTACAACCTAGAACACGACTTCCATTGAGGTTCTGTTGCCCAAGTAACCGGGTTTGGTAAAGGAGAACTGCTGCCACCTTGTGGCCGTTTCACACAACAGCAGCTTTAGTCCCAGCGCTAATGGTCAGTTGATATTCAAAATAATTGCAGGCCTGTAAATGACACCTCCCTGAAAAAAAGTCCTGGGGTCGTATATCGATCAAAACATTCAAAAGACGTCCATATTTCAAAACGACAGTTTCAAGAGGCATAGTTTATGCACATTTCTCTTCTGTTTCTTTTACTTTCTTTCTTTTTTGTTAACAAAATGGGAATGGAAAAAGGCTGAACATCAGGAATCAATAAAGCCATGCAAATCCAGTGTACAAGAAAGTTCACCTCACAGCCGTCAGAATGGTCATCAGCCAAAAAGTCTACAAAGAATAAATGCTGAAGGGGTTTTAGAGAACCGCGTACCCTTTAGCTGCTGGTGGGATGAAACCTGGTCACAGCCAGTAGTGAGAACAGAATGGAGGTGCGTTTAAGGGTAAATATGGAGCTACCATGTGATCTGGTAGGCCCACTCATGGGCCTTTCACCTGATTAGACCAGAATCGAAAAGACACAGGCTGGCAATCCTGCACTGCAGCAACACGTACCATAGCCAAGACCTGGAAGAAACCGAAATGTCCATCAACAGAAAAATGCACCAAGAAGAAGTCGTCCATGTACACAATGGAATATTAGCCATGAAAAAGCATGGAACAGTGCCGTTGGCACCATCATAGAAGGATCTAGAGATAATCACCCAACTTGAAGTAAGAAAGAAACCGAAAGACAGACATCTTACGACATCACTTATAGGTGTTACCTAAAAATTGATACCCATGAAATAATTTCCAAGAGACGGACACGCATAGATTCAGAAAACCAGTTAATGTTTAACCAAATGGAAAGGAATAAGGAATGTATGAACTAGGACATGGGGGTTAACAGATATGCACTAATACTTATGAAATGTATAATCACAACGTGCCTATGGAATACGAAGAGAGGTCTACTCAACACCCTATAATAACATCCACGGGAAAGGATCGAAAGAGGAATAGACAGATACATTGATAGGATGAACCAGAAACTGTACACCTAGGAGAATCTACATTTGTATCAAATTTTCTCTGATAATTAATAAAAATTAAATTTAATAAACAAACAACAATTTAGGAGATATAAGCTCTTGGGGGTTTGCGCTGGCACATTCCACTCTAATTTGCAGCTTACTAACACGATTTCCAGGAAAGCTCTGTTGCCCAAAAACCCAGAGTTGGAAATGTAGAAATGCTGCCGCCTTGTGGCCGTTTCCCGCAAGAGCGGCATTAAACCCACAGCTAATGGTCACTTAACATTCACAAGGACTCAGGGCTGTAAAGGACACCTGCCCTACATAATTGTGCGGAGGTAGGGAATGGCCGAAAAAATTCCAAACTGGCACATTTTTCAAGGAGATAGTATGCAGCGGTAAGTTTTACTCACTCATTTTCAAAAAAGAGGAAAATGGATAAAAGCTCAACATCAGGAATTATTAGACTCATGCAAATCTAACCTCCAAAAAGGTTTCAACTCACACATGCCAACTACCATCAGCTAAAAGTCTGCACACAACAAATGCTGAAGGGGTTTTAGAGAACTGTGTACCCTCTAGCTGCTGGTGAGATGTAAAGTGGTAACAGCCAATAATGAGAACAGAAAGGAGCTGTGTTTCAAAGTAAAAATTGAGCCACCATTCCATTCAGCAGGCCCACCGCTGAGACTCTCACCTGAGAAGTCCAGAGTCGAGAAGGCACAGGCTTCAGCAGCTGCACTGCAGGAATTTTCACAATAGCCAAGACACGGAAGCAACCAAAATGTCCATCACCAGATGAGTGGAACAAGAAGAAGTGGTCCATGTACACAATGGACTATTAGCCATGGAAAACAATGAAACACTGCTCTTTGAGGCACCATAGATGAGCCTAGACATAATCACAGAACATGAGGTAAGTCGGAAAGCAAAAGACATATCCTATGATATCACTTATAGGCGTTATCTAACAACTGACACAAATGAACATATTTCCACAGAGAAAGACACTCACAGGCTTAGAAAACAAACTATGCTTATCTAAAAGGACAGGTGGGGGAATGGAAAAATTAAGATTAGGGTTACCATACATGTACAAATACCTATTAAATACATATAACAGAAAGACCGACCATATAGCAAGGGATGTCTATGGAAAACTCTGCAATAATTTACACGGGAAGTGGCTCTGTACATGAATATATATATATGTATATATATATATATATATATATATATATATATATATATATGTTATGCACAAATGAACCAGATTGTGTACACTGAGGACAAACAGTATTCTAATCATTACCCCGATTAAAAAAACTAAAACAAGAAGTAATGTGACATAAACTTATTGGGGTTTCTCCTGGCACATTCCATTTTAATTTCCAACCTAGGAACAGGACTTCCAGAAAGGCTCTGCTGCCCTAGGAACCAGATTTGGGAATGGAGAAATGCTGCCGCCTTGTGGCCGTTTCCCAAAACAGCAGCTTTAAACCCAGTGCTAATGCTCACTAGATATTCACACTCATTACAGGCCTATGAATGACACCTGACCTCAGAAACAATCCTGGATTCGAAAATTGACCAAAACATTCAAAAGAGGGCAACCTTTCAAGAAGACAATTTCCAGAGGTTAATTGTACTCTCTGTTTCTTTCTGTTATTTTAACAGAACTTTAAAAAGGCGTGGAAAAATGCTGAACACTAGGAATAATTCAAGACATGCAAATCCAAATTACAAAAAACCTATCAGCTCACACCAGTCAGAATGGCCATCAGCAAAAATGCTGCAAACAGTAAATGCTGAAGGGTTTGAGGAGAAATGCCTACCCTTGGTTCAACGTGGGACATGGTAAGAGCCAGTAAGGAAAACACAAAGGAGGTGCCTTGGAAAGGTAAATACTGAGCTACCATTCAATCAAGCATACCCACTGCTGGGCCTATCACCTGACAGGATGAGAATCAAAACTAAACAGGCTGGGCTTCCCTGGTGGCACAGACGTTGAGAGTCCGCCTGCCGATGCAGGGGACACGGGTTCGTGCCCCGGTCCGGGAAGATCCCACATGCCTTGGAGAGGCTGGTCCCGTGAGCTATGGCTGCTGGGCCTGTGCATCCGGAGCCTCTGCTCTGCAACGGGAGGGGCCACCGCAGTGAGTGGCCCGCGTACCGCAAAAGAAATCAAAACCATAAAAAAAGATACAGGCTGAAAATCCTGCACTCCAGCAATATTTACCATAGACAACAATTGGAAGCTACGAAAATGTCCATCAACAGAGGAATGCACCAAAAACAAGTGGTCCATGTACGCAATGGAATATGACTCCAATAAAAAATATAAATTCAATTTAGAAAACAAACATAAGTAAGGAGACATCAGCATTTGGGGGTTTCTCCGGGCACATTCCACTCTAATATATAACCGAGGAACACCACTGCCAGGAAGGTCTGTTCGCCTAGTTACCAGATTGGGAAAAGCAGAAATGCTGCCTAGAGATAATCACAGAACATGAGGTAAGTCGGAAAGCAAAAGACATAATGAAAGAAATGCTGCCGCCCTCTGGCCGTTACCTGCAACAGCAGCTTTAAAACCTGTGCTAAGGGTCACTTCATATGCACCAGTACTGGAGGGCTGTAAATGAAACCTGCCCACAAAATGTCTTGAGGGAGGTAATGGCCAAAATATTTCTAAATGTCACACACACTTCACGAAAACAATTTGAAGAGGTAAGCTGTAGTCACAGTTTGAAGAAAAAAAGGACATGCCAGAAAGCTCAATTTCAAGGGTTTATGAGACACATGCAAATCCAACCCCAAAGAGGTATATCAGCTCACACTGGTCAGAATATACATCAGCAAAAAAACACTACAAACAGTAAATGCTGAAGGTGTTGTGGAGAAGTGCATACCCTCAGCTTTAAGAGGGACGTAACCTGGTAAGAGCCACTAATGAGAACAGAATGGAGGTGCCTTTGTAAAGTAAACATTTTGCTACTGTGTGATCCAGCAGGCCCACTCCTGGGCCTATCACCTAAGAAGACAGAATTGGAAAGACACAGGCAGGCAAATGTGCATTGCCGCTCTATTACAATAGCCAAGACATGGAAGCAACCAACAAGTCCCTCAACAGACGAGTGGACAAAGAAGAACTGGTACATGTACAGAGGGAATATTAGCCAAGGGTAAAAAGGACACAATGCCATGTGCAGCACCGTAGATGAGTCTAGAGGTAGTCACGCGACTCGTACTAAGTCAGAAAGAGAGAGACACATATCGTATGATATCACTTATAGGTGTTACCTAAAAATTGATAGCAGTGAAGATATTTCCACAGAGAAGGGCAATCACACATTCATTAAACAAACTTATGGTTCACCAATGGAAAGGTGTGAGGATTGGATACATTAGGATATTGGGGTTAACAGACATATACAAACACAGGTGAACTATATAATCACCAAAGACCTACGGAATACCAAGAGAAGACTACTCAACACTCTGTCATAACGTACATGGGACAAGGATCCCAGGAAGAATAGACATATGTATATGTGTAAAAGAACCACATCTTGCACACCTACAACATGCCAAACATTGTAATCAAACTTGCTGTGATGAAAAATAAAAATTAAATTAAACAAAACAAACAAGAAATAGTGAGACATAAATTGAAGGGGCTTTCCTGATACATTCCATTCTAAATTACAACCTAGAACACGACTTCCATTGAGGTTCTGTTGCCCTAGTAACCGGGTTTGGTAAAGGAGAACTGCTGCCACCTTGTGGCCGTTTCACACAACAGCAGCTTTAATCCCAGCGCTAATGGTCAGTTGATATTCAAAATAATTGCAGGCCTGTAAATGACACCTCCCTGAAAAAAAATCCTGGGGTCGTATATCGAACAAAACATTCAAAAGACGTCCATATTTCAAAACGACAGTTTCAAGAGGCATAGTTTATGCACATTTCTCTTCTGTTTCTTTTACTTTCTTTCTTTTTTGTTAACAAAATGGGAATGGAAAAATGCTGAACATCAGGAATCAATAAAGCCATGCAAATCCAGTGTACAAAAAAGTTCACCTCACAGCCGTCAGAATGGTCATCAGCCAAAAAGTCTACAAAGAATAAATGCTGAAGGGGTTTTAGAGAACCGCGTACCCTTTAGCTGCTGGTGGGATGAAACCTGGTCACAGCCAGTAGTGAGAACAGAATGGAGGTGCGTTTAAGGGTAAATATGGAGCTACCATGTGATCTGGTAGGCCCACTCATGGGCCTTTCACCTGATTAGACCAGAATCGAAAAGACACAGGCTGGCAATCCTGCACTGCAGCAACACGTACCATAGCCAAGACCTGGAAGAAACCGAAATGTCCATCAACAGAAAAATGCACCAAGAAGAAGTCGTCCATGTACACAATGGAATATTAGCCATGAAAAAGCATGGAACAGTGCCGTTGGCACCATCATAGAAGGATCTAGAGATAATCACCCAACTTGAAGTAAGAAAGAAACCGAAAGACAGACATCTTACGACATCACTTATAGGTGTTACCTAAAAATTGATACCCATGAAATAATTTCCAAGAGATGGACACACATAGATTCAGAAAACCAATTAATGTTTAACCAAATGGAAAGGAATAAGGAATGTATGAACTAGGACATGGGGGTTAACAGATATGCACTAATACTTATGAAATGTATAATCACAAAGTGCCTATGGAATACGAAGAGAGGTCTACTCAACACCCTATAATAACATCCACGGGAAAGGATCGAAAGAGGAATAGACAGATACATTGATAGGATGAACCAGAAACTGTACACCTAGGAGAATCTACATTTGTATCAAATTTGCTCTGATAATTAATAAAAATTAAATTTAATAAACAAACAACAATTTAGGAGATATAAGCTCTTGGGGGTTTGCGCTGGCACATTCCACTCTAATTTGCAGCTTACTAACACGATTTCCAGGAAAGCTCTGTTGCCCAAAAACCCAGAGTTGGAAATGTAGAAATGCTGCCGCCTTGTGGCCGTTTCCCGCAAGAGCGGCATTAAACCCACAGCTAATGGTCACTTAACATTCACAAGGACTCAGGGCTGTAAAGGACACCTGCCCTACATAATTGTGCGGAGGTAGGGAATGGCCAAAAAAATTCCAAACTGGCACATTTTTCAAGGAGATAGTATGGAGGGGTAAGTTTTACTCACTCATTTTCAAAAAAGAGGAAAATGGATAAAAGCTCAACATCAGGAATTATTAGACTCATGCAAATCTAACCTCCAAACAGGTTTCAACTCACACATGCCAACTACCATCAGCTAAAAGTCTGCAAACAACAAATGCTGAAGGGGTTTTAGAGAACTGTGTACCCTCTAGCTGCTGGTGAGATGTAAAGTGGTAACAGCCAATAATGAGAACAGAAAGGAGCTGTGTTTCAAAGTAAAAATTGAGCCACCATTCCATTCAGCAGGCCCACCGCTGAGACTCTCACCTGAGAAGTCCAGAGTCGAGAAGGCACAGGCTTCAGCAGCTGCACTGCAGGAATTTTCACAATAGCCAAGACACGGAAGCAACCAAAATGTCCATCAGCAGATGAGTGGAAAAAAAGAAGTGGTCCATGTACACAATGGAATATTAGCCATGGAAAACAATGAAACACTGCTCTTTGAGGCACCATAGATGAGCCTAGAGATAATCACAGAACATGAGGTAAGTCGGAAAGCAAATGACATATCCTATGATATCACTTATAGGCGTTATCTAACAACTGACACAAATGAACATATTTCCACAGAGAAAGACACTCACAGGCTTAGAAAACAAACTATGCTTATCTAAAAGGACAGGTGGGGGAATGGCAAAATTAAGATTAGGGTTACCATACGTGTACAAATACCTATTAAATACATATAACAGAAAGACCGACCATATAGCAAGGGATGTCTATGGAAAACTCTGCAATAATTTACACGGGAAGTGGCTCTGTACATGAATATATATATATATATATATATATATATATATATGTTATGCACAAATGAACCAGATTGTGTACACTGAGGACAAACAGTATTCTATTCATTACCCCGATTAAAAAAACTAAAACAAGAAGTAATGTGACATAAACTTATTGGGGTTTCTCCTGGCACATTCCATTTTAATTTACAACCTAGGAACAGGACTTCCAGAAAGGCTCTGCTGCCCTAGGAACCAGATTTGGGAATGGAGAAATGCTGCCGCCTTGTGGCCGTTTCCCAAAACAGCAGCTTTAAACCCAGTGCTAATGCTCACTTGATATTCACACTCATTACAGGCCTGTGAATGACACCTGACCTCAGAAACAATCCTGGGTTCGAAAATTGACCAAAAAATTCAAAAGAGGGCAACCTTTCAGGAAGACAATTTCCAGAGGTTAATTGTACTCTCTGTTTCTTTCTGTTATTTTAACAGAACTTTAAAAAGGCGTGGAAAAATGCTAAACACTAGGAATAATTCAAGACATGCAAATCCAAATTACAAAAAACCTATCAGCTCACACCAGTCAGAATGGCCATCACCAAAAATTCTGCAAACAGTAAATGCTGAAGGGTTTGAGGAGAAACGCCTACCCTTGGTTCAACGTGGGACATGGTAAGAGCCAGTAAGGAAAACACAAAGGAGGTGCCTTGGAAAGGTAAATACTGAGCTACCATTCAATCAAGCATACCCACTGCTGGGCCTATCACCTGACAGGATGAGAATCAAAACTAAACAGGCTGGGCTTCCCTGGTGGCGCAGACGTTGAGAGTCCGCCTGCCGATGCAGGGGACACGGGTTCGTGCCCCGGTCCGGGAAGATCCCACATGCCGTGGAGAGGCTGGTCCCGTGAGCTATGGCTGCTGGGCCTGTGCATCCGGAGCCTCTGCTCTGCAACGGGAGGGGCCACCGCAGTGAGAGGCCCGCGTACCGCAAAAGAAATCAAAACCATAAAAAAAGATACAGGCCGAAAATCCTGCACTCCAGCAATATTTACCATAGACAACACTTGGAAGCTACGAAAATGTCCATCAACAGAGGAATGCACCAAGAAGAAGTGGTCCATGTACGCAATGGAATATGACTCCAATAAAAAATATAAATTCAATTTAGAAAACAAACATAAGTAAGGAGACATCAGCATTTGGGGGTTTCTCCGGGCACATTCCACTCTAATATATAACCGAGGAACACCACTGCCAGGAAGGTCTGTTCGCCTAGTTACCAGATTGGGAAAAGCAGAAATGCTGCCTAGAGATAATCACAGAACATGAGGTATGTCGGAAAGCAAAAGACATAATGAAAGAAATGCTGCCGCCCTCTGGCCGTTACCTGCAACAGCAGCTTTAAAACCTGTGCTAAGGGTCACTTCATATGCACCAGTACTGGAGGGCTGTAAATGAAACCTGCCCACAAAATGTCTTGAGGGAGGTAATGGCCAAAATATTTCTAAATGTCACACACACTTCACGAAAACAATTTGAAGAGGTAAGCTGTACTCACAGTTTGAAGAAAAAAAGGACATGCCAGAAAGCTCAATTTCAAGGGTTTATGAGACGCATGCAAATCCAACCCCAAAGAGGTATATCAGCTCACACTGGTCAGAATATACATCAGCAAAAAAACACTACAAACAGTAAATGCTGAAGGTGTTGAGGAGAAGTGCATACCCTCAACTTTAAGAGGGACGTAACCTGGTAAGAGCCACTAATGAGAACAGAATGGAGGTGCCTTTGTAAAGTAAACATTTTGCTACTGTATGATCCAGCAGGCCCACTCCTGGGCCTATCACCTAAGAAGACAGAATTGGAAAGACACAGGCAGGCAAATGTGCATTGCCGCTCTATTACAATAGCCAAGACATGGAAGCAACCAACAAGTCCCTCAACAGATGAGTGGACAAAGAAGAACTGGTACATGTACAGAGGGAATATTAGCCAAGGGTAAAAAGGACACAATGCCATGTGCAGCACCGTAGATGAGTCTAGAGGTAGTCACGCGACTCGTACTAAGTCAGAAAGAGAGAGACACATATCGTATGATATCACTTATAGGTGTTACCTAAAAATTGATACCGGTGAAGATATTTCCACAGAGAAGGGCAATCACAGATTCATTAAACAAACTTATGGTTCACCAATGGAAAGGTGTGAGGATTGGATACATTAGGATATTGGGGTTAACAGACATATACAAACACAGGTGAACTATATAATCACCAAAGACCTACGGAATACCAAGAGAAGACTACTCAACATTCTGTCATAACGTACATGGGACAAGGATCCCAGGAAGAATAGACATATGTATATGTGTAAAAGAACCACATCTTGCACACCTACAACATGCCAAACATTGTAATCAAACTTGCTGTGATGAAAAATAAAAATTAAATTAAACAAAACAAACAAGAAATAGTGAGACATAAATTGAAGGGGCTTTCCTGATACATTCCATTCTAAATTACAACCTAGAACACGACTTCCATTGAGGTTCTGTTGCCCTAGTAACCGGGTTTGGTAAAGGAGAACTGCTGCCACCTTGTGGCCGTTTCACACAACAGCAGCTTTAATCCCAGCGCTAATGGTCAGTTGATATTCAAAATAATTGCAGGCCTGTAAATGACACCTCCCTGAAAAAAAATCCTGGGGTCGTATATCGAACAAAACATTCAAAAGACGTCCATATTTCAAAACGACAGTTTCAAGAGGCATAGTTTATGCACATTTCTCTTCTGTTTCTTTTACTTTCTTTCTTTTTTGTTAACAAAATGGGAATGGAAAAATGCTGAACATCAGGAATCAATAAAGCCATGCAAATCCAGTGTACAAAAAAGTTCACCTCACAGCCGTCAGAATGGTCATCAGCCAAAAAGTCTACAAAGAATAAATGCTGAAGGGGTTTTAGAGAACCGCGTACCCTTTAGCTGCTGGTGGGATGAAACCTGGTCACAGCCAGTAGTGAGAACAGAATGGAGGTGCGTTTAAGGGTAAATATGGAGCTACCATGTGATCTGGTAGGCCCACTCATGGGCCTTTCACCTGATTAGACCAGAATCGAAAAGACACAGGCTGGCAATCCTGCACTGCAGCAACACGTACCATAGCCAAGACCTGGAAGAAACCGAAATGTCCATCAACAGAAAAATGCACCAAGAAGAAGTCGTCCATGTACACAATGGAATATTAGCCATGAAAAAGCATGGAACAGTGCCGTTGGCACCATCATAGAAGGATCTAGAGATAATCACCCAACTTGAAGTAAGAAAGAAACCGAAAGACAGACATCTTACGACATCACTTATAGGTGTTACCTAAAAATTGATACCCATGAAATAATTTCCAAGAGATGGACACACATAGATTCAGAAAACCAATTAATGTTTAACCAAATGGAAAGGAATAAGGAATGTATGAACTAGGACATGGGGGTTAACAGATATGCACTAATACTTATGAAATGTATAATCACAAAGTGCCTATGGAATACGAAGAGAGGTCTACTCAACACCCTATAATAACATCCACGGGAAAGGATCGAAAGAGGAATAGACAGATACATTGATAGGATGAACCAGAAACTGTACACCTAGGAGAATCTACATTTGTATCAAATTTGCTCTGATAATTAATAAAAATTAAATTTAATAAACAAACAACAATTTAGGAGATATAAGCTCTTGGGGGTTTGCGCTGGCACATTCCACTCTAATTTGCAGCTTACTAACACGATTTCCAGGAAAGCTCTGTTGCCCAAAAACCCAGAGTTGGAAATGTAGAAATGCTGCCGCCTTGTGGCCGTTTCCCGCAAGAGCGGCATTAAACCCACAGCTAATGGTCACTTAACATTCACAAGGACTCAGGGCTGTAAAGGACACCTGCCCTACATAATTGTGCGGAGGTAGGGAATGGCCAAAAAAATTCCAAACTGGCACATTTTTCAAGGAGATAGTATGGAGGGGTAAGTTTTACTCACTCATTTTCAAAAAAGAGGAAAATGGATAAAAGCTCAACATCAGGAATTATTAGACTCATGCAAATCTAACCTCCAAACAGGTTTCAACTCACACATGCCAACTACCATCAGCTAAAAGTCTGCAAACAACAAATGCTGAAGGGGTTTTAGAGAACTGTGTACCCTCTAGCTGCTGGTGAGATGTAAAGTGGTAACAGCCAATAATGAGAACAGAAAGGAGCTGTGTTTCAAAGTAAAAATTGAGCCACCATTCCATTCAGCAGGCCCACCGCTGAGACTCTCACCTGAGAAGTCCAGAGTCGAGAAGGCACAGGCTTCAGCAGCTGCACTGCAGGAATTTTCACAATAGCCAAGACACGGAAGCAACCAAAATGTCCATCAGCAGATGAGTGGAAAAAAAGAAGTGGTCCATGTACACAATGGAATATTAGCCATGGAAAACAATGAAACACTGCTCTTTGAGGCACCATAGATGAGCCTAGAGATAATCACAGAACATGAGGTAAGTCGGAAAGCAAATGACATATCCTATGATATCACTTATAGGCGTTATCTAACAACTGACACAAATGAACATATTTCCACAGAGAAAGACACTCACAGGCTTAGAAAACAAACTATGCTTATCTAAAAGGACAGGTGGGGGAATGGCAAAATTAAGATTAGGGTTACCATACGTGTACAAATACCTATTAAATACATATAACAGAAAGACCGACCATATAGCAAGGGATGTCTATGGAAAACTCTGCAATAATTTACACGGGAAGTGGCTCTGTACATGAATATATATATATATATATATATATATATATATATATGTTATGCACAAATGAACCAGATTGTGTACACTGAGGACAAACAGTATTCTATTCATTACCCCGATTAAAAAAACTAAAACAAGAAGTAATGTGACATAAACTTATTGGGGTTTCTCCTGGCACATTCCATTTTAATTTACAACCTAGGAACAGGACTTCCAGAAAGGCTCTGCTGCCCTAGGAACCAGATTTGGGAATGGAGAAATGCTGCCGCCTTGTGGCCGTTTCCCAAAACAGCAGCTTTAAACCCAGTGCTAATGCTCACTTGATATTCACACTCATTACAGGCCTGTGAATGACACCTGACCTCAGAAACAATCCTGGGTTCGAAAATTGACCAAAAAATTCAAAAGAGGGCAACCTTTCAGGAAGACAATTTCCAGAGGTTAATTGTACTCTCTGTTTCTTTCTGTTATTTTAACAGAACTTTAAAAAGGCGTGGAAAAATGCTAAACACTAGGAATAATTCAAGACATGCAAATCCAAATTACAAAAAACCTATCAGCTCACACCAGTCAGAATGGCCATCACCAAAAATTCTGCAAACAGTAAATGCTGAAGGGTTTGAGGAGAAACGCCTACCCTTGGTTCAACGTGGGACATGGTAAGAGCCAGTAAGGAAAACACAAAGGAGGTGCCTTGGAAAGGTAAATACTGAGCTACCATTCAATCAAGCATACCCACTGCTGGGCCTATCACCTGACAGGATGAGAATCAAAACTAAACAGGCTGGGCTTCCCTGGTGGCGCAGACGTTGAGAGTCCGCCTGCCGATGCAGGGGACACGGGTTCGTGCCCCGGTCCGGGAAGATCCCACATGCCGTGGAGAGGCTGGTCCCGTGAGCTATGGCTGCTGGGCCTGTGCATCCGGAGCCTCTGCTCTGCAACGGGAGGGGCCACCGCAGTGAGAGGCCCGCGTACCGCAAAAGAAATCAAAACCATAAAAAAAGATACAGGCCGAAAATCCTGCACTCCAGCAATATTTACCATACACAACACTTGGAAGCTACGAAAATGTCCATCAACAGAGGAATGCACCAAGAAGAAGTGGTCCATGTACGCAATGGAATATGACTCCAATAAAAAATATAAATTCAATTTAGAAAACAAACATAAGTAAGGAGACATCAGCATTTGGGGGTTTCTCCGGGCACATTCCACTCTAATATATAACCGAGGAACACCACTGCCAGGAAGGTCTGTTCGCCTAGTTACCAGATTGGGAAAAGCAGAAATGCTGCCTAGAGATAATCACAGAACATGAGGTATGTCGGAAAGCAAAAGACATAATGAAAGAAATGCTGCCGCCCTCTGGCCGTTACCTGCAACAGCAGCTTTAAAACCTGTGCTAAGGGTCACTTCATATGCACCAGTACTGGAGGGCTGTAAATGAAACCTGCCCACAAAATGTCTTGAGGGAGGTAATGGCCAAAATATTTCTAAATGTCACACACACTTCACGAAAACAATTTGAAGAGGTAAGCTGTACTCACAGTTTGAAGAAAAAAAGGACATGCCAGAAAGCTCAATTTCAAGGGTTTATGAGACGCATGCAAATCCAACCCCAAAGAGGTATATCAGCTCACACTGGTCAGAATATACATCAGCAAAAAAACACTACAAACAGTAAATGCTGAAGGTGTTGAGGAGAAGTGCATACCCTCAACTTTAAGAGGGACGTAACCTGGTAAGAGCCACTAATGAGAACAGAATGGAGGTGCCTTTGTAAAGTAAACATTTTGCTACTGTATGATCCAGCAGGCCCACTCCTGGGCCTATCACCTAAGAAGACAGAATTGGAAAGACACAGGCAGGCAAATGTGCATTGCCGCTCTATTACAGTAGCCAAGACATGGAAGCAACCAACAAGTCCCTCAACAGATGAGTGGACAAAGAAGAACTGGTACATGTACAGAGGGAATATTAGCCAAGGGTAAAAAGGACACAATGCCATGTGCAGCACCGTAGATGAGTCTAGAGGTAGTCACGCGACTCGTACTAAGTCAGAAAGAGAGAGACACATATCGTATGATATCACTTATAGGTGTTACCTAAAAATTGATACCGGTGAAGATATTTCCACAGAGAAGGGCAATCACAGATTCATTAAACAAACTTATGGTTCACCAATGGAAAGGTGTGAGGATTGGATACATTAGGATATTGGGGTTAACAGACATATACAAACACAGGTGAACTATATAATCACCAAAGACCTACGGAATACCAAGAGAAGACTACTCAACATTCTGTCATAACGTACATGGGACAAGGATCCCAGGAAGAATAGACATATGTATATGTGTAAAAGAACCACATCTTGCACACCTACAACATGCCAAACATTGTAATCAAACTTGCTGTGATGAAAAATAAAAATTAAATTAAACAAAACAAACAAGAAATAGTGAGACATAAATTGAAGGGGCTTTCCTGATACATTCCATTCTAAATTACAACCTAGAACACGCCTTCCATTGAGGTTCTGTTGCCCTAGTAACCGGGTTTGGTAAAGGAGAACTGCTGCCACCTTGTGGCCGTTTCACACAACAGCAGCTTTAATCCCAGCGCTAATGGTCAGTTGATATTCAAAATAATTGCAGGCCTGTAAATGACACCTCCCTGAAAAAAAATCCTGGGGTCGTATATCGAACAAAACATTCAAAAGACGTCCATATTTCAAAACGACAGTTTCAAGAGGCATAGTTTATGCACATTTCTCTTCTGTTTCTTTTACTTTCTTTCTTTTTTGTTAACAAAATGGGAATGGAAAAATGCTGAACATCAGGAATCAATAAAGCCATGCAAATCCAGTGTACAAAAAAGTTCACCTCACAGCCGTCAGAATGGTCATCAGCCAAAAAGTCTACAAAGAATAAATGCTGAAGGGGTTTTAGAGAACCGCGTACCCTTTAGCTGCTGGTGGGATGAAACCTGGTCACAGCCAGTAGTGAGAACAGAATGGAGGTGCGTTTAAGGGTAAATATGGAGCTACCATGTGATCTGGTAGGCCCACTCATGGGCCTTTCACCTGATTAGACCAGAATCGAAAAGACACAGGCTGGCAATCCTGCACTGCAGCAACACGTACCATAGCCAAGACCTGGAAGAAACCGAAATGTCCATCAACAGAAAAATGCACCAAGAAGAAGTCGTCCATGTACACAATGGAATATTAGCCATGAAAAAGCATGGAACAGTGCCGTTGGCACCATCATAGAAGGATCTAGAGATAATCACCCAACTTGAAGTAAGAAAGAATCCGAAAGACAGACATCTTAGGACATCACTTATAGGTGTTACCTAAAAATTGATACCCATGAAATAATTTCCAAGAGACGGACACGCATAGATTCAGAAAACCAATTAATGTTTAACCAAATGGAAAGGAATAAGGAATGTATGAACTAGGACATGGGGGTTAACAGATATGCACTAATACTTATGAAATGTATAATCACAACGTGCCTATGGAATACGAAGAGAGGTCTACTCAACACCCTATAGTAACATCCACGGGAAAGGATCGAAAGAGGAATAGACAGATACATTGATAGGATGAACCAGAAACTGTACACCTAGGAGAATCTACATTTGTATCAAATTTGCTCTGATAATTAATAAAAATTAAATTTAATAAACAAACAACAATTTAGGAGATATAAGCTCTTGGGGGTTTGCGCTGGCACATTCCACTCTAATTTGCAGCTTACTAACACGATTTCCAGGAAAGCTCTGTTGCCCAAAAACCCAGAGTTGCAAATGTAGAAATGCTGCCGCCTTGTGGCCGTTTCCCGCAAGAGCGGCATTAAACCCACAGCTAATGGTCACTTAACATTCACAAGGACTCAGGGCTGTAAAGGACACCTGCCCTACATAATTGTGCGGAGGTAGGGAATGGCCAAAAAAATTCCAAACTGGCACATTTTTCAAGGAGATAGTATGGAGGGGTAAGTTTTACTCACTCATTTTCAAAAAAGAGGAAAATGGATAAAAGCTCAACATCAGGAATTATTAGACTCATGCAAATCTAACCTTCAAAAAGGTTTCAACTCACACATGCCAACTACCATCAGCTAAAAGTCTGCACACAACAAATGCTGAAGGGGTTTTAGAGAACTGTGTACCCTCTAGCTGCTGGTGAGATGTAAAGTGGTAACAGCCAATAATGAGAACAGAAAGGAGCTGTGTTTCAAAGTAAAAATTGAGCCACCATTCCATTCAGCAGGCCCACCGCTGAGACTCTCACCTGAGAAGTCCAGAGTCGAGAAGGCACAGGCTTCAGCAGTTGCACTGCAGGAATTTTCACAATAGCCAAGACACGGAAGCAACCAAAATGTCCATCAGCAGATGAGTGGAAAAAAACAAGTCGTCCATGTAAACAATGGAATATTAGCCATGGAAAACAATGAAACACTGCTCTTTGAGGCACCATAGATGAGCCTAGAGATAATCACAGAACATGAGGTAAGTCGGAAAGCAAATGACATATCCTATGATATCACTTATAGGCGTTATCTAACAACTGACACAAATGAACATATTTCCACAGAGAAAGACACTCACAGGCTTAGGAAACAAACTATGCTTATCTAAAAGGACAGGTGGGGGAATGGCAAAATTAAGATTAGGGTTACCATACATGTACAAATACCTATTAAATACATATAACAGAAAGACCGACCATATAGCAAGGGATGTCTATGGAAAACTCTGCAATAATTTACACGGGAAGTGGCTCTGTACATGAATATATATATATATATATATATATGTTATGCACAAATGAACCAGATTGTGTACACTGAGGACAAACAGTATTCTAATCATTACCCCGATTAAAAAAACTAAAACAAGAAGTAATGTGACATAAACTTATTGGGGTTTCTCCTGGCACATTCCATTTTAATTTACAACCTAGGAACAGGACTTCCAGAAAGGCTCTGCTGCCCTAGGAACCAGATTTGGGAATGGAGAAATGCTGCCGCCTTGTGGCCGTTTCCCAAAACAGCAGCTTTAAACCCAGTGCTAATGCTCACTTGATATTCACACTCATTACAGGCCTGTGAATGACACCTGACCTCAGAAACAATCCTGGGTTCGAAAATTGACCAAAAAATTCAAAAGAGGGCAACCTTTCAGGAAGACAATTTCCAGAGGTTAATTGTACTCTCTGTTTCTTTCTGTTATTTTAACAGAACTTTAAAAAGGCGTGGAAAAATGCTGAGCACTAGGAATAATTCAAGACATGCAAATCCAAATTACAAAAAACCTATCAGCTCACACCAGTCAGAATGGCCATCAGCAAAAATTCTGCAAACAGTAAATGCTGAAGGGTTTGAGGAGAAACGCCTACCCTTGGTTCAACGTGGGACATGGTAAGAGCCAGTAAGGAAAACACAAAGGAGGTGCCTTGGAAAGGTAAATACTGAGCTACCATTCAATCAAGCATACCCACTGCTGGGCCTATCACCTGACAGGATGAGAATCAAAACTAAACAGGCTGGGCTTCCCTGGTGGCGCAGACGTTGAGAGTCCGCCTGCCGATGCAGGGGACACGGGTTCGTGCCCCGGTCCGGGAAAATCCCACATGCCGTGGAGAGGCTGGTCCCGTGAGCTATGGCTGCTGGGCCTGTGCATCCGGAGCCTCTGCTCTGCAACGGGAGGGGCCACCGCAGTGAGAGGCCCGCGTACCGCAAAAGAAATCAAAACCATAAAAAAAGATACAGGCTGAAAATCCTGCACTCCAGCAATATTTACCATACACAACACTTGGAAGCTACGAAAATGTCCATCAACAGAGGAATGCACCAAGAACAAGTGGTCCATGTACGCAATGGAATATGACTCCAATAAAAAATATAAATTCAATTTAGAAAACAAACATAAGTAAGGAGACATCAGCATTTGGGGGTTTCTCCGGGCACATTCCACTCTAATATATAACCGAGGAACACCACTGCCAGGAAGGTCTGTTCGCCTAGTTACCAGATTGGGAAAAGCAGAAATGCTGCCTAGAGATAATCACAGAACATGAGGTAAGTCGGAAAGCAAAAGACATAATGAAAGAAATGCTGCCGCCCTCTGGCCGTTACCTGCAACAGCAGCTTTAAAACCTGTGCTAAGGGTCACTTCATATGCACCAGTACTGGAGTGCTATAAATGAAACCTGCCCACAAAATGTCTTGAGGGAGGTAATGGCCAAAATATTTCTAAATGTCACACACACTTCACGAAAACAATTTGAAGAGGTAAGCTGTACTCACAGTTTGAAGAAAAAAAAGACATGCCAGAAAGCTCAATTTCAAGGGTTTATGAGACACATGCAAATCCAACCCCAAAGAGGTATATCAGCTCACACTGGTCAGAATATACATCAGCAAAAAAACACTACAAACAGTAAATGCTGAAGGTGTTGTGGAGAAGTGCATACCCTCAACTTTAAGAGGGACGTAACCTGGTAAGAGCCACTAATGAGAACAGAATGGAGGTGCCTTTGTAAAGTAAACATTTTGCTACTGTATGATCCAGCAGGCCCACTCCTGGGCCTATCACCTAAGAAGACAGAATTGGAAAGACACAGGCAGGCAAATGTGCATTGCCGCTCTATTACAATAGCCAAGACATGGAAGCAACCAACAAGTCCCTCAACAGATGAGTGGACAAAGAAGAACTGGTACATGTACAGAGGGAATATTAGCCAAGGGTAAAAAGGACACAATGCCATGTGCAGCACCGTAGATGAGTCTAGAGGTAGTCACGCGACTCGTACTAAGTCAGAAAGAGAGAGACACATATCGTATGATATCACTTATAGGTGTTACCTAAAAATTGATACCGGTGAAGATATTTCCACAGAGAAGGGCAATCACAGATTCATTAAACAAACTTATGGTTCACCAATGGAAAGGTGTGAGGATTGGATACATTAGGATATTGGGGTTAACAGACATATACAAACACAGGTGAACTATATAATCACCAAAGACCTACGGAATACCAAGAGAAGACTACTCAACATTCTGTCATAACGTACATGGGACAAGGATCCCAGGAAGAATAGACATATGTATATGTGTAAAAGAACCACATCTTGCACACCTACAACATGCCAAACATTGTAATCAAACTTGCTGTGATGAAAAATAAAAATTAAATTAAACAAAACAAACAAGAAATAGTGAGACATAAATTGAAGGGGCTTTCCTGATACATTCCATTCTAAATTACAACCTAGAACACGACTTCCATTGAGGTTCTGTTGCCCTAGTAACCGGGTTTGGTAAAGGAGAACTGCTGCCACCTTGTGGCCGTTTCACACAACAGCAGCTTTAATCCCAGCGCTAATGGTCAGTTGATATTCAAAATAATTGCAGGCCTGTAAATGACACCTCCCTGAAAAAAAATCCTGGGGTCGTATATCGATCATAACATTCAAAAGACGTCCATATTTCAAAACGACAGTTTCAAGAGGCATAGTTTATGCACATTTCTCTTCTGTTTCTTTTACTTTCTTTCTTTTTTGTTAACAAAATGGGAATGGAAAAATGCTGAACATCAGGAATCAATAAAGCCATGCAAATCCAGTGTACAAAAAAGTTCACCTCACAGCCGTCAGAATGGTCATCAGCCAAAAAGTCTACAAAGAATAAATGCTGAAGGGGTTTTAGAGAACCGCGTACCCTTTAGCTGCTGGTGGGATGAAACCTGGTCACAGCCAGTAGTGAGAACAGAATGGAGGTGCGTTTAAGGGTAAATATGGAGCTACCATGTGATCTGGTAGGCCCACTCATGGGCCTTTCACCTGATTAGACCAGAATCGAAAAGACACAGGCTGGCAATCCTGCACTGCAGCAACACGTACCATAGCCAAGACCTGGAAGAAACCGAAATGTCCATCAACAGAAAAATGCACCAAGAAGAAGTCGTCCACGTACACAATGGAATATTAGCCATGAAAAAGCATGGAACAGTGCCGTTGGCACCATCATAGAAGGATCTAGAGATAATCACCCAACTTGAAGTAAGAAAGAATCCGAAAGACAGACATCTTAGGACATCACTTATAGGTGTTACCTAAAAATTGATACCCATGAAATAATTTCCAAGAGACGGACACGCATAGATTCAGAAAACCAATTAATGTTTAACCAAATGGAAAGGAATAAGGAATGTATGAACTAGGACATGGGGGTTAACAGATATGCACTAATACTTATGAAATGTATAATCACAACGTGCCTATGGAATACGAAGAGAGGTCTACTCAACACCCTATAGTAACATCCACGGGAAAGGATCGAAAGAGGAATAGACAGATACATTGATAGGATGAACCAGAAACTGGACACCTAGGAGAATCTACATTTGTATCAAATTTGCTCTGATAATTAATAAAAATTAAATTTAATAAACAAACAACAATTTAGGAGATATAAGCTCTTGGGGGTTTGCGCTGGCACATTCCACTCTAATTTGCAGCTTACTAACACGATTTCCAGGAAAGCTCTGTTGCCCAAAAACCCAGAGTTGCAAATGTAGAAATGCTGCCGCCTTGTGGCCGTTTCCCGCAAGAGCGGCATTAAACCCACAGCTAATGGTCACTTAACATTCACAAGGACTCAGGGCTGTAAAGGACACCTGCCCTACATAATTGTGCGGAGGTAGGGAATGGCCAAAAAAATTCCAAACTGGCACATTTTTCAAGGAGATAGTATGGAGGGGTAAGTTTTACTCACTCATTTTCAAAAAAGAGGAAAATGGATAAAAGCTCAACATCAGGAATTATTAGACTCATGCAAATCTAACCTTCAAAAAGGTTTCAACTCACACATGCCAACTACCATCAGCTAAAAGTCTGCACACAACAAATGCTGAAGGGGTTTTAGAGAACTGTGTACCCTCTAGCTGCTGGTGAGATGTAAAGTGGTAACAGCCAATAATGAGAACAGAAAGGAGCTGTGTTTCAAAGTAAAAATTGAGCCACCATTCCATTCAGCAGGCCCACCGCTGAGACTCTCACCTGAGAAGTCCAGAGTCGAGAAGGCACAGGCTTCAGCAGTTGCACTGCAGGAATTTTCACAATAGCCAAGACACGGAAGCAACCAAAATGTCCATCAGCAGATGAGTGGAAAAAAACAAGTCGTCCATGTAAACAATGGAATATTAGCCATGGAAAACAATGAAACACTGCTCTTTGAGGCACCATAGATGAGCCTAGAGATAATCACAGAACATGAGGTAAGTCGGAAAGCAAATGACATATCCTATGATATCACTTATAGGCGTTATCTAACAACTGACACAAATGAACATATTTCCACAGAGAAAGACACTCACAGGCTTAGGAAACAAACTATGCTTATCTAAAAGGACAGGTGGGGGAATGGCAAAATTAAGATTAGGGTTACCATACATGTACAAATACCTATTAAATACATATAACAGAAAGACCGACCATATAGCAAGGGATGTCTATGGAAAACTCTGCAATAATTTACACGGGAAGTGGCTCTGTACATGAATATATATATATATATATATATATGTTATGCACAAATGAACCAGATTGTGTACACTGAGGACAAACAGTATTCTAATCATTACCCCGATTAAAAAAACTAAAACAAGAAGTAATGTGACATAAACTTATTGGGGTTTCTCCTGGCACATTCCATTTTAATTTACAACCTAGGAACAGGACTTCCAGAAAGGCTCTGCTGCCCTAGGAACCAGATTTGGGAATGGAGAAATGCTGCCGCCTTGTGGCCGTTTCCCAAAACAGCAGCTTTAAACCCAGTGCTAATGCTCACTTGATATTCACACTCATTACAGGCCTGTGAATGACACCTGACCTCAGAAACAATCCTGGGTTCGAAAATTGACCAAAAAATTCAAAAGAGGGCAACCTTTCAGGAAGACAATTTCCAGAGGTTAATTGTACTCTCTGTTTCTTTCTGTTATTTTAACAGAACTTTAAAAAGGCGTGGAAAAATGCTGAGCACTAGGAATAATTCAAGACATGCAAATCCAAATTACAAAAAACCTATCAGCTCACACCAGTCAGAATGGCCATCAGCAAAAATTCTGCAAACAGTAAATGCTGAAGGGTTTGAGGAGAAACGCCTACCCTTGGTTCAACGTGGGACATGGTAAGAGCCAGTAAGGAAAACACAAAGGAGGTGCCTTGGAAAGGTAAATACTGAGCTACCATTCAATCAAGCATACCCACTGCTGGGCCTATCACCTGACAGGATGAGAATCAAAACTAAACAGGCTGGGCTTCCCTGGTGGCGCAGACGTTGAGAGTCCGCCTGCCGATGCAGGGGACACGGGTTCGTGCCCCGGTCCGGGAAGATCCCACATGCCGTGGAGAGGCTGGTCCCGTGAGCTATGGCTGCTGGGCCTGTGCATCCGGAGCCTCTGCTCTGCAACGGGAGGGGCCACCGCAGTGAGAGGCCCGCGTACCGCAAAAGAAATCAAAACCATAAAAAAAGATACAGGCTGAAAATCCTGCACTCCAGCAATATTTACCATACACAACACTTGGAAGCTACGAAAATGTCCATCAACAGAGGAATGCACCAAGAACAAGTGGTCCATGTACGCAATGGAATATGACTCCAATAAAAAATATAAATTCAATTTAGAAAACAAACATAAGTAAGGAGACATCAGCATTTGGGGGTTTCTCCGGGCACATTCCACTCTAATATATAACCGAGGAACACCACTGCCAGGAAGGTCTGTTCGCCTAGTTACCAGATTGGGAAAAGCAGAAATGCTGCCTAGAGATAATCACAGAACATGAGGTAAGTCGGAAAGCAAAAGACATAATGAAAGAAATGCTGCCGCCCTCTGGCCGTTACCTGCAACAGCAGCTTTAAAACCTGTGCTAAGGGTCACTTCATATGCACCAGTACTGGAGTGCTATAAATGAAACCTGCCCACAAAATGTCTTGAGGGAGGTAATGGCCAAAATATTTCTAAATGTCACACACACTTCACGAAAACAATTTGAAGAGGTAAGCTGTACTCACAGTTTGAAGAAAAAAAAGACATGCCAGAAAGCTCAATTTCAAGGGTTTATGAGACACATGCAAATCCAACCCCAAAGAGGTATATCAGCTCACACTGGTCAGAATATACATCAGCAAAAAAACACTACAAACAGTAAATGCTGAAGGTGTTGTGGAGAAGTGCATACCCTCAACTTTAAGAGGGACGTAACCTGGTAAGAGCCACTAATGAGAACAGAATGGAGGTGCCTTTGTAAAGTAAACATTTTGCTACTGTATGATCCAGCAGGCCCACTCCTGGGCCTATCACCTAAGAAGACAGAATTGGAAAGACACAGGCAGGCAAATGTGCATTGCCGCTCTATTACAATAGCCAAGACATGGAAGCAACCAACAAGTCCCTCAACAGATGAGTGGACAAAGAAGAACTGGTACATGTACAGAGGGAATATTAGCCAAGGGTAAAAAGGACACAATGCCATGTGCAGCACCGTAGATGAGTCTAGAGGTAGTCACGCGACTCGTACTAAGTCAGAAAGAGAGAGACACATATCGTATGATATCACTTATAGGTGTTACCTAAAAATTGATACCGGTGAAGATATTTCCACAGAGAAGGGCAATCACAGATTCATTAAACAAACTTATGGTTCACCAATGGAAAGGTGTGAGGATTGGATACATTAGGATATTGGGGTTAACAGACATATACAAACACAGGTGAACTATATAATCACCAAAGACCTACGGAATACCAAGAGAAGACTACTCAACATTCTGTCATAACGTACATGGGACAAGGATCCCAGGAAGAATAGACATATGTATATGTGTAAAAGAACCACATCTTGCACACCTACAACATGCCAAACATTGTAATCAAACTTGCTGTGATGAAAAATAAAAATTAAATTAAACAAAACAAACAAGAAATAGTGAGACATAAATTGAAGGGGCTTTCCTGATACATTCCATTCTAAATTACAACCTAGAACACGACTTCCATTGAGGTTCTGTTGCCCTAGTAACCGGGTTTGGTAAAGGAGAACTGCTGCCACCTTGTGGCCGTTTCACACAACAGCAGCTTTAATCCCAGCGCTAATGGTCAGTTGATATTCAAAATAATTGCAGGCCTGTAAATGACACCTCCCTGAAAAAAAATCCTGGGGTCGTATATCGATCATAACATTCAAAAGACGTCCATATTTCAAAACGACAGTTTCAAGAGGCATAGTTTATGCACATTTCTCTTCTGTTTCTTTTACTTTCTTTCTTTTTTGTTAACAAAATGGGAATGGAAAAATGCTGAACATCAGGAATCAATAAAGCCATGCAAATCCAGTGTACAAAAAAGTTCACCTCACAGCCGTCAGAATGGTCATCAGCCAAAAAGTCTACAAAGAATAAATGCTGAAGGGGTTTTAGAGAACCGCGTACCCTTTAGCTGCTGGTGGGATGAAACCTGGTCACAGCCAGTAGTGAGAACAGAATGGAGGTGCGTTTAAGGGTAAATATGGAGCTACCATGTGATCTGGTAGGCCCACTCATGGGCCTTTCACCTGATTAGACCAGAATCGAAAAGACACAGGCTGGCAATCCTGCACTGCAGCAACACGTACCATAGCCAAGACCTGGAAGAAACCGAAATGTCCATCAACAGAAAAATGCACCAAGAAGAAGTCGTCCACGTACACAATGGAATATTAGCCATGAAAAAGCATGGAACAGTGCCGTTGGCACCATCATAGAAGGATCTAGAGATAATCACCCAACTTGAAGTAAGAAAGAATCCGAAAGACAGACATCTTAGGACATCACTTATAGGTGTTACCTAAAAATTGATACCCATGAAATAATTTCCAAGAGACGGACACGCATAGATTCAGAAAACCAATTAATGTTTAACCAAATGGAAAGGAATAAGGAATGTATGAACTAGGACATGGGGGTTAACAGATATGCACTAATACTTATGAAATGTATAATCACAACGTGCCTATGGAATACGAAGAGAGGTCTATTCAACACCCTATAGTAACATCCACGGGAAAGGATCGAAAGAGGAATAGACAGATACATTGATAGGATGAACCAGAAACTGGACACCTAGGAGAATCTACATTTGTATCAAATTTGCTCTGATAATTAATAAAAATTAAATTTAATAAACAAACAACAATTTAGGAGATATAAGCTCTTGGGGGTTTGCGCTGGCACATTCCACTCTAATTTGCAGCTTACTAACACGATTTCCAGGAAAGCTCTGTTGCCCAAAAACCCAGAGTTGGAAATGTAGAAATGCTGCCGCCTTGTGGCCGTTTCCCGCAAGAGCGGCATTAAACCCACAGCTAATGGTCACTTAACATTCACAAGGACTCAGGGCTGTAAAGGACACCTGCCCTACATAATTGTGCGGAGGTAGGGAATGGCCGAAAAAATTTCAAACTGGCACATTTTTCAAGGAGATAGTATGCAGCGGTAAGTTTTACTCACTCATTTTCAAAAAAGAGGAAAATGGATAAAAGCTCAACATCAGGAATTATTAGACTCATGCAAATCTAACCTCCAAAAAGGTTTCAACTCACACATGCCAACTACCATCAGCTAAAAGTCTGCACACAACAAATGCCGAAGGGGTTTTAGAGAACTGTGTACCCTCTAGCTGCTGGTGAGATGTAAAGTGGTAACAGCCAATAATGAGAACAGAAAGGAGCTGTGTTTCAAAGTAAAAATTGAGCCACCATTCCATTCAGCAGGCCCACCGCTGAGACTCTCACCTGACAAGTCCAGAGTCGAGAAGGCACAGGCTTCAGCAGCTGCACTGCAGGAATTTTCACAATAGCCAAGACACGGAAGCAACCAAAATGTCCATCACCAGATGAGTGGAAAAAGAAGAAGTGGTCCATGTACACAATGGACTATTAGCCATGGAAAACAATGAAACACTGTTCTTTGAGGCACCATAGATGAGCCTAGAGATAATCACAGAACATGAGGTAATTCGGAAAGCAAAAGGCATATCCTATGATATCACTTATAGGCGTTATCTAACAACTGACACAAATGAACATATTTCCACAGAGAAAGACACTCACAGGCTTAGAAAACAAACTATGCTTATCTAAAAGGACAGGTGGGGGGAATGGAAAAATTAAGATTAGGGTTACCATACGTGTACAAATACCTATTAAATACATATAACAGAAAGACCGACCATATAGCAAGGGATGTCTATGGAAAACTCTGCAATAATTTACACGGGAAGTGGCTCTGTACATGAATATATATATATATATATATACATATATATATATGTTATGCACAAATGAACCAGATTGTGTACACTGAGGACAAACAGTATTCTAATCATTACCCCGATTAAAAAAACTAAAACAAGAAGTAATGTGACATAAACTTATTGGGGTTTCTCCTGGCACATTCCATTTTAATTTCCAACCTAGGAACAGGACTTCCAGAAAGGCTCTGCTGCCCTAGGAACCAGATTTGGGAATGGAGAAATGCTGCCGCCTTGTGGCCGTTTCCCAAAACAGCAGCTTTAAACCCAGTGCTAATGCTCACTAGATATTCACACTCATTACAGGCCTATGAATGACACCTGACCTCAGAAACAATCCTGGGTTCGAAAATTGACCAAAACATTCAAAAGAGGGCAACCTTTCAGGAAGACAATTTCCAGAGGTTAACTGTACTCTCTGTTTCTTTCTGTTATTTTAACAGAACTTTAAAAAGGCGTGGAAAAATGCTGAGCACTAGGAATAATTCAAGACATGCAAATCCAAATTACAAAAAACCTATCAGCTCACACCAGTCAGAATGGCCATCAGCAAAAATTCTGCAAACAGTAAATGCTGAAGGGTTTGAGGAGAAATGCCTACCCTTGGTTCAACGTGGGACATGGTAAGAGCCAGTAAGGAAAACACAAAGGAGGTGCCTTGGAAAGGTAAATACTGAGCTACCATTCAATCAAGCATACCCACTGCTGGGCCTATCGCCTGACAGGATGAGAATCAAAACTAAACAGGCTGGGCTTCCCTGGTGGCGCAGACGTTGAGAGTCCGCCTGCCAATGCAGGGGACACGGGTTCGTGCCCCGGTCCGGGAAGATCCCACATGCCGTGGAGAGGCTGGTCCCGTGAGCTATGGCTGCTGGGCCTGTGCATCCGGAGCCTCTGCTCTGCAACGGGAGGGGCCACCGCAGTGAGAGACCCACGTACCGCAAAAGAAATCAAAACCATAAAAAAAGATACAGGCTGAAAATCCTGCACTCCAGCAATATTTACCATAGACAACACTTGGAAGCTACGAAAATGTCCATCAACAGAGGAATGCACCAAGAACAAGTGGTCCATGTACGCAATGGAATATGACTCCAATAAAAAATATATATTCAATTTAGAAAACAAACATAAGTAAGGAGACATCAGCATTTGGGGGTTTCTCCGGGCACATTCCACTCTAATATATAACCGAGGAACACCACTGCCAGGAAGGTCTGTTTCCCTAGTTACCAGATTGGGAAAAGCAGAAATGCTGCCGCCCTCTGGCCGTTATCTGCAACAGCAGCTTTAAAACCGGTGCTAAGGGTCACTTCATATGCACCAGTACTGGAGGGCTGTAAATGAAACCTGCCCACAAAATGTCTTGAGGGAGGTAACGGCAAAAATATTTCTAAATGTCACACATACTTCACGAAAACAATTTGAAGAGGTAAGCTGTACTCACAGTTTGAAGGAAAAAAAGGACATGCCAGAAAGCTCAATTTCAAGGTTTTATGAGACGCATGCAAATCCAACCCCAAAGAGGTATATCAGCTCACACTGGTCAGAATATACATCAGCAAAAAAACACTACAAACAGTAAATGCTGAAGGTGTTGTGGAGAAGTGCATACCCTCAGCTTTAAGAGGGACGTAACCTGGTAAGAGCCACTAATGAGAACAGAATGAAGGTGCCTTTGTAAAGTAAACATTTTGCTACTGTATGATCCAGCAGGCCCACTCCTGGGCCTATCACCTAAGAAGACAGAATTGGAAAGACACAGGCAGGCAAATGTGCATTGCCGCTCTATTACAATAGCCAAGACATGGAAGCAACCAAAAAGTCCATCAACAGATGAGTGGACAAAGAAGAACTGGTACATGTACAGAGGGAATATTAGCCAAGGGTAAAAAGGACACAATGCCAGGTGCAGCACCGTAGATGCGTCTAGAGGTAGTCACGCGACTCGTACTAAGTCAGAAAGAGAGAGACACATATCGTATGATATCACTTATAGGTGTTACCTAAAAATTGATACCGGTGAAGATATTTCCACAGAGAAGGGCAATCACAGATTCATTAAACAAACTTATGGTTCACCAATGGAAAGGTGTGAGGATTGGATACATTAGGATATTGGGGTTAACAGACATATACAAACACAGGTGAACTATATAATCACCAAAGACCTACGGAATACCAAGAGAAGACTACTCAACATTCTGTCATAACGTACATGGGACAAGGATCCCAGGAAGAATAGACATATGTATATGTGTAAAAGAACCACATCTTGCACACCTACAACATGCCAAACATTGTAATCAAACTTGCTGTGATGAAAAATAAAAATTAAATTAAAAAAAACAAACAAGAAATAGTGAGACATAAATTGAAGGGGCTTTCCTGATACATTCCATTCTAAATTACAACCTAGAACACGCCTTCCATTGAGGTTCTGTTGCCCTAGTAACCGGGTTTGGTAAAGGAGAACTGCTGCCACCTTGTGGCCGTTTCACACAACAGCAGCTTTAATCCCAGCGCTAATGGTCAGTTGATATTCAAAATAATTGCAGGCCTGTAAATGACACCTCCATGAAAAAAAATCCTGGGGTCGTATATCGATCAAAACATTCAAAAGACGTCCATATTTCAAAACGACAGTTTCAAGAGGCATAGTTTATGCACATTTCTCTTCTGTTTCTTTTACTTTCTTTCTTTTTTGTTAACAAAATGGGAATGGAAAAAGGCTGAACATCAGGAATCAATAAAGCCATGCAAATCCAGTGTACAAGAAAGTTCACCTCACAGCCGTCAGAATGGTCATCAGCCAAAAAGTCTACAAAGAATAAATGCTGAAGGGGTTTTAGAGAACCGCGTACCCTTTAGCTGCTGGTGGGATGAAACCTGGTCACAGCCAGTAGTGAGAACAGAATGGAGGTGCGTTTAAGGGTAAATATGGAGCTACCATGTGATCTGGTAGGCCCACTCATGGGCCTTTCACCTGATTAGACCAGAATCGAAAAGACACAGGCTGGCAATCCTGCACTGCAGCAACACGTACCATAGCCAAGACCTGGAAGAAACCGAATTGTCCATCAACAGAAAAATGCACCAAGAAGAAGTCGTCCATGTACACAATGGAATATTAGCCATGAAAAAGCATGGAACAGTGCCGTTGGCACCATCATAGAAGGATCTAGAGATAATCACCCAACTTGAAGTAAGAAAGAATCCGAAAGACAGACATCTTAGGACATCACTTATAGGTGTTACCTAAAAATTGATACCCATGAAATAATTTCCAAGAGACGGACACGCATAGATTCAGAAAACCAATTAATGTTTAACCAAATGGAAAGGAATAAGGAATGTATGAACTAGGACATGGGGGTTAACAGATATGCACTAATACTTATGAAATGTATAATCACAACGTGCCTATGGAATACGAAGAGAGGTCTACTCAACAGCCTATAATAACATCCACGGGAAAGGATCGAAAGAGGAATAGACAGATACATTGATAGGATGAACCAGAAACTGGACACCTAGGAGAATCTACATTTGTATCAAATTTGCTCTGATAATTAATAAAAATTAAATTTAATAAACAAACAACAATTTAGGAGATATAAGCTCTTGGGGGTTTGCGCTGGCACATTCCACTCTAATTTGCAGCTTACTAACACGATTTCCAGGAAAGCTCTGTTGCCCAAAAACCCAGAGTTGGAAATGTAGAAATGCTGCCGCCTTGTGGCCGTTTCCCGCAAGAGCGGCATTAAACCCACAGCTAATGGTCACTTAACATTCACAAGGACTCAGGGCTGTAAAGGACATCTGCCCTACATAATTGTGCGGAGGTAGGGAATGGCCGAAAAAATTCCAAACTGGCACATTTTTCAAGGAGATAGTATGCAGCGGTAAGTTTTACTCACTCATTTTCAAAAAAGAGGAAAATGGATAAAAGCTCAACATCAGGAATTATTAGACTCATGCAAATCTAACCTCCAAAAAGGTTTCAACTCACACATGCCAACTACCATCAGCTAAAAGTCTGCACACAACAAATGCCGAAGGGGTTTTAGAGAACTGTGTACCCTCTAGCTGCTGGTGAGATGTAAAGTGGTAACAGCCAATAATGAGAACAGAAAGGAGCTGTGTTTCAAAGTAAAAATTGAGCCACCATTCCATTCAGCAGGCCCACCGCTGAGACTCTCACCTGACAAGTCCAGAGTCGAGAAGGCACAGGCTTCAGCAGCTGCACTGCAGGAATTTTCAAAATAGCCAAGACACGGAAGCAACCAAAATGTCCATCACCAGATGAGTGGAAAAAGAAGAAGTGGTCCATGTACACAATGGAATATTAGCCATGGAAAACAATGAAACACTGTTCTTTGAGGCACCATAGATGAGCCTAGAGATAATCACAGAACATGAGGTAATTCGGAAAGCAAAAGGCATATCCTATGATATCACTTATAGGCGTTATCTAACAACTGACACAAATGAACATATTTCCACAGAGAAAGACACTCACAGGCTTAGAAAACAAACTATGCTTATCTAAAAGGACAGGTGGGGGGAATGGAAAAATTAAGATTAGGGTTACCATACGTGTACAAATACCTATTAAATACATATAACAGAAAGACCGACCATATAGCAAGGGATGTCTATGGAAAACTCTGCAATAATTTACACGGGAAGTGGCTCTGTACATGAATATATATATATATATATATATATATATATATATGTTATGCACAAATGAACCAGATTGTGTACACTGAGGACAAACAGTATTCTAATCATTACCCCGATTAAAAAAACTAAAACAAGAAGTAATGTGACATAAACTTATTGGGGTTTCTCCTGGCACATTCCATTTTAATTTACAACCTAGGAACAGGACTTCCAGAAAGGCTCTGCTGCCCTAGGAACCAGATTTGGGAATGGAGAAATGCTGCCGCCTTGTGGCCGTTTCCCAAAACAGCAGCTTTAAACCCAGTGCTAATGCTCACTTGATATTCACACTCATTACAGGCCTGTGAATGACACCTGACCTCAGAAACAATCCTGGGTTCGAAAATTGACCAAAAAATTCAAAAGAGGGCAACCTTTCAGGAAGACAACTTCCAGAGGTTAATTGTACTCTCTGTTTCTTTCTGTTATTTTAACAGAACTTTAAAAAGGCGTGGAAAAATGCTAAACACTAGGAATAATTCAAGACATGCAAATCCAAATTACAAAAAACCTATCAGCTCACACCAGTCAGAATGGCCATCAGCAAAAATTCTGCAAACAGTAAATGCTGAAGGGTTTGAGGAGAAACGCCTACCCTTGGTTCAACGTGGGACATGGTAAGAGCCAGTAAGGAAAACACAAAGGAGGTGCCTTGGAAAGGTAAATACTGAGCTACCATTCAATCAAGCATACCCACTGCTGGGCCTATCACCTGACAGGATGAGAATCAAAACTAAACAGGCTGGGCTTCCCTGGTGGCGCAGACGTTGAGAGTCCGCCTGCCGATGCAGGGGACACGGGTTCATGCCCCGGTCCGGGAAGATCCCACATGCCGTGGAGAGGCTGGTCCCGTGAGCTATGGCTGCTGGGCCTGTGCATCCGGAGCCTCTGCTCTGCAACGGGAGGGGCCACCGCAGTTAGAGGCCCGCGTACCGCAAAAGAAATCAAAACCATAAAAAAAGATACAGGCTGAAAATCCTGCACTCCAGCAATATTTACCATACACAACACTTGGAAGCTACGAAAATGTCCATCAACAGAGGAATGCACCAAGAAGAAGTGGTCCATGTACGCAATGGAATATGACTCCAATAAAAAATATAAATTCAATTTAGAAAACAAACATAAGTAAGGAGACATCAGCATTTGGGGGTTTCTCCGGGCACATTCCACTCTAATATATAACCGAGGAACACCACTGCCAGGAAGGTCTGTTTCCCTAGTTACCAGATTGGGAAAAGCAGAAATGCTGCCGCCCTCTGGCCGTTATCTGCAACAGCAGCTTTAAAACCGGTGCTAAGGGTCACTTCATATGCACCAGTACTGGAGGGCTGTAAATGAAACCTGCCCACAAAATGTCTTGAGGGAGGTAACGGCAAAAATATTTCTAAATGTCACACATACTTCACGAAAACAATTTGAAGAGGTAAGCTGTACTCACAGTTTGAAGGAAAAAAAGGACATGCCAGAAAGCTCAATTTCAAGGTTTTATGAGACGCATGCAAATCCAACCCCAAAGAGGTATATCAGCTCACACTGGTCAGAATATACATCAGCAAAAAAACACTACAAACAGTAAATGCTGAAGGTGTTGTGGAGAAGTGCATACCCTCAGCTTTAAGAGGGACGTAACCTGGTAAGAGCCACTAATGAGAACAGAATGGAGGTGCCTTTGTAAAGTAAACATTTTGCTACTGTATGATCCAGCAGGCCCACTCCTGGGCCTATCACCTAAGAAGACAGAATTGGAAAGACACAGGCAGGCAAATGTGCATTGCCGCTCTATTACAATAGCCAAGACATGGAAGCAACCAAAAAGTCCATCAACAGATGAGTGGACAAAGAAGAACTGGTACATGTACAGAGGGAATATTAGCCAAGGGTAAAAAGGACACAATGCCAGGTGCAGCACCGTAGATGCGTCTAGAGGTAGTCACGCGACTCGTACTAAGTCAGAAAGAGAGAGACACATATCGTATGATATCACTTATAGGTGTTACCTAAAAATTGATACCGGTGAAGATATTTCCACAGAGAAGGGCAATCACAGATTCATTAAACAAACTTATGGTTTACCAATGGAAAGGTGTGAGGATTGGATACATTAGGATATTGGGGTTAACAGACATATACAAACACAGGTGAACTATATAATCACCAAAGACCTACGGAATACCAAGAGAAGACTACTCAACATTCTGTCATAACGTACATGGGACAAGGATCCCAGGAAGAATAGACATATGTATATGTGTAAAAGAACCACATCTTGCACACCTACAACATGCCAAACATTGTAATCAAACTTGCTGTGATGAAAAATAAAAATTAAATTAAAAAAAACAAACAAGAAATAGTGAGACATAAATTGAAGGGGCTTTCCTGATACATTCCATTCTAAATTACAACCTAGAACACGCCTTCCATTGAGGTTCTGTTGCCCTAGTAACAGGGTTTGGTAAAGGAGAACTGCTGCCACCTTGTGGCCGTTTCACACAACAGCAGCTTTAATCCCAGCGCTAATGGTCAGTTGATATTCAAAATAATTGCAGGCCTGTAAATGACACCTCCCTGAAAAAAAATCCTGGGGTCGTATATCGATCAAAACATTCAAAAGACGTCCATATTTCAAAACGACAGTTTCAAGAGGCATAGTTTATGCACATTTCTCTTCTGTTTCTTTTACTTTCTTTCTTTTTTGTTAACAAAATGGGAATGGAAAAAGGCTGAACATCAGGAATCAATAAAGCCATGCAAATCCAGTGTACAAGAAAGTTCACCTCACAGCCGTCAGAATGGTCATCAGCCAAAAAGTCTACAAAGAATAAATGCTGAAGGGGTTTTAGAGAACCGTGTACCCTTTAGCTGCTGGTGGGATGAAACCTGGTCACAGCCAGTAGTGAGAACAGAATGGAGGTGCGTTTAAGGGTAAATATGGAGCTACCATGTGATCTGGTAGGCCCACTCATGGGCCTTTCACCTGATTAGACCAGAATCGAAAAGACACAGGCTGGCAATCCTGCACTGCAGCAACACGTACCATAGCCAAGACCTGGAAGAAACCGAATTGTCCATCAACAGAAAAATGCACCAAGAAGAAGTCGTCCATGTACACAATGGAATATTAGCCATGAAAAAGCATGGAACAGTGCCGTTGGCACCATCATAGAAGGATCTAGAGATAATCACCCAACTTGAAGTAAGAAAGAATCCGAAAGACAGACATCTTAGGACATCACTTATAGGTGTTACCTAAAAATTGATACCCATGAAATAATTTCCAAGAGACGGACACGCATAGATTCAGAAAACCAATTAATGTTTAACCAAATGGAAAGGAATAAGGAATGTATGAACTAGGACATGGGGGTTAACAGATATGCACTAATACTTATGAAATGTATAATCACAACGTGCCTATGGAATACGAAGAGAGGTCTACTCAACAGCCTATAATAACATCCACGGGAAAGGATCGAAAGAGGAATAGACAGATACATTGATAGGATGAACCAGAAACTGTACACCTAGGAGAATCTACATTTGTATCAAATTTGCTCTGATAATTAATAAAAATTAAATTTAATAAACAAACAACAATTTAGGAGATATAAGCTCTTGGGGGTTTGCGCTGGCACATTCCACTCTAATTTGCAGCTTACTAACACGATTTCCAGGAAAGCTCTGTTGCCCAAAAACCCAGAGTTGGAAATGTAGAAATGCTGCCGCCTTGTGGCCGTTTCCCGCAAGAGCGGCATTAAACCCACAGCTAATGGTCACTTAACATTCACAAGGACTCAGGGCTGTAAAGGACACCTGCCCTACATAATTGTGTGGAGGTAGGGAATGGCCGAAAAAATTCCAAACTGGCACATTTTTCAAGGAGATAGTATGCAGCGGTAAGTTTTACTCACTCATTTTCAAAAAAGAGGAAAATGGATAAAAGCTCAACATCAGGAATTATTAGACTCATGCAAATCTAACCTCCAAAAAGGTTTCAACTCACACATGCCAACTACCATCAGCTAAAAGTCTGCACACAACAAATGCCGAAGGGGTTTTAGAGAACTGTGTACCCTCTAGCTGCTGGTGAGATGTAAAGTGGTAACAGCCAATAATGAGAACAGAAAGGAGCTGTGTTTCAAAGTAAAAATTGAGCCACCATTCCATTCAGCAGGCCCACCGCTGAGACTCTCACCTGACAAGTCCAGAGTCGAGAAGGCACAGGCTTCAGCAGCTGCACTGCAGGAATTTTCACAATAGCCAAGACACGGAAGCAACCAAAATGTCCATCACCAGATGAGTGGAAAAAGAAGAAGTGGTCCATGTACACAATGGACTATTAGCCATGGAAAACAATGAAACACTGTTCTTTGAGGCACCATAGATGAGCCTAGAGATAATCACAGAACATGAGGTAATTCGGAAAGCAAAAGGCATATCCTATGATATCACTTATAGGCGTTATCTAACAACTGACACAAATGAACATATTTCCACAGAGAAAGACACTCACAGGCTTAGAAAACAAACTATGCTTATCTAAAAGGACAGGTGGGGGGAATGGAAAAATTAAGATTAGGGTTACCATACGTGTACAAATACCTATTAAATACATATAACAGAAAGACCGACCATATAGCAAGGGATGTCTATGGAAAACTCTGCAATAATTTACACGGGAAGTGGCTCTGTACATGAATATATATATATATATATACATATATATATATATATGTTATGCACAAATGAACCAGATTGTGTACACTGAGGACAAACAGTATTCTAATCATTACCCCGATTAAAAAAACTAAAACAAGAAGTAATGTGACATAAACTTATTGGGGTTTCTCCTGGCACATTCCATTTTAATTTCCAACCTAGGAACAGGACTTCCAGAAAGGCTCTGCTGCCCTAGGAACCAGATTTGGGAATGGAGAAATGCTGCCGCCTTGTGGCCGTTTCCCAAAACAGCAGCTTTAAACCCAGTGCTAATGCTCACTAGATATTCACACTCATTACAGGCCTATGAATGACACCTGACCTCAGAAACAATCCTGGGTTCGAAAATTGACCAAAAAATTCAAAAGAGGGCAACCTTTCAGGAAGACAATTTCCAGAGGTTAACTGTACTCTCTGTTTCTTTCTGTTATTTTAACAGAACTTTAAAAAGGCGTGGAAAAATGCTGAGCACTAGGAATAATTCAAGACATGCAAATCCAAATTACAAAAAACCTATCAGCTCACACCAGTCAGAATGGCCATCAGCAAAAATTCTGCTAACAGTAAATGCTGAAGGGTTTGAGGAGAAATGCCTACCCTTGGTTCAACGTGGGACATGGTAAGAGCCAGTAAGGAAAACACAAAGGAGGTGCCTTGGAAAGGTAAATACTGAGCTACCATTCAATCAAGCATACCCACTGCTGGGCCTATCGCCAGACAGGATGAGAATCAAAACTAAACAGGCTGGGCTTCCCTGGTGGCGCAGACGTTGAGAGTCCGCCTGCCAATGCAGGGGACACGGGTTCGTGCCCCGGTCCGGGAAGATCCCACATGCCGTGGAGAGGCTGGTCCCGTGAGCTATGGCTGCTGGGCCTGTGCATCCGGAGCCTCTGCTCTGCAACGGGAGGGGCCACCGCAGTGAGAGACCCACGTACCGCAAAAGAAATCAAAACCATAAAAAAAGATACAGGCTGAAAATCCTGCACTCCAGCAATATTTACCATAGACAACACTTGGAAGCTACGAAAATGTCCATCAACAGAGGAATGCACCAAGAACAAGTGGTCCATGTACGCAATGGAATATGACTCCAATAAAAAATATAAATTCAATTTAGAAAACAAACATAAGTAAGGAGACATCAGCATTTGGGGGTTTCTCCGGGCACATTCCACTCTAATATATAACCGAGGAACACCACTGCCAGGAAGGTCTGTTTCCCTAGTTACCAGATTGGGAAAAGCAGAAATGCTGCCGCCCTCTGGCCGTTATCTGCAACAGCAGCTTTAAAACCGGTGCTAAGGGTCACTTCATATGCACCAGTACTGGAGGGCTGTAAATGAAACCTGCCCACAAAATGTCTTGAGGGAGGTAACGGCAAAAATATTTCTAAATGTCACACATACTTCACGAAAACAATTTGAAGAGGTAAGCTGTACTCACAGTTTGAAGGAAAAAAAGGACATGCCAGAAAGCTCAATTTCAAGGTTTTATGAGACGCATGCAAATCCAACCCCAAAGAGGTATATCAGCTCACACTGGTCAGAATATACATCAGCAAAAAAACACTACAAACAGTAAATGCTGAAGGTGTTGTGGAGAAGTGCATACCCTCAGCTTTAAGAGGGACGTAACCTGGTAAGAGCCACTAATGAGAACAGAATGAAGGTGCCTTTGTAAAGTAAACATTTTGCTACTGTATGATCCAGCAGGCCCACTCCTGGGCCTATCACCTAAGAAGACAGAATTGGAAAGACACAGGCAGGCAAATGTGCATTGCCGCTCTATTACAATAGCCAAGACATGGAAGCAACCAAAAAGTCCATCAACAGATGAGTGGACAAAGAAGAACTGGTACATGTACAGAGGGAATATTAGCCAAGGGTAAAAAGGACACAATGCCAGGTGCAGCACCGTAGATGCGTCTAGAGGTAGTCACGCGACTCGTACTAAGTCAGAAAGAGAGAGACACATATCGTATGATATCACTTATAGGTGTTACCTAAAAATTGATACCGGTGAAGATATTTCCACAGAGAAGGGCAATCACAGATTCATTAAACAAACTTATGGTTTACCAATGGAAAGGTGTGAGGATTGGATACATTAGGATATTGGGGTTAACAGACATATACAAACACAGGTGAACTATATAATCACCAAAGACCTACGGAATACCAAGAGAAGACTACTCAACATTCTGTCATAACGTACATGGGACAAGGATCCCAGGAAGAATAGACATATGTATATGTGTAAAAGAACCACATCTTGCACACCTACAACATGCCAAACATTGTAATCAAACTTGCTGTGATGAAAAATAAAAATTAAATTAAAAAAAACAAACAAGAAATAGTGAGACATAAATTGAAGGGGCTTTCCTGATACATTCCATTCTAAATTACAACCTAGAACACGCCTTCCATTGAGGTTCTGTTGCCCTAGTAACCGGGTTTGGTAAAGGAGAACTGCTGCCACCTTGTGGCCGTTTCACACAACAGCAGCTTTAATCCCAGCGCTAATGGTCAGTTGATATTCAAAATAATTGCAGGCCTGTAAATGACACCTCCCTGAAAAAAAATCCTGGGGTCGTATATCGATCAAAACATTCAAAAGACGTCCATATTTCAAAACGACAGTTTCAAGAGGCATAGTTTATGCACATTTCTCTTCTGTTTCTTTTACTTTCTTTCTTTTTTGTTAACAAAATGGGAATGGAAAAAGGCTGAACATCAGGAATCAATAAAGCCATGCAAATCCAGTGTACAAGAAAGTTCACCTCACAGCCGTCAGAATGGTCATCAGCCAAAAAGTCTACAAAGAATAAATGCTGAAGGGGTTTTAGAGAACCGTGTACCCTTTAGCTGCTGGTGGGATGAAACCTGGTCACAGCCAGTAGTGAGAACAGAATGGAGGTGCGTTTAAGGGTAAATATGGAGCTACCATGTGATCTGGTAGGCCCACTCATGGGCCTTTCACCTGATTAGACCAGAATCGAAAAGACACAGGCTGGCAATCCTGCACTGCAGCAACACGTACCATAGCCAAGACCTGGAAGAAACCGAATTGTCCATCAACAGAAAAATGCACCAAGAAGAAGTCGTCCATGTACACAATGGAATATTAGCCATGAAAAAGCATGGAACAGTGCCGTTGGCACCATCATAGAAGGATCTAGAGATAATCACCCAACTTGAAGTAAGAAAGAATCCGAAAGACAGACATCTTAGGACATCACTTATAGGTGTTACCTAAAAATTGATACCCATGAAATAATTTCCAAGAGACGGACACGCATAGATTCAGAAAACCAATTAATGTTTAACCAAATGGAAAGGAATAAGGAATGTATGAACTAGGACATGGGGGTTAACAGATATGCACTAATACTTATGAAATGTATAATCACAACGTGCCTATGGAATACGAAGAGAGGTCTACTCAACAGCCTATAATAACATCCACGGGAAAGGATCGAAAGAGGAATAGACAGATACATTGATAGGATGAACCAGAAACTGTACACCTAGGAGAATCTACATTTGTATCAAATTTGCTCTGATAATTAATAAAAATTAAATTTAATAAACAAACAACAATTTAGGAGATATAAGCTCTTGGGGGTTTGCGCTGGCACATTCCACTCTAATTTGCAGCTTACTAACACGATTTCCAGGAAAGCTCTGTTGCCCAAAAACCCAGAGTTGGAAATGTAGAAATGCTGCCGCCTTGTGGCCGTTTCCCACAAGAGCGGCATTAAACCCACAGCTAATGGTCACTTAACATTCACAAGGACTCAGGGCTGTAAAGGACACCTGCCCTACATAATTGTGTGGAGGTAGGGAATGGCCGAAAAAATTCCAAACTGGCACATTTTTCAAGGAGATAGTATGCAGCGGTAAGTTTTACTCACTCATTTTCAAAAAAGAGGAAAATGGATAAAAGCTCAACATCAGGAATTATTAGACTCATGCAAATCTAACCTCCAAAAAGGTTTCAACTCACACATGCCAACTACCATCAGCTAAAAGTCTGCACACAACAAATGCTGAAGGGGTTTTAGAGAACTGTGTACCCTCTAGCTGCTGGTGAGATGTAAAGTGGTAACAGCCAATAATGAGAACAGAAAGGAGCTGTGTTTCAAAGTAAAAATTGAGCCACCATTCCATTCAGCAGGCCCACCGCTGAGACTCTCACCTGACAAGTTCAGAGTCGAGAAGGCACAGGCTTCAGCAGCTGCACTGCAGGAATTTTCACAATAGCCAAGACACGGAAGCAACCAAAATGTCCATCACCAGATGAGTGGAAAAAGAAGTGGTCCATGTACACAATGGAATATTAGCCATGGAAAACAATGAAACACTGCTCTTTGAGGCACCATAGATGAGCCTAGAGATAATCACAGAACATGAGGTAAGTCGGAAAGCAAAAGACATATCCTATGATATCACTTATAGGCGTTATCTAACAACTGACACAAATGAACATATTTCCACAGAGAAAGACACTCACAGGCTTAGAAAACAAACTATGCTTATGTAAAAGGACAGGTGGGGGAATGGAAAAATTAAGATTAGGGTTACCATACATGTACAAATACCTATTAAATACATATAACAGAAAGACCGACCATATAGCAAGGGATGTCTATGGAAAACTCTGCAATAATTTACACGGGAAGTGGCTCTGTACATGAATATATATATATATATATATATATATATATATATATATATATATATATATATATATATGTTATGCACAAATGAACCAGATTGTGTACACTGAGGACAAACAGTATTCTAATCATTACCCCGATTAAAAAAACTAAAACAAGAAGTAATGTGACATAAACTTATTGGGGTTTCTCCTGGCACATTCCATTTTAATTTCCAACCTAGGAACAGGACTTCCAGAAAGGCTCTGCTGCCCTAGGAACCAGATTTGGGAATGGAGAAATGCTGCCGCCTTGTGGCCGTTTCCCAAAACAGCAGCTTTAAACCCAGTGCTAATGCTCACTAGATATTCACACTCATTACAGGCCTATGAATGACACCTGACCTCAGAAACAATCCTGGGTTCGAAAATTGACCAAAAAATTCAAAAGAGGGCAACCTTTCAAGAAGACAATTTCCAGAGGTTAACTGTACTCTCTGTTTCTTTCTGTTATTTTAACAGAACTTTAAAAAGGCGTGGAAAAATGCTGAACACTAGGAATAATTCAAGACATGCAAATCCAAATTACAAAATACCTAACAGCTCACACCAGTCAGAATGGCCATCAGCAAAAATTCTGCAAACAGTAAATGCTGAAGGGTTTGAGGAGAAATGCCTACCCTTGGTTCAACGTGGGACATGGTAAGAGCCAGTAAGGAAAACACAAAGGAGGTGCCTTGGAAAGGTAAATACTGAGCTACCATTCAATCAAGCATACCCACTGCTGGGCCTATCACCTGACAGGATGAGAATCAAAACTAAACAGGCTGGGCTTCCCTGGTGGCGCAGACGTTGAGAGTCCGCCTGCCGATGCAGGGGACACGGGTTCGTGCCCCGGTCAGGGAAGATCCCACATGCCGTGGAGAGGCTGGTCCCGTGAGCTATGGCTGCTGGGCCTGTGCATCCGGAGCCTCTGCTCTGCAACGGGAGGGGCCACCGCAGTGAGAGGCCCACGTACCGCACAAGAAATCAAAACCATAAAAAAAGATACAGGCTGAAAATCCTGCACTCCAGCAATATTTACCATACACAACACTTGGAAGCTACGAAAATGTCCATCAACAGAGGAATGCACCAAGAACAAGTGGTCCATGTACGCAATGGAATATGACTCCAATAAAAAATATAAATTCAATTTAGAAAACAAACATAAGTAAGGAGACATCAGCATTTGGGGGTTTATCCGGGCACATTCCACTCTAATATATAACCGAGGAACACCACCGCCAGGAAGGTCTGTTTCCCTAGTTACCAGATTGGGAAAAGCTGAAATGCTGTCGCCCTCTGGCCGTTACCTGCAACAGCAGCTTTAAAACCGGTGCTAAGGGTCACTTCATATGCACCAGTACTGGAGGGCTGTAAATGAAACCTGCCCACAAAATGTCTTGAGGGAGGTAACGGCCAAAATATTTCTAAATGTCACACATACTTCACAAAAACAATTTGAAGAGGTAAGCTGTACTCACAGTTTGAAGAAAAAAAAGGACATGCCAGAAAGCTCAATTTCAAGGGTTTATGAGACGCATGCAAATCCAACCCCAAAGAGGTATATCAGCTCACACTGGTCAGAATATACATCAGCAAAAAAACACTACAAACAGTAAATGCTGAAGGTGTTGTGGAGAAGTGCATACCCTCAGCTTTAAGAGGGACGTAACCTGGTAAGAGCCACTAATGAGAACAGAATGGAGGTGCCTTTGTAAAGTAAACATTTTGCTACTGTATGATCCAGCAGGCCCACTCCTGGGCCTATAACCTAAGAAGACAGAATTGGAAAGACACAGGCAGGCAAATGTGCATTGCCGCTCTATTACAATAGCCAAGACATGGAAGCAACCAAAAAGTCCATCAACAGATGAGTGGACAAAGAAGAACTGGTACATGTACAGAGGGAATATTAGCCAAGGGAAAAAAGGACACAATGCCAGGTGCAGCACCGTAGATGCGTCTAGAGGTAGTCACGCGACTCGTACTAAGTCAGAAAGAGAGAGACACATATCGTATGATATCACTTATAGGTGTTACCTAAAAATTGATACCGGTGAAGATATTTCCACAGAGAAGGGCAATCACAGATTCATTAAACAAACTTATGGTTCACCAATGGAAAGGTGTGAGGATTGGATACATTAGGATATTGGGGTTAACAGACATATACAAACACAGGTGAACTATATAATCACCAAAGACCTACGGAATACCAAGAGAAGACTACTCAACATTCTGTCATAACGTACATGGGACAAGGATCCCAGGAAGAATAGACATATGTATATGTATAAAAGAATCACATCTTGCATACCTACAACATGCCAAACATTGTAATCAAACTTGCTGTGATGAAAAATAAAAATTAAATTAAAAAAACAAACAAGAAATAGTGAGACATAAATTGAAGGGGCTTTCCTGATACATTCCATTCTAAAATACAACCTAGGACACGACTTCCATTGAGGTTCTGTTGCCCTAGTAACCGGGTTTGGTAAAGGAGAACTGCTGCCACCCTGTGGCCGTTTCACACAACAGCAGCTTTAATCCCAGCGCTAATGGTCAGTTGATATTCAAAATAATTGCAGGCCTGTAAATGACACCTCCCTGAAAAAAAATCCTGGGGTCGTATATCGATCAAAACATTCAAAAGACGTCCATATTTCAAAACGACAGTTTCAAGAGGCATAGTTTATGCACATTTCTCTTCTGTTTCTTTTACTTTCTTTCTTTTTTGTTAACAAAATGGGAATGGAAAAAGGCTGAACATCAGGAATCAATAAAGCCATGCAAATCCAGTGTACAAAAAAGTTCACCTCACAGCTGTCAGAATGGTCATCAGCCAAAAAGTCTACAAAGAATAAATGCTGAAGGGGTTTTAGAGAACTGCATACCCTTTAGCTGCTGGTGGGATGAAACCTGGTCACAGCCAGTAGTGAGAACAGAATGGAGGTGCGTTTAAGGGTAAATATGGAGCTACCATGTGATCTGGTAGGCCCACTCATGGGCCTTTCACCTGATTAGACCAGAATCGAAAAGACACAGGCTGGCAATCCTGCACTGCAGCAACACGTACCATAGCCAAGACCTGGAAGAAACTGAAATGTCCATCAACAGAAAAATGCACCAAGAAGAAGTCGTCCATGTACACAATGGAACATTAGCCATGAAAAAGCATGGAACAGTGCCGTTGGCACCATCATAGAAGGATCTAGAGATAATCACCCAACTTGAAGTAAGAAAGAATCCGAAAGACAGACATCTTAGGACATCACTTATAGGTGTTACCTAAAAATTGATACCCATGAAATAATTTCCAAGAGATGGACACGCATAGATTCAGAAAACCAATTAATGTTTAACCAAATGGAAAGGAATAAGGAATGTATGAACTAGGACATGGGGGTTAACAGATATGCACTAATACTTATGAAATGTATAATCACAACGTGCCTATGGAATACGAAGAGAGGTCTACTCAACACCCTATAATAACATACACGGGAAAGGATCGAAAGAGGAATAGACAGATACATTGATAGGATGAACCAGAAACTGTACACCTAGGAGAATCTACATTTGTATCAAATTTGCTCTGATAATTAATAAAAATTAAATTTAATAAACAAACAACAATTTAGGAGATATAAGCTCTTGGGGGTTTGCGCTGGCACATTCCACTCTAATTTGCAGCTTACTAACACGATTTCCAGGAAAGCTCTGTTGCCCAAAAACCCAGAGTTGGAAATGTAGAAATGCTGCCGCCTTGTGGCCGTTTCCCTCAAGAGCGGCATTAAACCCACAGCTAATGGTCACTTAACATTCACAAGGACTCAGGGCTGTAAAGGACATCTGCCCTACATAATTGTGCGGAGGTAGGGAATGGCCGAAAAAATTCCAAACTGGCACATTTTTCAAGGAGATAGTATGCAGGGGTAAGTTTTACTCACTCATTTTCAAAAAAGAGGAAAATGGATAAAAGCTCAACATCAGGAATTATTAGACTCATGCAAATCTAACCTCCAAAAAGGTTTCAACTCACACATGCCAACTACCATCAGCTAAAAGTCTGCACACAACAAATGCTGAAGGGGTTTTAGAGAACTGTGTACCCTCTAGCTGCTGGTGAGATGTAAAGTGGTAACAGCCAATAATGAGAACAGAAAGGAGCTGTGTTTCAAAGTAAAAATTGAGCCACCATTCCATTCAGCAGGCCCACCGCTGAGACTCTCACCTGACAAGTCCAGAGTCGAGAAGGCACAGGCTTCAGCAGCTGCACTGCAGGAATTTTCACAATAGCCAAGACACGGAAGCAACCAAAATGTCCATCACCAGATGAGTGGAAAAAGAAGAAGTGGTCCATGTACACAATGGACTATTAGCCATGGAAAACAATGAAACACTGCTCTTTGAGGCACCATAGATGAGCCTAGAGATAATCACAGAACATGAGGTAAGTCGGAAAGCAAAAGACATATCCTATGATATCACTTATAGGCGTTATCTAACAACTGACACAAATGAACATATTTCCACAGAGAAAGACACTCACAGGCTTAGAAAACAAACTATGCTTATGTAAAAGGACAGGTGGGGGAATGGAAAAATTAAGATTAGGGTTACCATACATGTACAAATACCTATTAAATACATATAACAGAAAGACCGACCATATAGCAAGGGATGTCTATGGAAAACTCTGCAATAATTTACACGGGAAGTGGCTCTGTACATGAATATATATATATATATATATATATATATATATATATATATATATATATATATATGTTATGCACAAATGAACCAGATTGTGTACACTGAGGACAAACAGTATTCTAATCATTACCCCGATTAAAAAAACTAAAACAAGAAGTAATGTGACATAAACTTATTGGGGTTTCTCCTGGCACATTCCATTTTAATTTCCAACCTAGGAACAGGACTTCCAGAAAGGCTCTGCTGCCCTAGGAACCAGATTTGGGAATGGAGAAATGCTGCCGCCTTGTGGCCGTTTCCCAAAACACCAGCTTTAAACCCAGTGCTAATGCTCACTAGATATTCACACTCATTACAGGCCTATGAATGACACCTGACCTCAGAAACAATCCTGGGTTCGAAAATTGACCAAAAAATTCAAAAGAGGGCAACCTTTCAAGAAGACAATTTCCAGAGGTTAACTGTACTCTCTGTTTCTTTCTGTTATTTTAACAGAACTTTAAAAAGGCGTGGAATAATGCTGAACACTAGGAATAATTCAAGACATGCAAATCCAAATTACAAAAAACCTAACAGCTCACACCAGTCAGAATGGCCATCAGCAAAAATTCTGCAAACAGTAAATGCTGAAGGGTTTGAGGAGAAATGCCTACCCTTGGTTCAACGTGGGACATGGTAAGAGCCAGTAAGGAAAACACAAAGGAGGTGCCTTGGAAAGGTAAATACTGAGCTACCATTCAATCAAGCATACCCACTGCTGGGCCTATCGCCTGACAGGATGAGAATCAAAACTAAACAGGCTGGGCTTCCCTGGTGGCGCAGACGTTGAGAGTCCGCCTGCCGATGCAGGGGACACGGGTTCGTGCCCCGGTCAGGGAAGATCCCACATGCCGTGGAGAGGCTGGTCCCGTGAGCTATGGCTGCTGGGCCTGTGCATCCGGAGCCTCTGCTCTGCAACGGGAGGGGCCACCGCAGTGAGAGGCCCACGTACCGCAAAAGAAATCAAAACCATAAAAAAAGATACAGGCTGAAAATCCTGCACTCCAGCAATATTTACCATACACAACACTTGGAAGCTACGAAAATGTCCATCAACAGAGGAATGCACCAAGAACAAGTGGTCCATGTACGCAATGGAATATGACTCCAATAAAAAATATAAATTCAATTTAGAAAACAAACATAAGTAAGGAGACATCAGCATTTGGGGGTTTATCCGGGCACATTCCACTCTAATATATAACCGAGGAACACCACCGCCAGGAAGGTCTGTTTCCCTAGTTACCAGATTGGGAAAAGCTGAAATGCTGTCGCCCTCTGGCCGTTACCTGCAACAGCAGCTTTAAAACCGGTGCTAAGGGTCACTTCATATGCACCAGTACTGGAGGGCTGTAAATGAAACCTGCCCACAAAATGTCTTGAGGGAGGTAACGGCCAAAATATTTCTAAATGTCACACATACTTCACAAAAACAATTTGAAGAGGTAAGCTGTACTCACAGTTTGAAGAAAAAAAAGGACATGCCAGAAAGCTCAATTTCAAGGGTTTATGAGACGCATGCAAATCCAACCCCAAAGAGGTATATCAGCTCACACTGGTCAGAATATACATCAGCAAAAAAACACTACAAACAGTAAATGCTGAAGGTGTTGTGGAGAAGTGCATACCCTCAGCTTTAAGAGGGACGTAACCTGGTAAGAGCCACTAATGAGAACAGAATGGAGGTGCCTTTGTAAAGTAAACATTTTGCTACTGTATGATCCAGCAGGCCCACTCCTGGGCCTATCACCTAAGAAGACAGAATTGGAAAGACACAGGCAGGCAAATGTGCATTGCCGCTCTATTACAATAGCCAAGACATGGAAGCAACCAAAAAGTCCATCAACAGATGAGTGGACAAAGAAGAACTGGTACATGTACAGAGGGAATATTAGCCAAGGGAAAAAAGGACACAATGCCAGGTGCAGCACCGTAGATGCGTCTAGAGGTAGTCACGCGACTCGTACTAAGTCAGAAAGAGAGAGACACATATCGTATGATATCACTTATAGGTGTTACCTAAAAATTGATACCGGTGAAGATATTTCCACAGAGAAGGGCAATCACAGATTCATTAAACAAACTTATGGTTCACCAATGGAAAGGTGTGAGGATTGGATACATTAGGATATTGGGGTTAACAGACATATACAAACACAGGTGAACTATATAATCACCAAAGACCTACGGAATACCAAGAGAAGACTACTCAACATTCTGTCATAACGTACATGGGACAAGGATCCCAGGAAGAATAGACATATGTATATGTATAAAAGAATCACATCTTGCATACCTACAACATGCCAAACATTGTAATCAAACTTGCTGTGATGAAAAATAAAAATTAAATTAAAAAAACAAACAAGAAATAGTGAGACATAAATTGAAGGGGCTTTCCTGATACATTCCATTCTAAAATACAACCTAGGACACGACTTCCATTGAGGTTCTGTTGCCCTAGTAACCGGGTTTGGTAAAGGAGAACTGCTGCCACCCTGTGGCCGTTTCACACAACAGCAGCTTTAATCCCAGCGCTAATGGTCAGTTGATATTCAAAATAATTGCAGGCCTGTAAATGACACCTCCCTGAAAAAAAATCCTGGGGTCGTATATCGATCAAAACATTCAAAAGACGTCCATATTTCAAAACGACAGTTTCAAGAGGCATAGTTTATGCACATTTCTCTTCTGTTTCTTTTACTTTCTTTCTTTTTTGTTAACAAAATGGGAATGGAAAAAGGCTGAACATCAGGAATCAATAAAGCCATGCAAATCCAGTGTACAAAAAAGTTCACCTCACAGCTGTCAGAATGGTCATCAGCCAAAAAGTCTACAAAGAATAAATGCTGAAGGGGTTTTAGAGAACTGCATACCCTTTAGCTGCTGGTGGGATGAAACCTGGTCACAGCCAGTAGTGAGAACAGAATGGAGGTGCGTTTAAGGGTAAATATGGAGCTACCATGTGATCTGGTAGGCCCACTCATGGGCCTTTCACCTGATTAGACCAGAATCGAAAAGACACAGGCTGGCAATCCTGCACTGCAGCAACACGTACCATAGCCAAGACCTGGAAGAAACCGAAATGTCCATCAACAGAAAAATGCACCAAGAAGAAGTCGTCCATGTACACAATGGAACATTAGCCATGAAAAAGCATGGAACAGTGCCGTTGGCACCATCATAGAAGGATCTAGAGATAATCACCCAACTTGAAGTAAGAAAGAATCCGAAAGACAGACATCTTAGGACATCACTTATAGGTGTTACCTAAAAATTGATACCCATGAAATAATTTCCAAGAGATGGACACGCATAGATTCAGAAAACCAATTAATGTTTAACCAAATGGAAAGGAATAAGGAATGTATGAACTAGGACATGGGGGTTAACAGATATGCACTAATACTTATGAAATGTATAATCACAACGTGCCTATGGAATACGAAGAGAGGTCTACTCAACACCCTATAATAACATACACGGGAAAGGATCGAAAGAGGAATAGACAGATACATTGATAGGATGAACCAGAAACTGTACACCTAGGAGAATCTACATTTGTATCAAATTTGCTCTGATAATTAATAAAAATTAAATTTAATAAACAAACAACAATTTAGGAGATATAAGCTCTTGGGGGTTTGCGCTGGCACATTCCACTCTAATTTGCAGCTTACTAACACGATTTCCAGGAAAGCTCTGTTGCCCAAAAACCCAGAGTTGGAAATGTAGAAATGCTGCCGCCTTGTGGCCGTTTCCCTCAAGAGCGGCATTAAACCCACAGCTAATGGTCACTTAACATTCACAAGGACTCAGGGCTGTAAAGGACATCTGCCCTACATAATTGTGCGGAGGTAGGGAATGGCCGAAAAAATTCCAAACTGGCACATTTTTCAAGGAGATAGTATGCAGGGGTAAGTTTTACTCACTCATTTTCAAAAAAGAGGAAAATGGATAAAAGCTCAACATCAGGAATTATTAGACTCATGCAAATCTAACCTCCAAAAAGGTTTCAACTCACACATGCCAACTACCATCAGCTAAAAGTCTGCACACAACAAATGCTGAAGGGGTTTTAGAGAACTGTGTACCCTCTAGCTGCTGGTGAGATGTAAAGTGGTAACAGCCAATAATGAGAACAGAAAGGAGCTGTGTTTCAAAGTAAAAATTGAGCCACCATTCCATTCAGCAGGCCCACCGCTGAGACTCTCACCTGACAAGTCCAGAGTCGAGAAGGCACAGGCTTCAGCAGCTGCACTGCAGGAATTTTCACAATAGCCAAGACACGGAAGCAACCAAAATGTCCATCACCAGATGAGTGGAAAAAGAAGAAGTGGTCCATGTACACAATGGACTATTAGCCATGGAAAACAATGAAACACTGCTCTTTGAGGCACCATAGATGAGCCTAGAGATAATCACAGAACATGAGGTAAGTCGGAAAGCAAAAGACATATCCTATGATATCACTTATAGGCGTTATCTAACAACTGACACAAATGAACATATTTCCACAGAGAAAGACACTCACAGGCTTAGAAAACAAACTATGCTTATGTAAAAGGACAGGTGGGGGAATGGAAAAATTAAGATTAGGGTTACCATACATGTACAAATACCTATTAAATACATATAACAGAAAGACCGACCATATAGCAAGGGATGTCTATGGAAAACTCTGCAATAATTTACACGGGAAGTGGCTCTGTACATGAATATATATATATATATATATATATATATATATATATATGTTATGCACAAATGAACCAGATTGTGTACACTGAGGACAAACAGTATTCTAATCATTACCCCGATTAAAAAAACTAAAACAAGAAGTAATGTGACATAAACTTATTGGGGTTTCTCCTGGCACATTCCATTTTAATTTCCAACCTAGGAACAGGACTTCCAGAAAGGCTCTGCTGCCCTAGGAACCAGATTTGGGAATGGAGAAATGCTGCCGCCTTGTGGCCGTTTCCCAAAACAGCAGCTTTAAACCCAGTGCTAATGCTCACTAGATATTCACACTCATTACAGGCCTATGAATGACACCTGACCTCAGAAACAATCCTGGGTTCGAAAATTGACCAAAAAATTCAAAAGAGGGCAACCTTTCAAGAAGACAATTTCCAGAGGTTAACTGTACTCTCTGTTTCTTTCTGTTATTTTAACAGAACTTTAAAAAGGCGTGGAATAATGCTGAACACTAGGAATAATTCAAGACATGCAAATCCAAATTACAAAAAACCTATCAGCTCACACCAGTCAGAATGGCCATCAGCAAAAATTCTGCAAACAGTAAATGCTGAAGGGTTTGAGGAGAAATGCCTACCCTTGGTTCAACGTGGGACATGGTAAGAGCCAGTAAGGAAAACACAAAGGAGGTGCCTTGGAAAGGTAAATACTGAGCTACCATTCAATCAAGCATACCCACTGCTGGGCCTATCGCCTGACAGGATGAGAATCAAAACTAAACAGGCTGGGCTTCCCTGGTGGCGCAGACGTTGAGAGTCCGCCTGCCGATGCAGGGGACACGGGTTCGTGCCCCGGTCCGGGAAGATCCCACATGCCGTGGAGAGGCTGGTCCCGTGAGCTATGGCTGCTGGGCCTGTGCATCCGGAGCCTCTGCTCTGCAACGGGAGGGGCCACCGCAGTGAGAGGCCCACGTACCGCAAAAGAAATCAAAACCATAAAAAAAGATACAGGCTGAAAATCCTGCACTCCAGCAATATTTACCATACACAACACTTGGAAGCTACGAAAATGTCCATCAACAGAGGAATGCACCAAGAACAAGTGGTCCATGTACGCAATGGAATATGACTCCAATAAAAAATATAAATTCAATTTAGAAAACAAACATAAGTAAGGAGACATCAGCATTTGGGGGTTTATCCGGGCACATTCCACTCTAATATATAACCGAGGAACACCACCGCCAGGAAGGTCTGTTTCCCTAGTTACCAGATTGGGAAAAGCTGAAATGCTGTCGCCCTCTGGCCGTTACCTGCAACAGCAGCTTTAAAACCGGTGCTAAGGGTCACTTCATATGCACCAGTACTGGAGGGCTGTAAATGAAACCTGCCCACAAAATGTCTTGAGGGAGGTAACGGCCAAAATATTTCTAAATGTCACACATACTTCACAAAAACAATTTGAAGAGGTAAGCTGTACTCACAGTTTGAAGAAAAAAAAGGACATGCCAGAAAGCTCAATTTCAAGGGTTTATGAGACGCATGCAAATCCAACCCCAAAGAGGTATATCAGCTCACACTGGTCAGAATATACATCAGCACAAAAACACTACAAACAGTAAATGCTGAAGGTGTTGTGGAGAAGTGCATACCCTCAGCTTTAAGAGGGACGTAACCTGGTAAGAGCCACTAATGAGAACAGAATGGAGGTGCCTTTGTAAAGTAAACATTTTGCTACTGTATGATCCAGCAGGCCCACTCCTGGGCCTATCACCTAAGAAGACAGAATTGGAAAGACACAGGCAGGCAAATGTGCATTGCCGCTCTATTACAATAGCCAAGACATGGAAGCAACCAAAAAGTCCATCAACAGATGAGTGGACAAAGAAGAACTGGTACATGTACAGAGGGAATATTAGCCAAGGGAAAAAAGGACACAATGCCAGGTGCAGCACCGTAGATGCGTCTAGAGGTAGTCACGCGACTCGTACTAAGTCAGAAAGAGAGAGACACATATCGTATGATATCACTTATAGGTGTTACCTAAAAATTGATACCGGTGAAGATATTTCCACAGAGAAGGGCAATCACAGATTCATTAAACAAACTTATGGTTCACCAATGGAAAGGTGTGAGGATTGGATACATTAGGATATTGGGGTTAACAGACATATACAAACACAGGTGAACTATATAATCACCAAAGACCTACGGAATACCAAGAGAAGACTACTCAACATTCTGTCATAACGTACATGGGACAAGGATCCCAGGAAGAATAGACATATGTATATGTATAAAAGAATCACATCTTGCATACCTACAACATGCCAAACATTGTAATCAAACTTGCTGTGATGAAAAATAAAAATTAAATTAAAAAAACAAACAAGAAATAGTGAGACATAAATTGAAGGGGCTTTCCTGATACATTCCATTCTAAAATACAACCTAGGACACGACTTCCATTGAGGTTCTGTTGCCCTAGTAACCGGGTTTGGTAAAGGAGAACTGCTGCCACCCTGTGGCCGTTTCACACAACAGCAGCTTTAATCCCAGCGCTAATGGTCAGTTGATATTCAAAATAATTGCAGGCCTGTAAATGACACCTCCCTGAAAAAAAATCCTGGGGTCGTATATCGATCAAAACATTCAAAAGACGTCCATATTTCAAAACGACAGTTTCAAGAGGCATAGTTTATGCACATTTCTCTTCTGTTTCTTTTACTTTCTTTCTTTTTTGTTAACAAAATGGGAATGGAAAAAGGCTGAACATCAGGAATCAATAAAGCCATGCAAATCCAGTGTACAAAAAAGTTCACCTCACAGCTGTCAGAATGGTCATCAGCCAAAAAGTCTACAAAGAATAAATGCTGAAGGGGTTTTAGAGAACTGCATACCCTTTAGCTGCTGGTGGGATGAAACCTGGTCACAGCCAGTAGTGAGAACAGAATGGAGGTGCGTTTAAGGGTAAATATGGAGCTACCATGTGATCTGGTAGGCCCACTCATGGGCCTTTCACCTGATTAGACCAGAATCGAAAAGACACAGGCTGGCAATCCTGCACTGCAGCAACACGTACCATAGCCAAGACCTGGAAGAAACTGAAATGTCCATCAACAGAAAAATGCACCAAGAAGAAGTCGTCCATGTACACAATGGAACATTAGCCATGAAAAAGCATGGAACAGTGCCGTTGGCACCATCATAGAAGGATCTAGAGATAATCACGCAACTTGAAGTAAGAAAGAATCCGAAAGACAGACATCTTAGGACATCACTTATAGGTGTTACCTAAAAATTGATACCCATGAAATAATTTCCAAGAGATGGACACGCATAGATTCAGAAAACCAATTAATGTTTAACCAAATGGAAAGGAATAAGGAATGTATGAACTAGGACATGGGGGTTAACAGATATGCACTAATACTTATGAAATGTATAATCACAAAGTGCCTATGGAATACGAAGAGAGGTCTACTCAACACCCTATAATAACATACACGGGAAAGGATCGAAAGAGGAATAGACAGATACATTGATAGGATGAACCAGAAACTGTACACCTAGGAGAATCTACATTTGTATCAAATTTGCTCTGATAATTAATAAAAATTAAATTTAATAAACAAACAACAATTTAGGAGATATAAGCTCTTGGGGGTTTGCGCTGGCACATTCCACTCTAATTTGCAGCTTACTAACACGATTTCCAGGAAAGCTCTGTTGCCCAAAAACCCAGAGTTGGAAATGTAGAAATGCTGCCGCCTTGTGGCCGTTTCCCTCAAAAGCGGCATTAAACCCACAGCTAATGGTCACTTAACATTCACAAGGACTCAGGGCTGTAAAGGACATCTGCCCTACATAATTGTGCGGAGGTAGGGAATGGCCGAAAAAATTCCAAACTGGCACATTTTTCAAGGAGATAGTATGCAGGGGTAAGTTTTACTCACTCATTTTCAAAAAAGAGGAAAATGGATAAAAGCTCAACATCAGGAATTATTAGACTCATGCAAATCTAACCTCCAAAAAGGTTTCAACTCACACATGCCAACTACCATCAGCTAAAAGTCTGCACACAACAAATGCTGAAGGGGTTTTAGAGAACTGTGTACCCTCTAGCTGCTGGTGAGATGTAAAGTGGTAACAGCCAATAATGAGAACAGAAAGGAGCTGTGTTTCAAAGTAAAAATTGAGCCACCATTCCATTCAGCAGGCCCACCGCTGAGACTCTCACCTGCCAAGTCCAGAGTCGAGAAGGCACAGGCTTCAGCAGCTGCACTGCAGGAATTTTCACAATAGCCAAGACACGGAAGCAACCAAAATGTCCATCACCAGATGAGTGGAAAAAGAAGAAGTGGTCCATGTACACAATGGACTATTAGCCATGGAAAACAATGAAACACTGCTCTTTGAGGCACCATAGATGAGCCTAGAGATAATCACAGAACATGAGGTAAGTCGGAAAGCAAAAGACATACCCTATGATATCACTTATAGGCGTTATCTAACAACTGACACAAATGAACATATTTCCACAGAGAAAGACACTCACAGGCTTAGAAAACAAACTATGCTTATGTAAAAGGACAGGTGGGGGAATGGAAAAATTAAGATTAGGGTTACCATACATGTACAAATACCTATTAAATACATATAACAGAAAGACCGACCATATAGCAAGGGATGTCTATGGAAAACTCTGCAATAATTTACACGGGAAGTGGCTCTGTACATGAATATATATATATATATATATATATATATATATATATATATATATATATATATATATATATATATATGTTATGCACAAATGAACCAGATTGTGTACACTGAGGACAAACAGTATTCTAATCATTACCCCGATTAAAAAAACTAAAACAAGAAGTAATGTGACATAAACTTATTGGGGTTTCTCCTGGCACATTCCATTTTAATTTCCAACCTAGGAACAGGACTTCCAGAAAGGCTCTGCTGCCCTAGGAACCAGATTTGGGAATGGAGAAATGCTGCCGCCTTGTGGCCGTTTCCCAAAACACCAGCTTTAAACCCAGTGCTAATGCTCACTAGATATTCACACTCATTACAGGCCTATGAATGACACCTGACCTCAGAAACAATCCTGGGTTCGAAAATTGACCAAAAAATTCAAAAGAGGGCAACCTTTCAAGAAGACAATTTCCAGAGGTTAACTGTACTCTCTGTTTCTTTCTGTTATTTTAACAGAACTTTAAAAAGGCGTGGAAAAATGCTGAACACTAGGAATAATTCAAGACATGCAAATCCAAATTACAAAATACCTAACAGCTCACACCAGTCAGAATGGCCATCAGCAAAAATTCTGCAAACAGTAAATGCTGAAGGGTTTGAGGAGAAATGCCTACCCTTGGTTCAACGTGGGACATGGTAAGAGCCAGTAAGGAAAACACAAAGGAGGTGCCTTGGAAAGGTAAATACTGAGCTACCATTCAATCAAGCATACCCACTGCTGGGCCTATCGCCTGACAGGATGAGAATCAAAACTAAACAGGCTGGGCTTCCCTGGTGGCGCAGACGTTGAGAGTCCGCCTGCCGATGCAGGGGACACGGGTTCGTGCCCCGGTCAGGGAAGATCCCACATGCCGTGGAGAGGCTGGTCCCGTGAGCTATGGCTGCTGGGCCTGTGCATCCGGAGCCTCTGCTCTGCAACGGGAGGGGCCACCGCAGTGAGAGGCCCACGTACCGCAAAAGAAATCAAAACCATAAAAAAAGATACAGGCTGAAAATCCTGCACTCCAGCAATATTTACCATACACAACACTTGGAAGCTACGAAAATGTCCATCAACAGAGGAATGCACCAAGAACAAGTGGTCCATGTACGCAATGGAATATGACTCCAATAAAAAATATAAATTCAATTTAGAAAACAAACATAAGTAAGGAGACATCAGCATTTGGGGGTTTATCCGGGCACATTCCACTCTAATATATAACCGAGGAACACCACCGCCAGGAAGGTCTGTTTCCCTAGTTACCAGATTGGGAAAAGCTGAAATGCTGTCGCCCTCTGGCCGTTACCTGCAACAGCAGCTTTAAAACCGGTGCTAAGGGTCACTTCATATGCACCAGTACTGGAGGGCTGTAAATGAAACCTGCCCACAAAATGTCTTGAGGGAGGTAACGGCCAAAATATTTCTAAATGTCACACATACTTCACAAAAACAATTTGAAGAGGTAAGCTGTACTCACAGTTTGAAGAAAAAAAAGGACATGCCAGAAAGCTCAATTTCAAGGGTTTATGAGACGCATGCAAATCCAACCCCAAAGAGGTATATCAGCTCACACTGGTCAGAATATACATCAGCAAAAAAACACTACAAACAGTAAATGCTGATGGTGTTGTGGAGAAGTGCATACCCTCAGCTTTAAGAGGGACGTAACCTGGTAAGAGCCACTAATGAGAACAGAATGGAGGTGCCTTTGTAAAGTAAACATTTTGCTACTGTATGATCCAGCAGGCCCACTCCTGGGCCTATCACCTAAGAAGACAGAATTGGAAAGACACAGGCAGGCAAATGTGCATTGCCGCTCTATTACAATAGCCAAGACATGGAAGCAACCAAAAAGTCCATCAACAGATGAGTGGACAAAGAAGAACTGGTACATGTACAGAGGGAATATTAGCCAAGGGAAAAAAGGACACAATGCCAGGTGCAGCACCGTAGATGCGTCTAGAGGTAGTCACGCGACTCGTACTAAGTCAGAAAGAGAGAGACACATATCGTATGATATCACTTATAGGTGTTACCTAAAAATTGATACCGGTGAAGATATTTCCACAGAGAAGGGCAATCACAGATTCATTAAACAAACTTATGGTTCACCAATGGAAAGGTGTGAGGATTGGATACATTAGGATATTGGGGTTAACAGACATATACAAACACAGGTGAACTATATAATCACCAAAGACCTACGGAATACCAAGAGAAGACTACTCAACATTCTGTCATAACGTACATGGGACAAGGATCCCAGGAAGAATAGACATATGTATATGTATAAAAGAATCACATCTTGCATACCTACAACATGCCAAACATTGTAATCAAACTTGCTGTGATGAAAAATAAAAATTAAATTAAAAAAACAAACAAGAAATAGTGAGACATAAATTGAAGGGGCTTTCCTGATACATTCCATTCTAAAATACAACCTAGGACACGACTTCCATTGAGGTTCTGTTGCCCTAGTAACCGGGTTTGGTAAAGGAGAACTGCTGCCACCCTGTGGCCGTTTCACACAACAGCAGCTTTAATCCCAGCGCTAATGGTCAGTTGATATTCAAAATAATTGCAGGCCTGTAAATGACACCTCCCTGAAAAAAAATCCTGGGGTCGTATATCGATCAAAACATTCAAAAGACGTCCATATTTCAAAACGACAGTTTCAAGAGGCATAGTTTATGCACATTTCTCTTCTGTTTCTTTTACTTTCTTTCTTTTTTGTTAACAAAATGGGAATGGAAAAAGGCTGAACATCAGGAATCAATAAAGCCATGCAAATCCAGTGTACAAAAAAGTTCACCTCACAGCTGTCAGAATGGTCATCAGCCAAAAAGTCTACAAAGAATAAATGCTGAAGGGGTTTTAGAGAACTGCATACCCTTTAGCTGCTGGTGGGATGAAACCTGGTCACAGCCAGTAGTGAGAACAGAATGGAGGTGCGTTTAAGGGTAAATATGGAGCTACCATGTGATCTGGTAGGCCCACTCATGGGCCTTTCACCTGATTAGACCAGAATCGAAAAGACACAGGCTGGCAATCCTGCACTGCAGCAACACGTACCATAGCCAAGACCTGGAAGAAACCGAAATGTCCATCAACAGAAAAATGCACCAAGAAGAAGTCGTCCATGTACACAATGGAACATTAGCCATGAAAAAGCATGGAACAGTGCCGTTGGCACCATCATAGAAGGATCTAGAGATAATCACGCAACTTGAAGTAAGAAAGAATCCGAAAGACAGACATCTTAGGACATCACTTATAGGTGTTACCTAAAAATTGATACCCATGAAATAATTTCCAAGAGATGGACACGCATAGATTCAGAAAACCAATTAATGTTTAACCAAATGGAAAGGAATAAGGAATGTATGAACTAGGACATGGGGGTTAACAGATATGCACTAATACTTATGAAATGTATAATCACAAAGTGCCTATGGAATACGAAGAGAGGTCTACTCAACACCCTATAATAACACACACGGGAAAGGATCGTAAGAGGAATAGACAGATACATTGATAGGATGAACCAGAAACTGTACACCTAGGAGAATCTACATTTGTATCAAATTTGCTCTGATAATTAATAAAAATTAAATTTAATAAACAAACAACAATTTAGGAGATATAAGCTCTTGGGGGTTTGCGCTGGCACATTCCACTCTAATTTGCAGCTTACTAACACGATTTCCAGGAAAGCTCTGTTGCCCAAAAACCCAGAGTTGGAAATGTAGAAATGCTGCCGCCTTGTGGCCGTTTCCCTCAAGAGCGGCATTAAACCCACAGCTAATGGTCACTTAACATTCACAAGGACTCAGGGCTGTAAAGGACATCTGCCCTACATAATTGTGCGGAGGTAGGGAATGGCCGAAAAAATTCCAAACTGGCACATTTTTCAAGGAGATAGTATGCAGCGGTAAGTTTTACTCACTCATTTTCAAAAAAGAGGAAAATGGATAAAAGCTCAACATCAGGAATTATTAGACTCATGCAAATCTAACCTCCAAAAAGGTTTCAACTCACACATGCCAACTACCATCAGCTAAAAGTCTGCACACAACAAATGCTGAAGGGGTTTTAGAGAACTGTGTACCCTCTAGCTGCTGGTGAGATGTAAAGTGGTAACAGCCAATAATGAGAACAGAAAGGAGCTGTGTTTCAAAGTAAAAATTGAGCCACCATTCCATTCAGCAGGCCCACCGCTGAGACTCTCACCTGACAAGTCCAGAGTCGAGAAGGCACAGGCTTCAGCAGCTGCACTGCAGGAATTTTCACAATAGCCAAGACACGGAAGCAACCAAAATGTCCATCACCAGATGAGTGGAAAAAGAAGAAGTGGTCCATGTACACAATGGACTATTAGCCATGGAAAACAATGAAACACTGCTCTTTGAGGCACCATAGATGAGCCTAGAGATAATCACAGAACATGAGGTAAGTCGGAAAGCAAAAGACATACCCTATGATATCACTTATAGGCGTTATCTAACAACTGACACAAATGAACATATTTCCACAGAGAAAGACACTCACAGGCTTAGAAAACAAACTATGCTTATGTAAAAGGACAGGTGGGGGAATGGAAAAATTAAGATTAGGGTTACCATACATGTACAAATACCTATTAAATACATATAACAGAAAGACCGACCATATAGCAAGGGATGTCTATGGAAAACTCTGCAATAATTTACACGGGAAGTGGCTCTGTACATGAATATATATATATATATATATATATATATATATATATATATATATATATATATATATATATATATATATATGTTATGCACAAATGAACCAGATTGTGTACACTGAGGACAAACAGTATTCTAATCATTACCCCGATTAAAAAAACTAAAACAAGAAGTAATGTGACATAAACTTATTGGGGTTTCTCCTGGCACATTCCATTTTAATTTCCAACCTAGGAACAGGACTTCCAGAAAGGCTCTGCTGCCCTAGGAACCAGATTTGGGAATGGAGAAATGCTGCCGCCTTGTGGCCGTTTCCCAAAACACCAGCTTTAAACCCAGTGCTAATGCTCACTAGATATTCACACTCATTACAGGCCTATGAATGACACCTGACCTCAGAAACAATCCTGGGTTCGAAAATTGACCAAAAAATTCAAAAGAGGGCAACCTTTCAAGAAGACAATTTCCAGAGGTTAACTGTACTCTCTGTTTCTTTCTGTTATTTTAACAGAACTTTAAAAAGGCGTGGAAAAATGCTGAACACTAGGAATAATTCAAGACATGCAAATCCAAATTACAAAATACCTAACAGCTCACACCAGTCAGAATGGCCATCAGCAAAAATTCTGCAAACAGTAAATGCTGAAGGGTTTGAGGAGAAATGCCTACCCTTGGTTCAACGTGGGACATGGTAAGAGCCAGTAAGGAAAACACAAAGGAGGTGCCTTGGAAAGGTAAATACTGAGCTACCATTCAATCAAGCATACCCACTGCTGGGCCTATCGCCTGACAGGATGAGAATCAAAACTAAACAGGCTGGGCTTCCCTGGTGGCGCAGACGTTGAGAGTCCGCCTGCCGATGCAGGGGACACGGGTTCGTGCCCCGGTCCGGGAAGATCCCACATGCCGTGGAGAGGCTGGTCCCGTGAGCTATGGCTGCTGGGCCTGTGCATCCGGAGCCTCTGCTCTGCAACGGGAGGGGCCACCGCAGTGAGAGGCCCACGTACCGCAAAAGAAATCAAAACCATAAAAAAAGATACAGGCTGAAAATCCTGCACTCCAGCAATATTTACCATACACAACACTTGGAAGCTACGAAAATGTCCATCAACAGAGGAATGCACCAAGAACAAGTGGTCCATGTACGCAATGGAATATGACTCCAATAAAAAATATAAATTCAATTTAGAAAACAAACATAAGTAAGGAGACATCAGCATTTCGGGGTTTATCCGGGCACATTCCACTCTAATATATAACCGAGGAACACCACCGCCAGGAAGGTCTGTTTCCCTAGTTACCAGATTGGGAAAAGCTGAAATGCTGTCGCCCTCTGGCCGTTACCTGCAACAGCAGCTTTAAAACCGGTGCTAAGGGTCACTTCATATGCACCAGTACTGGAGGGCTGTAAATGAAACCTGCCCACAAAATGTCTTGAGGGAGGTAACGGCCAAAATATTTCTAAATGTCACACATACTTCACAAAAACAATTTGAAGAGGTAAGCTGTACTCACAGTTTGAAGAAAAAAAAGGACATGCCAGAAAGCTCAATTTCAAGGGTTTATGAGACGCATGCAAATCCAACCCCAAAGAGGTATATCAGCTCACACTGGTCAGAATATACATCAGCAAAAAAACACTACAAACAGTAAATGCTGATGGTGTTGTGGAGAAGTGCATACCCTCAGCTTTAAGAGGGACGTAACCTGGTAAGAGCCACTAATGAGAACAGAATGGAGGTGCCTTTGTAAAGTAAACATTTTGCTACTGTATGATCCAGCAGGCCCACTCCTGGGCCTATAACCTAAGAAGACAGAATTGGAAAGACACAGGCAGGCAAATGTGCATTGCCGCTCTATTACAATAGCCAAGACATGGAAGCAACCAAAAAGTCCATCAACAGATGAGTGGACAAAGAAGAACTGGTACATGTACAGAGGGAATATTAGCCAAGGGAAAAAAGGACACAATGCCAGGTGCAGCACCGTAGATGCGTCTAGAGGTAGTCACGCGACTCGTACTAAGTCAGAAAGAGAGAGACACATATCGTATGATATCACTTATAGGTGTTACCTAAAAATTGATACCGGTGAAGATATTTCCACAGAGAAGGGCAATCACAGATTCATTAAACAAACTTATGGTTCACCAATGGAAAGGTGTGAGGATTGGATACATTAGGATATTGGGGTTAACAGACATATACAAACACAGGTGAACTATATAATCACCAAAGACCTACGGAATACCAAGAGAAGACTACTCAACATTCTGTCATAACGTACATGGGACAAGGATCCCAGGAAGAATAGACATATGTATATGTATAAAAGAATCACATCTTGCATACCTACAACATGCCAAACATTGTAATCAAACTTGCTGTGATGAAAAATAAAAATTAAATTAAAAAAACAAACAAGAAATAGTGAGACATAAATTGAAGGGGCTTTCCTGATACATTCCATTCTAAAATACAACCTAGGACACGACTTCCATTGAGGTTCTGTTGCCCTAGTAACCGGGTTTGGTAAAGGAGAACTGCTGCCACCCTGTGGCCGTTTCACACAACAGCAGCTTTAATCCCAGCGCTAATGGTCAGTTGATATTCAAAATAATTGCAGGCCTGTAAATGACACCTCCCTGAAAAAAAATCCTGGGGTCGTATATCGATCAAAACATTCAAAAGACGTCCATATTTCAAAACGACAGTTTCAAGAGGCATAGTTTATGCACATTTCTCTTCTGTTTCTTTTACTTTCTTTCTTTTTTGTTAACAAAATGGGAATGGAAAAAGGCTGAACATCAGGAATCAATAAAGCCATGCAAATCCAGTGTACAAAAAAGTTCACCTCACAGCTGTCAGAATGGTCATCAGCCAAAAAGTCTACAAAGAATAAATGCTGAAGGGGTTTTAGAGAACTGCATACCCTTTAGCTGCTGGTGGGATGAAACCTGGTCACAGCCAGTAGTGAGAACAGAATGGAGGTGCGTTTAAGGGTAAATATGGAGCTACCATGTGATCTGGTAGGCCCACTCATGGGCCTTTCACCTGATTAGACCAGAATCGAAAAGACACAGGCTGGCAATCCTGCACTGCAGCAACACGTACCATAGCCAAGACCTGGAAGAAACCGAAATGTCCATCAACAGAAAAATGCACCAAGAAGAAGTCGTCCATGTACACAATGGAATATTAGCCATGAAAAAGCATGGAACAGTGCCGTTGGCACCATCATAGAAGGATCTAGAGATAATCACCCAACTTGAAGTAAGAAAGAATCCGAAAGACAGACATCTTAGGACATCACTTATAGGTTTTACCTAAAATTTGATACCCATGAAATAATTTCCAAGAGACGGACACGCATAGATTCAGAAAACCAATTAATGTTTAACCAAATGGAAAGGAATAAGGAATGTATGAACTAGGACATGGGGGTTAACAGATATGCACTAATACTTATGAAATGTATAATCACAACGTGCCTATGGAATACGAAGAGAGGTCTACTCAACACCCTATAATAACACACACGGGAAAGGATCGTAAGAGGAATAGACAGATACATTGATAGGATGAACCAGAAACTGTACACCTAGGAGAATCTACATTTGTATCAAATTTGCTCTGATAATTAATAAAAATTAAATTTAATAAACAAACAACAATTTAGGAGATATAAGCTCTTGGGGGTTTGCGCTGGCACATTCCACTCTAATTTGCAGCTTACTAACACGATTTCCAGGAAAGCTCTGTTGCCCAAAAACCCAGAGTTGGAAATGTAGAAATGCTGCCGCCTTGTGGCCGTTTCCCGCAAGAGCGGCATTAAACCCACAGCTAATGGTCACTTAACATTCACAAGGACTCAGGGCTGTAAAGGACACCTGCCCTACATAATTGTGCGGAGGTAGGGAATGGCCGAAAAAATTCCAAACTGGCACATTTTTCAAGGAGATAGTATGCAGCGGTAAGTTTTACTCACTCATTTTCAAAAAAGAGGAAAATGGATAAAAGCTCAACATCAGGAATTATTAGACTCATGCAAATCTAACCTCCAAAAAGGTTTCAACTCACACATGCCAACTACCATCAGCTAAAAGTCTGCACACAACAAATGCCGAAGGGGTTTTAGAGAACTGTGTACCCTCTAGCTGCTGGTGAGATGTAAAGTGGTAACAGCCAATAATGAGAACAGAAAGGAGCTGTGTTTCAAAGTAAAAATTGAGCCACCATTCCATTCAGCAGGCCCACCGCTGAGACTCTCACCTGACAAGTCCAGAGTCGAGAAGGCACAGGCTTCAGCAGCTGCACTGCAGGAATTTTCACAATAGCCAAGACACGGAAGCAACCAAAATGTCCATCACCAGATGAGTGGAAAAAGAAGAAGTGGTCCATGTACACAATGGACTATTAGCCATGGAAAACAATGAAACACTGCTCTTTGAGGCACCATAGATGAGCCTAGAGATAATCACAGAACATGAGGTAAGTCGGAAAGCAAAAGACATACCCTATGATATCACTTATAGGCGTTATCTAACAACTGACACAAATGAACATATTTCCACAGAGAAAGACACTCACAGGCTTAGAAAACAAACTATGCTTATCTAAAAGGACAGGTGGGGGGAATGGAAAAATTAAGATTAGGGTTACCATACGTGTACAAATACCTATTAAATACATATAACAGAAAGACCGACCATATAGCAAGGGATGTCTATGGAAAACTCTGCAATAATTTACACGGGAAGTGGCTCTGTACATGAATATATATATATATATGTTATGCACAAATGAACCAGATTGTGTACACTGAGGACAAACAGTATTCTAATCATTACCCCGATTAAAAAAACTAAAACAAGAATTAATGTGACATAAACTTATTGGGGTTTCTCCTGGCACATTCCATTTTAATTTCCAACCTAGGAACAGGACTTCCAGAAAGGCTCTGCTGCCCTAGGAACCAGATTTGGGAATGGAGAAATGCTGCCGCCTTGTGGCCGTTTCCCAAAACAGCAGCTTTAAACCCAGTGCTAATGCTCACTAGATATTCACACTCATTACAGGCCTATGAATGACACCTGACCTCAGAAACAATCCTGGGTTCGAAAATTGACCAAAAAATTCAAAAGAGGGCAACCTTTCAAGAAGACAATTTCCAGAGGTTAACTGTACTCTCTGTTTCTTTCTGTTATTTTAACAAAACTTTAAAAAGGCGTGGAAAAATGCTGAACACTAGGAATAATTCAAGACATGCAAATCCAAATTACAAAATACCTAACAGCTCACACCAGTCAGAATGGCCATCAGCAAAAATTCTGCAAACAGTAAATGCTGAAGGGTTTGAGGAGAAATGCCTACCCTTGGTTCAACGTGGGACATGGTAAGAGCCAGTAAGGAAAACACAAAGGAGGTGCCTTGGAAAGGTAAATACTGAGCTACCATTCAATCAAGCATACCCACTGCTGGGCCTATCACCTGACAGGATGAGAATCAAAACTAAACAGGCTGGGCTTCCCTGGTGGCGCAGACGTTGAGAGTCCGCCTGCCGATGCAGGGGACACGGGTTCGTGCCCCGGTCCGGGAAGATCCCACATGCCGTGGAGAGGCTGGTCCCGTGAGCTATGGCTGCTGGGCCTGTGCATCCGGAGCCTCTGCTCTGCAACGGGAGGGGCCACCGCAGTGAGAGTCCCACGTACCGCAAAAGAAATCAAAACCATAAAAAAAGATACAGGCTGAAAATCCAGCACTCCAGCAATATTTACCATACACAACACTTGGAAGCTACGAAAATGTCCATCAACAGAGGAATGCACCAAGAACAAGTGGTCCATGTACGCAATGGAATATGACTCCAATAAAAAATATAAATTCAATTTAGAAAACAAACATAAGTAAGGAGACATCAGCATTTCGGGGTTTATCCGGGCACATTCCACTCTAATATATAACCGAGGAACACCACTGCCAGGAAGGTCTGTTTCCCTAGTTACCAGATTGGGAAAAGCAGAAATGCTGCCGCCCTCTGGCCGTTACCTGCAACAGCAGCTTTAAAACCGGTGCTAAGGGTCACTTCATATGCACCAGTACTGGAGGGCTGTAAATGAAACCTGCCCACAAAATGTCTTGAGGGAGGTAACGGCCAAAATATTTCTAAATGTCACACATACTTCACGAAAACAATTTGAAGAGGTAAGTTGTACTCACAGTTTGAAGAAAAAAAAGGACATGCCAGAAAGCTCAATTTCAAGGTTTTATGAGACGCATGCAAATCCAACCCCAAAGAGGTATATCAGCTCACACTGGTCAGAATATACATCAGCAAAAAAACACTACAAACAGTAAATGCTGAAGGTGTTGTGGAGAAGTGCATACCCTCAGCTTTAAGAAGGACGAAACCTGGTAAGAGCCACTAATGAGAACAGAATGGAGGTGCCTTTGTAAAGTAAACATTTTGCTACTGTATGATCCAGCAGGCCCACTCCTGGGCCTATCACCTAAGAAGACAGAATTGGAAAGACACAGGCAGGCAAATGTGCATTGCCGCTCTATTACAATAGCCAAGACATGGAAGCAACCAAAAAGTCCATCAACAGATGAGTGGACAAAGAAGAACTGGTACATGTACAGAGGGAATATTAGCCAAGGGAAAAAAGGACACAATGCCAGGTGCAGCACCGTAGATGCGTCTAGAGGTAGTCACGCGACTCGTACTAAGTCAGAAAGAGAGAGACACATATCGTATGATATCACTTATAGGTGTTACCTAAAAATTGATACCGGTGAAGATATTTCCACAGAGAAGGGCAATCACAGATTCATTAAACAAACTTATGGTTCACCAATGGAAAGGTGTGAGGATTGGATACATTAGGATATTGGGGTTAACAGACATATACAAACACAGGTGAACTATATAATCACCAAAGACCTACGGAATACCAAGAGAAGACTACTCAACATTCTGTCATAACGTACATGGGACAAGGATCCCAGGAAGAATAGACATATGTATATGTATAAAAGAATCACACCTTGCACACCTACAACATGCCAAACATTGTAATCAAACTTGCTGTGATGAAAAATAAAAATTAAATGAAAAAAACAAACAAGAAATAGTGAGACATAAATTGAAGGGGCTTTCCTGATACATTCCATTCTAAATTACAACCTAGGACACGACTTCCATTGAGGTTCTGTTGCCCTAGTAACCGGGTTTGGTAAAGGAGAACTGCTGCCACCTTGTGGCCCTTTCACACAACAGCAGCTTTAATCCCAGCGCTAATGGTCAGTTGATATTCAAAATAATTGCAGGCCTGTAAATGACACCTCCCTGAAAAAAAATCCTGGGGTCGTATATCGATCAAAACATTCAAAAGACGTCCATATTTCAAAACGACAGTTTCAAGAGGCATAGTTTATGCACATTTCTCTTCTGTTTCTTTTACTTTCTTTCTTTTTTGTTAACAAAATGGGAATGGAAAAAGGCTGAACATCAGGAATCAATAAAGCCATGCAAATCCAGTGTACAAAAAAGTTCACCTCACAGCCGTCAGAATGGTCATCAGCCAAAAAGTCTACAAAGAATAAATGCTGAAGGGGTTTTAGAGAACTGCATACCCTTTAGCTGCTGGTGGGATGAAACCTGGTCACAGCCAGTAGTGAGAACAGAATGGAGGTGCGTTTAAGGGTAAATATGGAGCTACCATGTGATCTGGTAGGCCCACTCATGGGCCTTTCACCTGATTAGACCAGAATCGAAAAGACACAGGCTGGCAATCCTGCACTGCAGCAACACGTACCATAGCCAAGACCTGGAAGAAACCGAAATGTCCATCAACAGAAAAATGCACCAAGAAGAAGTCGTCCATGTACACAATGGAATATTAGCCATGAAAAAGCATGGAACAGTGCCGTTGGCACCATCATAGAAGGATCTAGAGATAATCACCCAACTTGAAGTAAGAAAGAATCCGAAAGACAGACATCTTAGGACATCACTTATAGGTTTTACCTAAAATTTGATACCCATGAAATAATTTCCAAGAGACGGACACGCATAGATTCAGAAAACCAATTAATGTTTAACCAAATGGAAAGGAATAAGGAATGTATGAACTAGGACATGGGGGTTAACAGATATGCACTAATACTTATGAAATGTATAATCACAACGTGCCTATGGAATACGAAGAGAGGTCTACTCAACACCCTATAATAACACACACGGGAAAGGATCGTAAGAGGAATAGACAGATACATTGATAGGATGAACCAGAAACTGTACACCTAGGAGAATCTACATTTGTATCAAATTTGCTCTGATAATTAATAAAAATTAAATTTAATAAACAAACAACAATTTAGGAGATATAAGCTCTTGGGGGTTTGCGCTGGCACATTCCACTCTAATTTGCAGCTTACTAACACGATTTCCAGGAAAGCTCTGTTGCCCAAAAACCCAGAGTTGGAAATGTAGAAATGCTGCCGCCTTGTGGCCGTTTCCCGCAAGAGCGGCATTAAACCCACAGCTAATGGTCACTTAACATTCACAAGGACTCAGGGCTGTAAAGGACACCTGCCCTACATAATTGTGCGGAGGTAGGGTATGGCCGAAAAAATTCCAAACTGGCACATTTTTCAAGGAGATAGTATGCAGGGGTAAGTTTTACTCACTCATTTTCAAAAAAGAGGAAAATGGATAAAAGCTCAACATCAGGAATTATTAGACTCATGCAAATCTAACCTCCAAAAAGGTTTCAACTCACACATGCCAACTACCATCAGCTAAAAGTCTGCACACAACAAATGCTGAAGGGGTTTTAGAGAACTGTGTACCCTCTAGCTGCTGGTGAGATGTAAAGTGGTAACAGCCAATAATGAGAACAGAAAGGAGCTGTGTTTCAAAGTAAAAATTGAGCCACCATTCCATTCAGCAGGCCCACCGCTGAGACTCTCACCTGACAAGTCCAGAGTCGAGAAGGCACAGGCTTCAGCAGCTGCACTGCAGGAATTTTCACAATAGCCAAGACACGGAAGCAACCAAAATGTCCATCACCAGATGAGTGGAAAAAGAAGAAGTGGTCCATGTACACAATGGACTATTAGCCATGGAAAACAATGAAACACTGCTCTTTGAGGCACCATAGATGAGCCTAGAGATAATCACAGAACATGAGGTAAGTCGGAAAGCAAAAGACATATCCTATGATATCACTTATAGGCGTTATCTAACAACTGACACAAATGAACATATTTCCACAGAGAAAGACACTCACAGGCTTAGAAAACAAACTATGCTTATCTAAAAGGACAGGTGGGGGGAATGGAAAAATTAAGATTAGGGTTACCATACGTGTACAAATACCTATTAAATACATATAACAGAAAGACCGACCATATAGCAAGGGACGTCTATGGAAAACTCTGCAATAATTTACACGGGAAGTGGCTCTGTACATGAATATATATATATATATATATATATATATATATATATATATATATATATATATATGTTATGCACAAATGAACCAGATTGTGTACACTGAGGACAAACAGTATTCTAATCATTACCCCGATTAAAAAAACTAAAACAAGAAGTAATGTGACATAAACTTATTGGGGTTTCTCCTGGCACATTCCATTTTAATTTCCAACCTAGGAACAGGACTTCCAGAAAGGCTCTGCTGCCCTAGGAACCAGATTTGGGAATGGAGAAATGCTGCCGCCTTGTGGCCGTTTCCCAAAACAGCAGCTTTAAACCCAGTGCTAATGCTCACTAGATATTCACACTCATTACAGGCCTATGAATGACACCTGACCTCAGAAACAATCCTGGGTTCGAAAATTGACCAAAAAATTCAAAAGAGGGCAACCTTTTTCAAGAAGACAATTTCCAGAGGTTAACTGTACTCTCTGTTTCTTTCTGTTATTTTAACAGAACTTTAAAAAGGCGTGGAATAATGCTGAACACTAGGAATAATTCAAGACATGCAAATCCAAATTACAAAATACCTAACAGCTCACACCAGTCAGAATGGCCATCAGCAAAAATTCTGCAAACAGTAAATGCTGAAGGGTTTGAGGAGAAATGCCTACCCTTGGTTCAACGTGGGACATGGTAAGAGCCAGTAAGGAAAACACAAAGGAGGTGCCTTGGAAAGGTAAATACTGAGCTACCATTCAATCAAGCATACCCACTGCTGGGCCTATCACCTGACAGGATGAGAATCAAAACTAAACAGGCTGGGCTTCCCTGGTGGCGCAGACGTTGAGAGTCCGCCTGCCGATGCAGGGGACACGGGTTCGTGCCCCGGTCAGGGAAGATCCCACATGCCGTGGAGAGGCTGGTCCCGTGAGCTATGGCTGCTGGGCCTGTGCATCCGGAGCCTCTGCTCTGCAACGGGAGGGGCCACCGCAGTGAGAGGCCCACGTACCGCAAAAGAAATCAAAACCATAAAAAAAGATACAGGCTGAAAATCCTGCACTCCAGCAATATTTACCATACACAACACTTGGAAGCTACGAAAATGTCCATCAACAGAGGAATGCACCAAGAACAAGTGGTCCATGTACGCAATGGAATATGACTCCAATAAAAAATATAAATTCAATTTAGAAAACAAACATAAGTAAGGAGACATCAGCATTTGGGGGTTTATCCGGGCACATTCCACTCTAATATATAACCGAGGAACACCACCGCCAGGAAGGTCTGTTTCCCTAGTTACCAGATTGGGAAAAGCTGAAATGCTGTCGCCCTCTGGCCGTTACCTGCAACAGCAGCTTTAAAACCGGTGCTAAGGGTCACTTCATATGCACCAGTACTGGAGGGCTGTAAATGAAACCTGCCCACAAAATGTCTTGAGGGAGGTAACGGCCAAAATATTTCTAAATGTCACACATACTTCACAAAAACAATTTGAAGAGGTAAGCTGTACTCACAGTTTGAAGAAAAAAAAGGACATGCCAGAAAGCTCAATTTCAAGGGTTTATGAGACGCATGCAAATCCAACCCCAAAGAGGTATATCAGCTCACACTGGTCAGAATATACATCAGCAAAAAAACACTACAAACAGTAAATGCTGAAGGTGTTGTGGAGAAGTGCATACCCTCAGCTTTAAGAGGGACGTAACCTGGTAAGAGCCACTAATGAGAACAGAATGGAGGTGCCTTTGTAAAGTAAACATTTTGCTACTGTATGATCCAGCAGGCCCACTCCTGGGCCTATAACCTAAGAAGACAGAATTGGAAAGACACAGGCAGGCAAATGTGCATTGCCGCTCTATTACAATAGCCAAGACATGGAAGCAACCAAAAAGTCCATCAACAGATGAGTGGACAAAGAAGAACTGGTACATGTACAGAGGGAATATTAGCCAAGGGAAAAAAGGACACAATGCCAGGTGCAGCACCGTAGATGCGTCTAGAGGTAGTCACGCGACTCGTACTAAGTCAGAAAGAGAGAGACACATATCGTATGATATCACTTATAGGTGTTACCTAAAAATTGATACCGGTGAAGATATTTCCACAGAGAAGGGCAATCACAGATTCATTAAACAAACTTATGGTTCACCAATGGAAAGGTGTGAGGATTGGATACATTAGGATATTGGGGTTAACAGACATATACAAACACAGGTGAACTATATAATCACCAAAGACCTACGGAATACCAAGAGAAGACTACTCAACATTCTGTCATAACGTACATGGGACAAGGATCCCAGGAAGAATAGACATATGTATATGTATAAAAGAATCACATCTTGCATACCTACAACATGCCAAACATTGTAATCAAACTTGCTGTGATGAAAAATAAAAATTAAATTAAAAAAACAAACAAGAAATAGTGAGACATAAATTGAAGGGGCTTTCCTGATACATTCCATTCTAAAATACAACCTAGGACACGACTTCCATTGAGGTTCTGTTGCCCTAGTAACCGGGTTTGGTAAAGGAGAACTGCTGCCACCCTGTGGCCGTTTCACACAACAGCAGCTTTAATCCCAGCGCTAATGGTCAGTTGATATTCAAAATAATTGCAGGCCTGTAAATGACACCTCCCTGAAAAAAAATCCTGGGGTCGTATATCGATCAAAACATTCAAAAGACGTCCATATTTCAAAACGACAGTTTCAAGAGGCATAGTTTATGCACATTTCTCTTCTGTTTCTTTTACTTTCTTTCTTTTTTGTTAACAAAATGGGAATGGAAAAAGGCTGAACATCAGGAATCAATAAAGCCATGCAAATCCAGTGTACAAAAAAGTTCACCTCACAGCTGTCAGAATGGTCATCAGCCAAAAAGTCTACAAAGAATAAATGCTGAAGGGGTTTTAGAGAACTGCATACCCTTTAGCTGCTGGTGGGATGAAACCTGGTCACAGCCAGTAGTGAGAACAGAATGGAGGTGCGTTTAAGGGTAAATATGGAGCTACCATGTGATCTGGTAGGCCCACTCATGGGCCTTTCACCTGATCAGACGAGAATCGAAAAGACACAGGCTGGCAATCCTGCACTGCAGCAACACGTACCATAGCCAAGACCTGGAAGAAACCGAAATGTCCATCAACAGAAAAATGCACCAAGAAGAAGTCGTCCATGTACACAATGGAACATTAGCCATGAAAAAGCATGGAACAGTGCCGTTGGCACCATCATAGAAGGATCTAGAGATAATCACCCAACTTGAAGTAAGAAAGAATCCGAAAGACAGACATCTTAGGACATCACTTATAGGTGTTACCTAAAAATTGATACCCATGAAATAATTTCCAAGAGATGGACACGCATAGATTCAGAAAACCAATTAATGTTTAACCAAATGGAAAGGAATAAGGAATGTATGAACTAGGACATGGGGGTTAACAGATATGCACTAATACTTATGAAATGTATAATCACAAAGTGCCTATGGAATACGAAGAGAGGTCTACTCAACACCCTATAATAACATACACGGGAAAGGATCGAAAGAGGAATAGACAGATACATTGATAGGATGAACCAGAAACTGTACACCTAGGAGAATCTACATTTGTATCAAATTTGCTCTGATAATTAATAAAAATTAAATTTAATAAACAAACAACAATTTAGGAGATATAAGCTCTTGGGGGTTTGCGCTGGCACATTCCACTCTAATTTGCAGCTTACTAACACGATTTCCAGGAAAGCTCTGTTGCCCAAAAACCCAGAGTTGGAAATGTAGAAATGCTGCCGCCTTGTGGCCGTTTCCCTCAAGAGCGGCATTAAACCCACAGCTAATGGTCACTTAACATTCACAAGGACTCAGGGCTGTAAAGGACATCTGCCCTACATAATTGTGCGGAGGTAGGGAATGGCCGAAAAAATTCCAAACTGGCACATTTTTCAAGGAGATAGTATGCAGGGGTAAGTTTTACTCACTCATTTTCAAAAAAGAGGAAAATGGATAAAAGCTCAACATCAGGAATTATTAGACTCATGCAAATCTAACCTCCAAAAAGGTTTCAACTCACACATGCCAACTACCATCAGCTAAAAGTCTGCACACAACAAATGCTGAAGGGGTTTTAGAGAACTGTGTACCCTCTAGCTGCTGGTGAGATGTAAAGTGGTAACAGCCAATAATGAGAACAGAAAGGAGCTGTGTTTCAAAGTAAAAATTGAGCCACCATTCCATTCAGCAGGCCCACCGCTGAGACTCTCACCTGACAAGTCCAGAGTCGAGAAGGCACAGGCTTCAGCAGCTGCACTGCAGGAATTTTCACAATAGCCAAGACACGGAAGCAACCAAAATGTCCATCACCAGATGAGTGGAAAAAGAAGAAGTGGTCCATGTACACAATGGACTATTAGCCATGGAAAACAATGAAACACTGCTCTTTGAGGCACCATAGATGAGCCTAGAGATAATCACAGAACATGAGGTAAGTCGGAAAGCAAAAGACATATCCTATGATATCACTTATAGGCGTTATCTAACAACTGACACAAATGAACATATTTCCACAGAGAAAGACACTCACAGGCTTAGAAAACAAACTATGCTTATGTAAAAGGACAGGTGGGGGAATGGAAAAATTAAGATTAGGGTTACCATACATGTACAAATACCTATTAAATACATATAACAGAAAGACCGACCATATAGCAAGGGATGTCTATGGAAAACTCTGCAATAATTTACACGGGAAGTGGCTCTGTACATGAATATATATATATATATATATATATATATATATATATATATGTTATGCACAAATGAACCAGATTGTGTACACTGAGGACAAACAGTATTCTAATCATTACCCCGATTAAAAAAACTAAAACAAGAAGTAATGTGACATAAACTTATTGGGGTTTCTCCTGGCACATTCCATTTTAATTTCCAACCTAGGAACAGGACTTCCAGAAAGGCTCTGCTGCCCTAGGAACCAGATTTGGGAATGGAGAAATGCTGCCGCCTTGTGGCCGTTTCCCAAAACAGCAGCTTTAAACCCAGTGCTAATGCTCACTAGATATTCACACTCATTACAGGCCTATGAATGACACCTGACCTCAGAAACAATCCTGGGTTCGAAAATTGACCAAAAAATTCAAAAGAGGGCAACCTTTCAAGAAGACAATTTCCAGAGGTTAACTGTACTCTCTGTTTCTTTCTGTTATTTTAACAGAACTTTAAAAAGGCGTGGAATAATGCTGAACACTAGGAATAATTCAAGACATGCAAATCCAAATTACAAAATACCTAACAGCTCACACCAGTCAGAATGGCCATCAGCAAAAATTCTGCAAACAGTAAATGCTGAAGGGTTTGAGGAGAAATGCCTACCCTTGGTTCAACGTGGGACATGGTAAGAGCCAGTAAGGAAAACACAAAGGAGGTGCCTTGGAAAGGTAAATACTGAGCTACCATTCAATCAAGCATACCCACTGCTGGGCCTATCACCTGACAGGATGAGAATCAAAACTAAACAGGCTGGGCTTCCCTGGTGGCGCAGACGTTGAGAGTCCGCCTGCCGATGCAGGGGACACGGGTTCGTGCCCCGGTCAGGGAAGATCCCACATGCCGTGGAGAGGCTGGTCCCGTGAGCTATGGCTGCTGGGCCTGTGCATCCGGAGCCTCTGCTCTGCAACGGGAGGGGCCACCGCAGTGAGAGGCCCACGTACCGCAAAAGAAATCAAAACCATAAAAAAAGATACAGGCTGAAAATCCTGCACTCCAGCAATATTTACCATACACAACACTTGGAAGCTACGAAAATGTCCATCAACAGAGGAATGCACCAAGAACAAGTGGTCCATGTACGCAATGGAATATGACTCCAATAAAAAATATAAATTCAATTTAGAAAACAAACATAAGTAAGGAGACATCAGCATTTGGGGGTTTATCCGGGCACATTCCACTCTAATATATAACCGAGGAACACCACCGCCAGGAAGGTCTGTTTCCCTAGTTACCAGATTGGGAAAAGCTGAAATGCTGTCGCCCTCTGGCCGTTACCTGCAACAGCAGCTTTAAAACCGGTGCTAAGGGTCACTTCATATGCACCAGTACTGGAGGGCTGTAAATGAAACCTGCCCACAAAATGTCTTGAGGGAGGTAACGGCCAAAATATTTCTAAATGTCACACATACTTCACAAAAACAATTTGAAGAGGTAAGCTGTACTCACAGTTTGAAGAAAAAAAAGGACATGCCAGAAAGCTCAATTTCAAGGGTTTATGAGACGCATGCAAATCCAACCCCAAAGAGGTATATCAGCTCACACTGGTCAGAATATACATCAGCAAAAAAACACTACAAACAGTAAATGCTGAAGGTGTTGTGGAGAAGTGCATACCCTCAGCTTTAAGAGGGACGTAACCTGGTAAGAGCCACTAATGAGAACAGAATGGAGGTGCCTTTGTAAAGTAAACATTTTGCTACTGTATGATCCAGCAGGCCCACTCCTGGGCCTATAACCTAAGAAGACAGAATTGGAAAGACACAGGCAGGCAAATGTGCATTGCCGCTCTATTACAATAGCCAAGACATGGAAGCAACCAAAAAGTCCATCAACAGATGAGTGGACAAAGAAGAACTGGTACATGTACAGAGGGAATATTAGCCAAGGGAAAAAAGGACACAATGCCAGGTGCAGCACCGTAGATGCGTCTAGAGGTAGTCACGCGACTCGTACTAAGTCAGAAAGAGAGAGACACATATCGTATGATATCACTTATAGGTGTTACCTAAAAATTGATACCGGTGAAGATATTTCCACAGAGAAGGGCAATCACAGATTCATTAAACAAACTTATGGTTCACCAATGGAAAGGTGTGAGGATTGGATACATTAGGATATTGGGGTTAACAGACATATACAAACACAGGTGAACTATATAATCACCAAAGACCTACGGAATACCAAGAGAAGACTACTCAACATTCTGTCATAACGTACATGGGACAAGGATCCCAGGAAGAATAGACATATGTATATGTATAAAAGAATCACATCTTGCATACCTACAACATGCCAAACATTGTAATCAAACTTGCTGTGATGAAAAATAAAAATTAAATTAAAAAAACAAACAAGAAATAGTGAGACATAAATTGAAGGGGCTTTCCTGATACATTCCATTCTAAAATACAACCTAGGACACGACTTCCATTGAGGTTCTGTTGCCCTAGTAACCGGGTTTGGTAAAGGAGAACTGCTGCCACCCTGTGGCCGTTTCACACAACAGCAGCTTTAATCCCAGCGCTAATGGTCAGTTGATATTCAAAATAATTGCAGGCCTGTAAATGACACCTCCCTGAAAAAAAATCCTGGGGTCGTATATCGATCAAAACATTCAAAAGACGTCCATATTTCAAAACGACAGTTTCAAGAGGCATAGTTTATGCACATTTCTCTTCTGTTTCTTTTACTTTCTTTCTTTTTTGTTAACAAAATGGGAATGGAAAAAGGCTGAACATCAGGAATCAATAAAGCCATGCAAATCCAGTGTACAAAAAAGTTCACCTCACAGCTGTCAGAATGGTCATCAGCCAAAAAGTCTACAAAGAATAAATGCTGAAGGGGTTTTAGAGAACTGCATACCCTTTAGCTGCTGGTGGGATGAAACCTGGTCACAGCCAGTAGTGAGAACAGAATGGAGGTGCGTTTAAGGGTAAATATGGAGCTACCATGTGATCTGGTAGGCCCACTCATGGGCCTTTCACCTGATCAGACGAGAATCGAAAAGACACAGGCTGGCAATCCTGCACTGCAGCAACACGTACCATAGCCAAGACCTGGAAGAAACCGAAATGTCCATCAACAGAAAAATGCACCAAGAAGAAGTCGTCCATGTACACAATGGAACATTAGCCATGAAAAAGCATGGAACAGTGCCGTTGGCACCATCATAGAAGGATCTAGAGATAATCACCCAACTTGAAGTAAGAAAGAATCCGAAAGACAGACATCTTAGGACATCACTTATAGGTGTTACCTAAAAATTGATACCCATGAAATAATTTCCAAGAGATGGACACGCATAGATTCAGAAAACCAATTAATGTTTAACCAAATGGAAAGGAATAAGGAATGTATGAACTAGGACATGGGGGTTAACAGATATGCACTAATACTTATGAAATGTATAATCACAAAGTGCCTATGGAATACGAAGAGAGGTCTACTCAACACCCTATAATAACATACACGGGAAAGGATCGAAAGAGGAATAGACAGATACATTGATAGGATGAACCAGAAACTGTACACCTAGGAGAATCTACATTTGTATCAAATTTGCTCTGATAATTAATAAAAATTAAATTTAATAAACAAACAACAATTTAGGAGATATAAGCTCTTGGGGGTTTGCGCTGGCACATTCCACTCTAATTTGCAGCTTACTAACACGATTTCCAGGAAAGCTCTGTTGCCCAAAAACCCAGAGTTGGAAATGTAGAAATGCTGCCGCCTTGTGGCCGTTTCCCTCAAGAGCGGCATTAAACCCACAGCTAATGGTCACTTAACATTCACAAGGACTCAGGGCTGTAAAGGACATCTGCCCTACATAATTGTGCGGAGGTAGGGAATGGCCGAAAAAATTCCAAACTGGCACATTTTTCAAGGAGATAGTATGCAGGGGTAAGTTTTACTCACTCATTTTCAAAAAAGAGGAAAATGGATAAAAGCTCAACATCAGGAATTATTAGACTCATGCAAATCTAACCTCCAAAAAGGTTTCAACTCACACATGCCAACTACCATCAGCTAAAAGTCTGCACACAACAAATGCTGAAGGGGTTTTAGAGAACTGTGTACCCTCTAGCTGCTGGTGAGATGTAAAGTGGTAACAGCCAATAATGAGAACAGAAAGGAGCTGTGTTTCAAAGTAAAAATTGAGCCACCATTCCATTCAGCAGGCCCACCGCTGAGACTCTCACCTGACAAGTCCAGAGTCGAGAAGGCACAGGCTTCAGCAGCTGCACTGCAGGAATTTTCACAATAGCCAAGACACGGAAGCAACCAAAATGTCCATCACCAGATGAGTGGAAAAAGAAGAAGTGGTCCATGTACACAATGGACTATTAGCCATGGAAAACAATGAAACACTGCTCTTTGAGGCACCATAGATGAGCCTAGAGATAATCACAGAACATGAGGTAAGTCGGAAAGCAAAAGACATATCCTATGATATCACTTATAGGCGTTATCTAACAACTGACACAAATGAACATATTTCCACAGAGAAAGACACTCACAGGCTTAGAAAACAAACTATGCTTATGTAAAAGGACAGGTGGGGGAATGGAAAAATTAAGATTAGGGTTACCATACATGTACAAATACCTATTAAATACATATAACAGAAAGACCGACCATATAGCAAGGGATGTCTATGGAAAACTCTGCAATAATTTACACGGGAAGTGGCTCTGTACATGAATATATATATATATATGTTATGCACAAATGAACCAGATTGTGTACACTGAGGACAAACAGTATTCTAATCATTACCCCGATTAAAAAAACTAAAACAAGAAGTAATGTGACATAAACTTATTGGGGTTTCTCCTGGCACATTCCATTTTAATTTCCAACCTAGGAACAGGACTTCCAGAAAGGCTCTGCTGCCCTAGGAACCAGATTTGGGAATGGAGAAATGCTGCCGCCTTGTGGCCGTTTCCCAAAACACCAGCTTTAAACCCAGTGCTAATGCTCACTAGATATTCACACTCATTACAGGCCTATGAATGACACCTGACCTCAGAAACAATCCTGGGTTCGAAAATTGACCAAAAAATTCAAAAGAGGGCAACCTTTCAAGAAGACAATTTCCAGAGGTTAACTGTACTCTCTGTTTCTTTCTGTTATTTTAACAGAACTTTAAAAAGGCGTGGAAAAATGCTGAACACTAGGAATAATTCAAGACATGCAAATCCAAATTACAAAATACCTAACAGCTCACACCAGTCAGAATGGCCATCAGCAAAAATTCTGCAAACAGTAAATGCTGAAGGGTTTGAGGAGAAATGCCTACCCTTGGTTCAACGTGGGACATGGTAAGAGCCAGTAAGGAAAACACAAAGGAGGTGCCTTGGAAAGGTAAATACTGAGCTACCATTCAATCAAGCATACCCACTGCTGGGCCTATCACCTGACAGGATGAGAATCAAAACTAAACAGGCTGGGCTTCCCTGGTGGCGCAGACGTTGAGAGTCCGCCTGCCGATGCAGGGGACACGGGTTCGTGCCCCGGTCAGGGAAGATCCCACATGCCGTGGAGAGGCTGGTCCCGTGAGCTATGGCTGCTGGGCCTGTGCATCCGGAGCCTCTGCTCTGCAACGGGAGGGGCCACCGCAGTGAGAGTCCCACGTACCGCAAAAGAAATCAAAACCATAAAAAAAGATACAGGCTGAAAATCCTGCACTCCAGCAATATTTACCATACACAACACTTGGAAGCTACGAAAATGTCCATCAACAGAGGAATGCACCAAGAACAAGTGGTCCATGTACGCAATGGAATATGACTCCAATAAAAAATATAAATTCAATTTAGAAAACAAACATAAGTAAGGAGACATCAGCATTTGGGGGTTTATCCGGGCACATTCCACTCTAATATATAACCGAGGAACACCACCGCCAGGAAGGTCTGTTTCCCTAGTTACCAGATTGGGAAAAGCTGAAATGCTGTCGCCCTCTGGCCGTTACCTGCAACAGCAGCTTTAAAACCGGTGCTAAGGGTCACTTCATATGCACCAGTACTGGAGGGCTGTAAATGAAACCTGCCCACAAAATGTCTTGAGGGAGGTAACGGCCAAAATATTTCTAAATGTCACACATACTTCACAAAAACAATTTGAAGAGGTAAGCTGTACTCACAGTTTGAAGAAAAAAAAGGACATGCCAGAAAGCTCAATTTCAAGGGTTTATGAGACGCATGCAAATCCAACCCCAAAGAGGTATATCAGCTCACACTGGTCAGAATATACATCAGCAAAAAAACACTACAAACAGTAAATGCTGAAGGTGTTGTGGAGAAGTGCATACCCTCAGCTTTAAGAGGGACGTAACCTGGTAAGAGCCACTAATGAGAACAGAATGGAGGTGCCTTTGTAAAGTAAACATTTTGCTACTGTATGATCCAGCAGGCCCACTCCTGGGCCTATAACCTAAGAAGACAGAATTGGAAAGACACAGGCAGGCAAATGTGCATTGCCGCTCTATTACAATAGCCAAGACATGGAAGCAACCAAAAAGTCCATCAACAGATGAGTGGACAAAGAAGAACTGGTACATGTACAGAGGGAATATTAGCCAAGGGAAAAAAGGACACAATGCCAGGTGCAGCACCGTAGATGCGTCTAGAGGTAGTCACGCGACTCGTACTAAGTCAGAAAGAGAGAGACACATATCGTATGATATCACTTATAGGTGTTACCTAAAAATTGATACCGGTGAAGATATTTCCACAGAGAAGGGCAATCACAGATTCATTAAACAAACTTATGGTTCACCAATGGAAAGGTGTGAGGATTGGATACATTAGGATATTGGGGTTAACAGACATATACAAACACAGGTGAACTATATAATCACCAAAGACCTACGGAATACCAAGAGAAGACTACTCAACATTCTGTCATAACGTACATGGGACAAGGATCCCAGGAAGAATAGACATATGTATATGTATAAAAGAATCACATCTTGCATACCTACAACATGCCAAACATTGTAATCAAACTTGCTGTGATGAAAAATAAAAATTAAATTAAAAAAACAAACAAGAAATAGTGAGACATAAATTGAAGGGGCTTTCCTGATACATTCCATTCTAAAATACAACCTAGGACACGACTTCCATTGAGGTTCTGTTGCCCTAGTAACCGGGTTTGGTAAAGGAGAACTGCTGCCACCCTGTGGCCGTTTCACACAACAGCAGCTTTAATCCCAGCGCTAATGGTCAGTTGATATTCAAAATAATTGCAGGCCTGTAAATGACACCTCCCTGAAAAAAAATCCTGGGGTCGTATATCGATCAAAACATTCAAAAGACGTCCATATTTCAAAACGACAGTTTCAAGAGGCATAGTTTATGCACATTTCTCTTCTGTTTCTTTTACTTTCTTTCTTTTTTGTTAACAAAATGGGAATGGAAAAAGGCTGAACATCAGGAATCAATAAAGCCATGCAAATCCAGTGTACAAAAAAGTTCACCTCACAGCTGTCAGAATGGTCATCAGCCAAAAAGTCTACAAAGAATAAATGCTGAAGGGGTTTTAGAGAACTGCATACCCTTTAGCTGCTGGTGGGATGAAACCTGGTCACAGCCAGTAGTGAGAACAGAATGGAGGTGCGTTTAAGGGTAAATATGGAGCTACCATGTGATCTGGTAGGCCCACTCATGGGCCTTTCACCTGATCAGACGAGAATCGAAAAGACACAGGCTGGCAATCCTGCACTGCAGCAACACGTACCATAGCCAAGACCTGGAAGAAACCGAAATGTCCATCAACAGAAAAATGCACCAAGAAGAAGTCGTCCATGTACACAATGGAACATTAGCCATGAAAAAGCATGGAACAGTGCCGTTGGCACCATCATAGAAGGATCTAGAGATAATCACCCAACTTGAAGTAAGAAAGAATCCGAAAGACAGACATCTTAGGACATCACTTATAGGTGTTACCTAAAAATTGATACCCATGAAATAATTTCCAAGAGATGGACACGCATAGATTCAGAAAACCAATTAATGTTTAACCAAATGGAAAGGAATAAGGAATGTATGAACTAGGACATGGGGGTTAACAGATATGCACTAATACTTATGAAATGTATAATCACAAAGTGCCTATGGAATACGAAGAGAGGTCTACTCAACACCCTATAATAACATACACGGGAAAGGATCGAAAGAGGAATAGACAGATACATTGATAGGATGAACCAGAAACTGTACACCTAGGAGAATCTACATTTGTATCAAATTTGCTCTGATAATTAATAAAAATTAAATTTAATAAACAAACAACAATTTAGGAGATATAAGCTCTTGGGGGTTTGCGCTGGCACATTCCACTCTAATTTGCAGCTTACTAACACGATTTCCAGGAAAGCTCTGTTGCCCAAAAACCCAGAGTTGGAAATGTAGAAATGCTGCCGCCTTGTGGCCGTTTCCCTCAAGAGCGGCATTAAACCCACAGCTAATGGTCACTTAACATTCACAAGGACTCAGGGCTGTAAAGGACATCTGCCCTACATAATTGTGCGGAGGTAGGGAATGGCCGAAAAAATTCCAAACTGGCACATTTTTCAAGGAGATAGTATGCAGGGGTAAGTTTTACTCACTCATTTTCAAAAAAGAGGAAAATGGATAAAAGCTCAACATCAGGAATTATTAGACTCATGCAAATCTAACCTCCAAAAAGGTTTCAACTCACACATGCCAACTACCATCAGCTAAAAGTCTGCACACAACAAATGCTGAAGGGGTTTTAGAGAACTGTGTACCCTCTAGCTGCTGGTGAGATGTAAAGTGGTAACAGCCAATAATGAGAACAGAAAGGAGCTGTGTTTCAAAGTAAAAATTGAGCCACCATTCCATTCAGCAGGCCCACCGCTGAGACTCTCACCTGACAAGTCCAGAGTCGAGAAGGCACAGGCTTCAGCAGCTGCACTGCAGGAATTTTCACAATAGCCAAGACACGGAAGCAACCAAAATGTCCATCACCAGATGAGTGGAAAAAGAAGAAGTGGTCCATGTACACAATGGACTATTAGCCATGGAAAACAATGAAACACTGCTCTTTGAGGCACCATAGATGAGCCTAGAGATAATCACAGAACATGAGGTAAGTCGGAAAGCAAAAGACATATCCTATGATATCACTTATAGGCGTTATCTAACAACTGACACAAATGAACATATTTCCACAGAGAAAGACACTCACAGGCTTAGAAAACAAACTATGCTTATGTAAAAGGACAGGTGGGGGAATGGAAAAATTAAGATTAGGGTTACCATACATGTACAAATACCTATTAAATACATATAACAGAAAGACCGACCATATAGCAAGGGATGTCTATGGAAAACTCTGCAATAATTTACACGGGAAGTGGCTCTGTACATGAATATATATATATATATGTTATGCACAAATGAACCAGATTGTGTACACTGAGGACAAACAGTATTCTAATCATTACCCCGATTAAAAAAACTAAAACAAGAAGTAATGTGACATAAACTTATTGGGGTTTCTCCTGGCACATTCCATTTTAATTTCCAACCTAGGAACAGGACTTCCAGAAAGGCTCTGCTGCCCTAGGAACCAGATTTGGGAATGGAGAAATGCTGCCGCCTTGTGGCCGTTTCCCAAAACACCAGCTTTAAACCCAGTGCTAATGCTCACTAGATATTCACACTCATTACAGGCCTATGAATGACACCTGACCTCAGAAACAATCCTGGGTTCGAAAATTGACCAAAAAATTCAAAAGAGGGCAACCTTTCAAGAAGACAATTTCCAGAGGTTAACTGTACTCTCTGTTTCTTTCTGTTATTTTAACAGAACTTTAAAAAGGCGTGGAAAAATGCTGAACACTAGGAATAATTCAAGACATGCAAATCCAAATTACAAAATACCTAACAGCTCACACCAGTCAGAATGGCCATCAGCAAAAATTCTGCAAACAGTAAATGCTGAAGGGTTTGAGGAGAAATGCCTACCCTTGGTTCAACGTGGGACATGGTAAGAGCCAGTAAGGAAAACACAAAGGAGGTGCCTTGGAAAGGTAAATACTGAGCTACCATTCAATCAAGCATACCCACTGCTGGGCCTATCACCTGACAGGATGAGAATCAAAACTAAACAGGCTGGGCTTCCCTGGTGGCGCAGACGTTGAGAGTCCGCCTGCCGATGCAGGGGACACGGGTTCGTGCCCCGGTCAGGGAAGATCCCACATGCCGTGGAGAGGCTGGTCCCGTGAGCTATGGCTGCTGGGCCTGTGCATCCGGAGCCTCTGCTCTGCAACGGGAGGGGCCACCGCAGTGAGAGTCCCACGTACCGCAAAAGAAATCAAAACCATAAAAAAAGATACAGGCTGAAAATCCTGCACTCCAGCAATATTTACCATACACAACACTTGGAAGCTACGAAAATGTCCATCAACAGAGGAATGCACCAAGAACAAGTGGTCCATGTACGCAATGGAATATGACTCCAATAAAAAATATAAATTCAATTTAGAAAACAAACATAAGTAAGGAGACATCAGCATTTGGGGGTTTATCCGGGCACATTCCACTCTAATATATAACCGAGGAACACCACCGCCAGGAAGGTCTGTTTCCCTAGTTACCAGATTGGGAAAAGCTGAAATGCTGTCGCCCTCTGGCCGTTACCTGCAACAGCAGCTTTAAAACCGGTGCTAAGGGTCACTTCATATGCACCAGTACTGGAGGGCTGTAAATGAAACCTGCCCACAAAATGTCTTGAGGGAGGTAACGGCCAAAATATTTCTAAATGTCACACATACTTCACAAAAACAATTTGAAGAGGTAAGCTGTACTCACAGTTTGAAGAAAAAAAAGGACATGCCAGAAAGCTCAATTTCAAGGGTTTATGAGACGCATGCAAATCCAACCCCAAAGAGGTATATCAGCTCACACTGGTCAGAATATACATCAGCAAAAAAACACTACAAACAGTAAATGCTGAAGGTGTTGTGGAGAAGTGCATACCCTCAGCTTTAAGAGGGACGTAACCTGGTAAGAGCCACTAATGAGAACAGAATGGAGGTGCCTTTGTAAAGTAAACATTTTGCTACTGTATGATCCAGCAGGCCCACTCCTGGGCCTATAACCTAAGAAGACAGAATTGGAAAGACACAGGCAGGCAAATGTGCATTGCCGCTCTATTACAATAGCCAAGACATGGAAGCAACCAAAAAGTCCATCAACAGATGAGTGGACAAAGAAGAACTGGTACATGTACAGAGGGAATATTAGCCAAGGGAAAAAAGGACACAATGCCAGGTGCAGCACCGTAGATGCGTCTAGAGGTAGTCACGCGACTCGTACTAAGTCAGAAAGAGAGAGACACATATCGTATGATATCACTTATAGGTGTTACCTAAAAATTGATACCGGTGAAGATATTTCCACAGAGAAGGGCAATCACAGATTCATTAAACAAACTTATGGTTCACCAATGGAAAGGTGTGAGGATTGGATACATTAGGATATTGGGGTTAACAGACATATACAAACACAGGTGAACTATATAATCACCAAAGACCTACGGAATACCAAGAGAAGACTACTCAACATTCTGTCATAACGTACATGGGACAAGGATCCCAGGAAGAATAGACATATGTATATGTATAAAAGAATCACATCTTGCATACCTACAACATGCCAAACATTGTAATCAAACTTGCTGTGATGAAAAATAAAAATTAAATTAAAAAAACAAACAAGAAATAGTGAGACATAAATTGAAGGGGCTTTCCTGATACATTCCATTCTAAAATACAACCTAGGACACGACTTCCATTGAGGTTCTGTTGCCCTAGTAACCGGGTTTGGTAAAGGAGAACTGCTGCCACCCTGTGGCCGTTTCACACAACAGCAGCTTTAATCCCAGCGCTAATGGTCAGTTGATATTCAAAATAATTGCAGGCCTGTAAATGACACCTCCCTGAAAAAAAATCCTGGGGTCGTATATCGATCAAAACATTCAAAAGACGTCCATATTTCAAAACGACAGTTTCAAGAGGCATAGTTTATGCACATTTCTCTTCTGTTTCTTTTACTTTCTTTCTTTTTTGTTAACAAAATGGGAATGGAAAAAGGCTGAACATCAGGAATCAATAAAGCCATGCAAATCCAGTGTACAAAAAAGTTCACCTCACAGCTGTCAGAATGGTCATCAGCCAAAAAGTCTACAAAGAATAAATGCTGAAGGGGTTTTAGAGAACTGCATACCCTTTAGCTGCTGGTGGGATGAAACCTGGTCACAGCCAGTAGTGAGAACAGAATGGAGGTGCGTTTAAGGGTAAATATGGAGCTACCATGTGATCTGGTAGGCCCACTCATGGGCCTTTCACCTGATTAGACCAGAATCGAAAAGACACAGGCTGGCAATCCTGCACTGCAGCAACACGTACCATAGCCAAGACCTGGAAGAAACCGAAATGTCCATCAACAGAAAAATGCACCAAGAAGAAGTCGTCCATGTACACAATGGAATATTAGCCATGAAAAAGCATGGAACAGTGCCGTTGGCACCATCATAGAAGGATCTAGAGATAATCACCCAACTTGAAGTAAGAAAGAATCCGAAAGACAGACATCTTAGGACATCACTTATAGGTGTTACCTAAAAATTGATACCCATGAAATAATTTCCAAGAGATGGACATGCATAGATTCAGAAAACCAATTAATGTTTAACCAAATGGAAAGGAATAAGGAATGTATGAACTAGGACATGGGGGTTAACAGATATGCACTAATACTTATGAAATGTATAATCACAAAGTGCCTATGGAATACGAAGAGAGGTCTACTCAACACCCTATAATAACATACACGGGAAAGGATCGAAAGAGGAATAGACAGATACATTGATAGGATGAACCAGAAACTGTACACCTAGGAGAATCTACATTTGTATCAAATTTGCTCTGATAATTAATAAAAATTAAATTTAATAAACAAACAACAATTTAGGAGATATAAGCTCTTGGGGGTTTGCGCTGGCACATTCCACTCTAATTTGCAGCTTACTAACACGATTTCCAGGAAAGCTCTGTTGCCCAAAAACCCAGAGTTGGAAATGTAGAAATGCTGCCGCCTTGTGGCCGTTTCCCTCAAGAGCGGCATTAAACCCACAGCTAATGGTCACTTAACATTCACAAGGACTCAGGGCTGTAAAGGACATCTGCCCTACATAATTGTGCGGAGGTAGGGAATGGCCGAAAAAATTCCAAACTGGCACATTTTTCAAGGAGATAGTATGCAGCGGTAAGTTTTACTCACTCATTTTCAAAAAAGAGGAAAATGGATAAAAGCTCAACATCAGGAATTATTAGACTCATGCAAATCTAACCTCCAAAAAGGTTTCAACTCACACATGCCAACTACCATCAGCTAAAAGTCTGCACACAACAAATGCTGAAGGGGTTTTAGAGAACTGTGTACCCTCTAGCTGCTGGTGAGATGTAAAGTGGTAACAGCCAATAATGAGAACAGAAAGGAGCTGTGTTTCAAAGTAAAAATTGAGCCACCATTCCATTCAGCAGGCCCACCGCTGAGACTCTCACCTGACAAGTCCAGAGTCGAGAAGGCACAGGCTTCAGCAGCTGCACTGCAGGAATTTTCACAATAGCCAAGACACGGAAGCAACCAAAATGTCCATCACCAGATGAGTGGAAAAAGAAGAAGTGGTCCATGTACACAATGGACTATTAGCCATGGAAAACAATGAAACACTGCTCTTTGAGGCACCATAGATGAGCCTAGAGATAATCACAGAACATGAGGTAAGTCGGAAAGCAAAAGACATATCCTATGATATCACTTATAGGCGTTATCTAACAACTGACACAAATGAACATATTTCCACAGAGAAAGACACTCACAGGCTTAGAAAACAAACTATGCTTATGTAAAAGGACAGGTGGGGGAATGGAAAAATTAAGATTAGGGTTACCATACATGTACAAATACCTATTAAATACATATAACAGAAAGACCGACCATATAGCAAGGGATGTCTATGGAAAACTCTGCAATAATTTACACGGGAAGTGGCTCTGTACATGAATATATATATATATATATATATATATATATATATATATATATATATATATATATATATATGTTATGCACAAATGAACCAGATTGTGTACACTGAGGACAAACAGTATTCTAATCATTACCCCGATTAAAAAAACTAAAACAAGAAGTAATGTGACATAAACTTATTGGGGTTTCTCCTGGCACATTCCATTTTAATTTCCAACCTAGGAACAGGACTTCCAGAAAGGCTCTGCTGCCCTAGGAACCAGATTTGGGAATGGAGAAATGCTGCCGCCTTGTGGCCGTTTCCCAAAACAGCAGCTTTAAACCCAGTGCTAATGCTCACTAGATATTCACACTCATTACAGGCCTATGAATGACACCTGACCTCAGAAACAATCCTGGGTTCGAAAATTGACCAAAAAATTCAAAAGAGGGCAACCTTTCAAGAAGACAATTTCCAGAGGTTAACTGTACTCTCTGTTTCTTTCTGTTATTTTAACAGAACTTTAAAAAGGCGTGGAAAAATGCTGAACACTAGGAATAATTCAAGACATGCAAATCCAAATTACAAAAAACCTATCAGCTCACACCAGTCAGAATGGCCATCAGCAAAAATTCTGCAAACAGTAAATGCTGAAGGGTTTGAGGAGAAATGCCTACCCTTGGTTCAACGTGGGACATGGTAAGAGCCAGTAAGGAAAACACAAAGGAGGTGCCTTGGAAAGGTAAATACTGAGCTACCATTCAATCAAGCATACCCACTGCTGGGCCTATCGCCTGACAGGATGAGAATCAAAACTAAACAGGCTGGGCTTCCCTGGTGGCGCAGACGTTGAGAGTCCGCCTGCCGATGCAGGGGACACGGGTTCGTGCCCCGGTCAGGGAAGATCCCACATGCCGTGGAGAGGCTGGTCCCATGAGCTATGGCTGCTGGGCCTGTGCATCCGGAGCCTCTGCTCTGCAATGGGAGGGGCCACCGCAGTGAGAGGCCCACGTACCGCAAAAGAAATCAAAACCATAAAAAAAGATACAGGCTGAAAATCCTGCACTCCAGCAATATTTACCATACACAACACTTGGAAGCTACGAAAATGTCCATCAACAGAGGAATGCACCAAGAACAAGTGGTCCATGTACGCAATGGAATATGACTCCAATAAAAAATATAAATTCAATTTAGAAAACAAACATAAGTAAGGAGACATCAGCATTTGGGGGTTTATCCGGGCACATTCCACTCTAATATATAACCGAGGAACACCACCGCCAGGAAGGTCTGTTTCCCTAGTTACCAGATTGGGAAAAGCTGAAATGCTGTCGCCCTCTGGCCGTTACCTGCAACAGCAGCTTTAAAACCGGTGCTAAGGGTCACTTCATATGCAACAGTACTGGAGGGCTGTAAATGAAACCTGCCCACAAAATGTCTTGAGGGAGGTAACGGCCAAAATATTTCTAAATGTCACACATACTTCACAAAAACAATTTGAAGAGGTAAGCTGTACTCACAGTTTGAAGAAAAAAAAGGACATGCCAGAAAGCTCAATTTCAAGGGTTTATGAGACGCATGCAAATCCAACCCCAAAGAGGTATATCAGCTCACACTGGTCAGAATATACATCAGCAAAAAAACACTACAAACAGTAAATGCTGAAGGTGTTGTGGAGAAGTGCATACCCTCAGCTTTAAGAGGGACGTAACCTGGTAAGAGCCACTAATGAGAACAGAATGGAGGTGCCTTTGTAAAGTAAACATTTTGCTACTGTATGATCCAGCAGGCCCACTCCTGGGCCTATAACCTAAGAAGACAGAATTGGAAAGACACAGGCAGGCAAATGTGCATTGCCGCTCTATTACAATAGCCAAGACATGGAAGCAACCAAAAAGTCCATCAACAGATGAGTGGACAAAGAAGAACTGGTACATGTACAGAGGGAATATTAGCCAAGGGAAAAAAGGACACAATGCCAGGTGCAGCACCGTAGATGCGTCTAGAGGTAGTCACGCGACTCGTACTAAGTCAGAAAGAGAGAGACACATATCGTATGATATCACTTATAGGTGTTACCTAAAAATTGATACCGGTGAAGATATTTCCACAGAGAAGGGCAATCACAGATTCATTAAACAAACTTATGGTTCACCAATGGAAAGGTGTGAGGATTGGATACATTAGGATATTGGGGTTAACAGACATATACAAACACAGGTGAACTATATAATCACCAAAGACCTACGGAATACCAAGAGAAGACTACTCAACATTCTGTCATAACGTACATGGGACAAGGATCCCAGGAAGAATAGACATATGTATATGTATAAAAGAATCACATCTTGCATACCTACAACATGCCAAACATTGTAATCAAACTTGCTGTGATGAAAAATAAAAATTAAATTAAAAAAACAAACAAGAAATAGTGAGACATAAATTGAAGGGGCTTTCCTGATACATTCCATTCTAAAATACAACCTAGGACACGACTTCCATTGAGGTTCTGTTGCCCTAGTAACCGGGTTTGGTAAAGGAGAACTGCTGCCACCCTGTGGCCGTTTCACACAACAGCAGCTTTAATCCCAGCGCTAATGGTCAGTTGATATTCAAAATAATTGCAGGCCTGTAAATGACACCTCCCTGAAAAAAAATCCTGGGGTCGTATATCGATCAAAACATTCAAAAGACGTCCATATTTCAAAACGACAGTTTCAAGAGGCATAGTTTATGCACATTTCTCTTCTGTTTCTTTTACTTTCTTTCTTTTTTGTTAACAAAATGGGAATGGAAAAAGGCTGAACATCAGGAATCAATAAAGCCATGCAAATCCAGTGTACAAAAAAGTTCACCTCACAGCTGTCAGAATGGTCATCAGCCAAAAAGTCTACAAAGAATAAATGCTGAAGGGGTTTTAGAGAACTGCATACCCTTTAGCTGCTGGTGGGATGAAACCTGGTCACAGCCAGTAGTGAGAACAGAATGGAGGTGCGTTTAAGGGTAAATATGGAGCTACCATGTGATCTGGTAGGCCCACTCATGGGCCTTTCACCTGATCAGACGAGAATCGAAAAGACACAGGCTGGCAATCCTGCACTGCAGCAACACGTACCATAGCCAAGACCTGGAAGAAACCGAAATGTCCATCAACAGAAAAATGCACCAAGAAGAAGTCGTCCATGTACACAATGGAACATTAGCCATGAAAAAGCATGGAACAGTGCCGTTGGCACCATCATAGAAGGATCTAGAGATAATCACCCAACTTGAAGTAAGAAAGAATCCGAAAGACAGACATCTTAGGACATCACTTATAGGTGTTACCTAAAAATTGATACCCATGAAATAATTTCCAAGAGATGGACACGCATAGATTCAGAAAACCAATTAATGTTTAACCAAATGGAAAGGAATAAGGAATGTATGAACTAGGACATGGGGGTTAACAGATATGCACTAATACTTATGAAATGTATAATCACAAAGTGCCTATGGAATACGAAGAGAGGTCTACTCAACACCCTATAATAACATACACGGGAAAGGATCGAAAGAGGAATAGACAGATACATTGATAGGATGAACCAGAAACTGTACACCTAGGAGAATCTACATTTGTATCAAATTTGCTCTGATAATTAATAAAAATTAAATTTAATAAACAAACAACAATTTAGGAGATATAAGCTCTTGGGGGTTTGCGCTGGCACATTCCACTCTAATTTGCAGCTTACTAACACGATTTCCAGGAAAGCTCTGTTGCCCAAAAACCCAGAGTTGGAAATGTAGAAATGCTGCCGCCTTGTGGCCGTTTCCCTCAAGAGCGGCATTAAACCCACAGCTAATGGTCACTTAACATTCACAAGGACTCAGGGCTGTAAAGGACATCTGCCCTACATAATTGTGCGGAGGTAGGGAATGGCCGAAAAAATTCCAAACTGGCACATTTTTCAAGGAGATAGTATGCAGGGGTAAGTTTTACTCACTCATTTTCAAAAAAGAGGAAAATGGATAAAAGCTCAACATCAGGAATTATTAGACTCATGCAAATCTAACCTCCAAAAAGGTTTCAACTCACACATGCCAACTACCATCAGCTAAAAGTCTGCACACAACAAATGCTGAAGGGGTTTTAGAGAACTGTGTACCCTCTAGCTGCTGGTGAGATGTAAAGTGGTAACAGCCAATAATGAGAACAGAAAGGAGCTGTGTTTCAAAGTAAAAATTGAGCCACCATTCCATTCAGCAGGCCCACCGCTGAGACTCTCACCTGACAAGTCCAGAGTCGAGAAGGCACAGGCTTCAGCAGCTGCACTGCAGGAATTTTCACAATAGCCAAGACACGGAAGCAACCAAAATGTCCATCACCAGATGAGTGGAAAAAGAAGAAGTGGTCCATGTACACAATGGACTATTAGCCATGGAAAACAATGAAACACTGCTCTTTGAGGCACCATAGATGAGCCTAGAGATAATCACAGAACATGAGGTAAGTCGGAAAGCAAAAGACATATCCTATGATATCACTTATAGGCGTTATCTAACAACTGACACAAATGAACATATTTCCACAGAGAAAGACACTCACAGGCTTAGAAAACAAACTATGCTTATGTAAAAGGACAGGTGGGGGAATGGAAAAATTAAGATTAGGGTTACCATACATGTACAAATACCTATTAAATACATATAACAGAAAGACCGACCATATAGCAAGGGATGTCTATGGAAAACTCTGCAATAATTTACACGGGAAGTGGCTCTGTACATGAATATATATATATATATGTTATGCACAAATGAACCAGATTGTGTACACTGAGGACAAACAGTATTCTAATCATTACCCCGATTAAAAAAACTAAAACAAGAAGTAATGTGACATAAACTTATTGGGGTTTCTCCTGGCACATTCCATTTTAATTTCCAACCTAGGAACAGGACTTCCAGAAAGGCTCTGCTGCCCTAGGAACCAGATTTGGGAATGGAGAAATGCTGCCGCCTTGTGGCCGTTTCCCAAAACACCAGCTTTAAACCCAGTGCTAATGCTCACTAGATATTCACACTCATTACAGGCCTATGAATGACACCTGACCTCAGAAACAATCCTGGGTTCGAAAATTGACCAAAAAATTCAAAAGAGGGCAACCTTTCAAGAAGACAATTTCCAGAGGTTAACTGTACTCTCTGTTTCTTTCTGTTATTTTAACAGAACTTTAAAAAGGCGTGGAAAAATGCTGAACACTAGGAATAATTCAAGACATGCAAATCCAAATTACAAAATACCTAACAGCTCACACCAGTCAGAATGGCCATCAGCAAAAATTCTGCAAACAGTAAATGCTGAAGGGTTTGAGGAGAAATGCCTACCCTTGGTTCAACGTGGGACATGGTAAGAGCCAGTAAGGAAAACACAAAGGAGGTGCCTTGGAAAGGTAAATACTGAGCTACCATTCAATCAAGCATACCCACTGCTGGGCCTATCACCTGACAGGATGAGAATCAAAACTAAACAGGCTGGGCTTCCCTGGTGGCGCAGACGTTGAGAGTCCGCCTGCCGATGCAGGGGACACGGGTTCGTGCCCCGGTCAGGGAAGATCCCACATGCCGTGGAGAGGCTGGTCCCGTGAGCTATGGCTGCTGGGCCTGTGCATCCGGAGCCTCTGCTCTGCAACGGGAGGGGCCACCGCAGTGAGAGTCCCACGTACCGCAAAAGAAATCAAAACCATAAAAAAAGATACAGGCTGAAAATCCTGCACTCCAGCAATATTTACCATACACAACACTTGGAAGCTACGAAAATGTCCATCAACAGAGGAATGCACCAAGAACAAGTGGTCCATGTACGCAATGGAATATGACTCCAATAAAAAATATAAATTCAATTTAGAAAACAAACATAAGTAAGGAGACATCAGCATTTGGGGGTTTATCCGGGCACATTCCACTCTAATATATAACCGAGGAACACCACCGCCAGGAAGGTCTGTTTCCCTAGTTACCAGATTGGGAAAAGCTGAAATGCTGTCGCCCTCTGGCCGTTACCTGCAACAGCAGCTTTAAAACCGGTGCTAAGGGTCACTTCATATGCACCAGTACTGGAGGGCTGTAAATGAAACCTGCCCACAAAATGTCTTGAGGGAGGTAACGGCCAAAATATTTCTAAATGTCACACATACTTCACAAAAACAATTTGAAGAGGTAAGCTGTACTCACAGTTTGAAGAAAAAAAAGGACATGCCAGAAAGCTCAATTTCAAGGGTTTATGAGACGCATGCAAATCCAACCCCAAAGAGGTATATCAGCTCACACTGGTCAGAATATACATCAGCAAAAAAACACTACAAACAGTAAATGCTGAAGGTGTTGTGGAGAAGTGCATACCCTCAGCTTTAAGAGGGACGTAACCTGGTAAGAGCCACTAATGAGAACAGAATGGAGGTGCCTTTGTAAAGTAAACATTTTGCTACTGTATGATCCAGCAGGCCCACTCCTGGGCCTATAACCTAAGAAGACAGAATTGGAAAGACACAGGCAGGCAAATGTGCATTGCCGCTCTATTACAATAGCCAAGACATGGAAGCAACCAAAAAGTCCATCAACAGATGAGTGGACAAAGAAGAACTGGTACATGTACAGAGGGAATATTAGCCAAGGGAAAAAAGGACACAATGCCAGGTGCAGCACCGTAGATGCGTCTAGAGGTAGTCACGCGACTCGTACTAAGTCAGAAAGAGAGAGACACATATCGTATGATATCACTTATAGGTGTTACCTAAAAATTGATACCGGTGAAGATATTTCCACAGAGAAGGGCAATCACAGATTCATTAAACAAACTTATGGTTCACCAATGGAAAGGTGTGAGGATTGGATACATTAGGATATTGGGGTTAACAGACATATACAAACACAGGTGAACTATATAATCACCAAAGACCTACGGAATACCAAGAGAAGACTACTCAACATTCTGTCATAACGTACATGGGACAAGGATCCCAGGAAGAATAGACATATGTATATGTATAAAAGAATCACATCTTGCATACCTACAACATGCCAAACATTGTAATCAAACTTGCTGTGATGAAAAATAAAAATTAAATTAAAAAAACAAACAAGAAATAGTGAGACATAAATTGAAGGGGCTTTCCTGATACATTCCATTCTAAAATACAACCTAGGACACGACTTCCATTGAGGTTCTGTTGCCCTAGTAACCGGGTTTGGTAAAGGAGAACTGCTGCCACCCTGTGGCCGTTTCACACAACAGCAGCTTTAATCCCAGCGCTAATGGTCAGTTGATATTCAAAATAATTGCAGGCCTGTAAATGACACCTCCCTGAAAAAAAATCCTGGGGTCGTATATCGATCAAAACATTCAAAAGACGTCCATATTTCAAAACGACAGTTTCAAGAGGCATAGTTTATGCACATTTCTCTTCTGTTTCTTTTACTTTCTTTCTTTTTTGTTAACAAAATGGGAATGGAAAAAGGCTGAACATCAGGAATCAATAAAGCCATGCAAATCCAGTGTACAAAAAAGTTCACCTCACAGCTGTCAGAATGGTCATCAGCCAAAAAGTCTACAAAGAATAAATGCTGAAGGGGTTTTAGAGAACTGCATACCCTTTAGCTGCTGGTGGGATGAAACCTGGTCACAGCCAGTAGTGAGAACAGAATGGAGGTGCGTTTAAGGGTAAATATGGAGCTACCATGTGATCTGGTAGGCCCACTCATGGGCCTTTCACCTGATCAGACGAGAATCGAAAAGACACAGGCTGGCAATCCTGCACTGCAGCAACACGTACCATAGCCAAGACCTGGAAGAAACCGAAATGTCCATCAACAGAAAAATGCACCAAGAAGAAGTCGTCCATGTACACAATGGAACATTAGCCATGAAAAAGCATGGAACAGTGCCGTTGGCACCATCATAGAAGGATCTAGAGATAATCACCCAACTTGAAGTAAGAAAGAATCCGAAAGACAGACATCTTAGGACATCACTTATAGGTGTTACCTAAAAATTGATACCCATGAAATAATTTCCAAGAGATGGACACGCATAGATTCAGAAAACCAATTAATGTTTAACCAAATGGAAAGGAATAAGGAATGTATGAACTAGGACATGGGGGTTAACAGATATGCACTAATACTTATGAAATGTATAATCACAAAGTGCCTATGGAATACGAAGAGAGGTCTACTCAACACCCTATAATAACATACACGGGAAAGGATCGAAAGAGGAATAGACAGATACATTGATAGGATGAACCAGAAACTGTACACCTAGGAGAATCTACATTTGTATCAAATTTGCTCTGATAATTAATAAAAATTAAATTTAATAAACAAACAACAATTTAGGAGATATAAGCTCTTGGGGGTTTGCGCTGGCACATTCCACTCTAATTTGCAGCTTACTAACACGATTTCCAGGAAAGCTCTGTTGCCCAAAAACCCAGAGTTGGAAATGTAGAAATGCTGCCGCCTTGTGGCCGTTTCCCTCAAGAGCGGCATTAAACCCACAGCTAATGGTCACTTAACATTCACAAGGACTCAGGGCTGTAAAGGACATCTGCCCTACATAATTGTGCGGAGGTAGGGAATGGCCGAAAAAATTCCAAACTGGCACATTTTTCAAGGAGATAGTATGCAGGGGTAAGTTTTACTCACTCATTTTCAAAAAAGAGGAAAATGGATAAAAGCTCAACATCAGGAATTATTAGACTCATGCAAATCTAACCTCCAAAAAGGTTTCAACTCACACATGCCAACTACCATCAGCTAAAAGTCTGCACACAACAAATGCTGAAGGGGTTTTAGAGAACTGTGTACCCTCTAGCTGCTGGTGAGATGTAAAGTGGTAACAGCCAATAATGAGAACAGAAAGGAGCTGTGTTTCAAAGTAAAAATTGAGCCACCATTCCATTCAGCAGGCCCACCGCTGAGACTCTCACCTGACAAGTCCAGAGTCGAGAAGGCACAGGCTTCAGCAGCTGCACTGCAGGAATTTTCACAATAGCCAAGACACGGAAGCAACCAAAATGTCCATCACCAGATGAGTGGAAAAAGAAGAAGTGGTCCATGTACACAATGGACTATTAGCCATGGAAAACAATGAAACACTGCTCTTTGAGGCACCATAGATGAGCCTAGAGATAATCACAGAACATGAGGTAAGTCGGAAAGCAAAAGACATATCCTATGATATCACTTATAGGCGTTATCTAACAACTGACACAAATGAACATATTTCCACAGAGAAAGACACTCACAGGCTTAGAAAACAAACTATGCTTATGTAAAAGGACAGGTGGGGGAATGGAAAAATTAAGATTAGGGTTACCATACATGTACAAATACCTATTAAATACATATAACAGAAAGACCGACCATATAGCAAGGGATGTCTATGGAAAACTCTGCAATAATTTACACGGGAAGTGGCTCTGTACATGAATATATATATATATATATATATATATATATATATATATATATATATATATATATATATATATATATATATATGTTATGCACAAATGAACCAGATTGTGTACACTGAGGACAAACAGTATTCTAATCATTACCCCGATTAAAAAAACTAAAACAAGAAGTAATGTGACATAAACTTATTGGGGTTTCTCCTGGCACATTCCATTTTAATTTCCAACCTAGGAACAGGACTTCCAGAAAGGCTCTGCTGCCCTAGGAACCAGATTTGGGAATGGAGAAATGCTGCCGCCTTGTGGCCGTTTCACAAAACACCAGCTTTAAACCCAGTGCTAATGCTCACTAGATATTCACACTCATTACAGGCCTATGAATGACACCTGACCTCAGAAACAATCCTGGGTTCGAAAATTGACCAAAAAATTCAAAAGAGGGCAACCTTTCAAGAAGACAATTTCCAGAGGTTAACTGTACTCTCTGTTTCTTTCTGTTATTTTAACAGAACTTTAAAAAGGCGTGGAATAATGCTGAACACTAGGAATAATTCAAGACATGCAAATCCAAATTACAAAAAACCTATCAGCTCACACCAGTCAGAATGGCCATCAGCAAAAATTCTGCAAACAGTAAATGCTGAAGGGTTTGAGGAGAAATGCCTACCCTTGGTTCAACGTGGGACATGGTAAGAGCCAGTAAGGAAAACACAAAGGAGGTGCCTTGGAAAGGTAAATACTGAGCTACCATTCAATCAAGCATACCCACTGCTGGGCCTATCGCCTGACAGGATGAGAATCAAAACTAAACAGGCTGGGCTTCCCTGGTGGCGCAGACGTTGAGAGTCCGCCTGCCGATGCAGGGGACACGGGTTCGTGCCCCGGTCAGGGAAGATCCCACATGCCGTGGAGAGGCTGGTCCCGTGAGCTATGGCTGCTGGGCCTGTGCATCCGGAGCCTCTGCTCTGCAACGGGAGGGGCCACCGCAGTGAGAGGCCCACGTACCGCAAAAGAAATCAAAACCATAAAAAAAGATACAGGCTGAAAATCCTGCACTCCAGCAATATTTACCATACACAACACTTGGAAGCTACGAAAATGTCCATCAACAGAGGAATGCACCAAGAACAAGTGGTCCATGTACGCAATGGAATATGACTCCAATAAAAAATATAAATTCAATTTAGAAAACAAACATAAGTAAGGAGACATCAGCATTTGGGGGTTTATCCGGGCACATTCCACTCTAATATATAACCGAGGAACACCACCGCCAGGAAGGTCTGTTTCCCTAGTTACCAGATTGGGAAAAGCTGAAATGCTGTCGCCCTCTGGCCGTTACCTGCAACAGCAGCTTTAAAACCGGTGCTAAGGGTCACTTCATATGCACCAGTACTGGAGGGCTGTAAATGAAACCTGCCCACAAAATGTCTTGAGGGAGGTAACGGCCAAAATATTTCTAAATGTCACACATACTTCACAAAAACAATTTGAAGAGGTAAGCTGTACTCACAGTTTGAAGAAAAAAAAGGACATGCCAGAAAGCTCAATTTCAAGGGTTTATGAGACGCATGCAAATCCAACCCCAAAGAGGTATATCAGCTCACACTGGTCAGAATATACATCAGCACAAAAACACTACAAACAGTAAATGCTGAAGGTGTTGTGGAGAAGTGCATACCCTCAGCTTTAAGAGGGACGTAACCTGGTAAGAGCCACTAATGAGAACAGAATGGAGGTGCCTTTGTAAAGTAAACATTTTGCTACTGTATGATCCAGCAGGCCCACTCCTGGGCCTATAACCTAAGAAGACAGAATTGGAAAGACACAGGCAGGCAAATGTGCATTGCCGCTCTATTACAATAGCCAAGACATGGAAGCAACCAAAAAGTCCATCAACAGATGAGTGGACAAAGAAGAACTGGTACATGTACAGAGGGAATATTAGCCAAGGGAAAAAAGGACACAATGCCAGGTGCAGCACCGTAGATGCGTCTAGAGGTAGTCACGCGACTCGTACTAAGTCAGAAAGAGAGAGACACATATCGTATGATATCACTTATAGGTGTTACCTAAAAATTGATACCGGTGAAGATATTTCCACAGAGAAGGGCAATCACAGATTCATTAAACAAACTTATGGTTCACCAATGGAAAGGTGTGAGGATTGGATACATTAGGATATTGGGGTTAACAGACATATACAAACACAGGTGAACTATATAATCACCAAAGACCTACGGAATACCAAGAGAAGACTACTCAACATTCTGTCATAACGTACATGGGACAAGGATCCCAGGAAGAATAGACATATGTATATGTATAAAAGAATCACATCTTGCATACCTACAACATGCCAAACATTGTAATCAAACTTGCTGTGATGAAAAATAAAAATTAAATTAAAAAAACAAACAAGAAATAGTGAGACATAAATTGAAGGGGCTTTCCTGATACATTCCATTCTAAAATACAACCTAGGACACGACTTCCATTGAGGTTCTGTTGCCCTAGTAACCGGGTTTGGTAAAGGAGAACTGCTGCCACCCTGTGGCCGTTTCACACAACAGCAGCTTTAATCCCAGCGCTAATGGTCAGTTGATATTCAAAATAATTGCAGGCCTGTAAATGACACCTCCCTGAAAAAAAATCCTGGGGTCGTATATCGATCAAAACATTCAAAAGACGTCCATATTTCAAAATGACAGTTTCAAGAGGCATAGTTTATGCACATTTCTCTTCTGTTTCTTTTACTTTCTTTCTTTTTTGTTAACAAAATGGGAATGGAAAAAGGCTGAACATCAGGAATCAATAAAGCCATGCAAATCCAGTGTACAAAAAAGTTCACCTCACAGCTGTCAGAATGGTCATCAGCCAAAAAGTCTACAAAGAATAAATGCTGAAGGGGTTTTAGAGAACTGCATACCCTTTAGCTGCTGGTGGGATGAAACCTGGTCACAGCCAGTAGTGAGAACAGAATGGAGGTGCGTTTAAGGGTAAATATGGAGCTACCATGTGATCTGGTAGGCCCACTCATGGGCCTTTCACCTGATCAGACGAGAATCGAAAAGACACAGGCTGGCAATCCTGCACTGCAGCAACACGTACCATAGCCAAGACCTGGAAGAAACCGAAATGTCCATCAACAGAAAAATGCACCAAGAAGAAGTCGTCCATGTACACAATGGAACATTAGCCATGAAAAAGCATGGAACAGTGCCGTTGGCACCATCATAGAAGGATCTAGAGATAATCACCCAACTTGAAGTAAGAAAGAATCCGAAAGACAGACATCTTAGGACATCACTTATAGGTGTTACCTAAAAATTGATACCCATGAAATAATTTCCAAGAGATGGACACGCATAGATTCAGAAAACCAATTAATGTTTAACCAAATGGAAAGGAATAAGGAATGTATGAACTAGGACATGGGGGTTAACAGATATGCACTAATACTTATGAAATGTATAATCACAAAGTGCCTATGGAATACGAAGAGAGGTCTACTCAACACCCTATAATAACATACACGGGAAAGGATCGAAAGAGGAATAGACAGATACATTGATAGGATGAACCAGAAACTGTACACCTAGGAGAATCTACATTTGTATCAAATTTGCTCTGATAATTAATAAAAATTAAATTTAATAAACAAACAACAATTTAGGAGATATAAGCTCTTGGGGGTTTGCGCTGGCACATTCCACTCTAATTTGCAGCTTACTAACACGATTTCCAGGAAAGCTCTGTTGCCCAAAAACCCAGAGTTGGAAATGTAGAAATGCTGCCGCCTTGTGGCCGTTTCCCTCAAGAGCGGCATTAAACCCACAGCTAATGGTCACTTAACATTCACAAGGACTCAGGGCTGTAAAGGACATCTGCCCTACATAATTGTGCGGAGGTAGGGAATGGCCGAAAAAATTCCAAACTGGCACATTTTTCAAGGAGATAGTATGCAGGGGTAAGTTTTACTCACTCATTTTCAAAAAAGAGGAAAATGGATAAAAGCTCAACATCAGGAATTATTAGACTCATGCAAATCTAACCTCCAAAAAGGTTTCAACTCACACATGCCAACTACCATCAGCTAAAAGTCTGCACACAACAAATGCCGAAGGGGTTTTAGAGAACTGTGTACCCTCTAGCTGCTGGTGAGATGTAAAGTGGTAACAGCCAATAATGAGAACAGAAAGGAGCTGTGTTTCAAAGTAAAAATTGAGCCACCATTCCATTCAGCAGGCCCACCGCTGAGACTCTCACCTGACAAGTCCAGAGTCGAGAAGGCACAGGCTTCAGCAGCTGCACTGCAGGAATTTTCACAATAGCCAAGACACGGAAGCAACCAAAATGTCCATCACCAGATGAGTGGAAAAAGAAGAAGTGGTCCATGTACACAATGGACTATTAGCCATGGAAAACAATGAAACACTGCTCTTTGAGGCACCATAGATGAGCCTAGAGATAATCACAGAACATGAGGTAAGTCGGAAAGCAAAAGACATATCCTATGATATCACTTATAGGCGTTATCTAACAACTGACACAAATGAACATATTTCCACAGAGAAAGACACTCACAGGCTTAGAAAACAAACTATGCTTATGTAAAAGGACAGGTGGGGGAATGGAAAAATTAAGATTAGGGTTACCATACATGTACAAATACCTATTAAATACATATAACAGAAAGACCGACCATATAGCAAGGGATGTCTATGGAAAACTCTGCAATAATTTACACGGGAAGTGGCTCTGTACATGAATATATATATATATATATATATATAATATATATATATATATATATATATATATATATATATATATATATATGTTATGCACAAATGAACCAGATTGTGTACACTGAGGACAAACAGTATTCTAATCATTACCCCGATTAAAAAAACTAAAACAAGAAGTAATGTGACATAAACTTATTGGGGTTTCTCCTGGCACATTCCATTTTAATTTCCAACCTAGGAACAGGACTTCCAGAAAGGCTCTGCTGCCCTAGGAACCAGATTTGGGAATGGAGAAATGCTGCCGCCTTGTGGCCGTTTCCCAAAACAGCAGCTTTAAACCCAGTGCTAATGCTCACTAGATATTCACACTCATTACAGGCCTATGAATGACACCTGACCTCAGAAACAATCCTGGGTTCGAAAATTGACCAAAAAATTCAAAAGAGGGCAACCTTTCAAGAAGACAATTTCCAGAGGTTAACTGTACTCTCTGTTTCTTTCTGTTATTTTAACAGAACTTTAAAAAGGCGTGGAAAAATGCTGAACACTAGGAATAATTCAAGACATGCAAATCCAAATTACAAAATACCTAACAGCTCACACCAGTCAGAATGGCCATCAGCAAAAATTCTGCAAACAGTAAATGCTGAAGTGTTTGAGGAGAAATGCCTACCCTTGGTTCAACGTGGGACATGGTAAGAGCCAGTAAGGAAAACACAAAGGAGGTGCCTTGGAAAGGTAAATACTGAGCTACCATTCAATCAAGCATACCCACTGCTGGGCCTATCGCCTGACAGGATGAGAATCAAAACTAAACAGGCTGGGCTTCCCTGGTGGCGCAGACGTTGAGAGTCCGCCTGCCGATGCAGGGGACACGGGTTCGTGCCCCGGTCAGGGAAGATCCCACATGCCGTGGAGAGGCTGGTCCCGTGAGCTATGGCTGCTGGGCCTGTGCATCCGGAGCCTCTGCTCTGCAACGGGAGGGGCCACCGCAGTGAGAGGCCCACGTACCGCAAAAGAAATCAAAACCATAAAAAAAGATACAGGCTGAAAATCCTGCACTCCAGCAATATTTACCATACACAACACTTGGAAGCTACGAAAATGTCCATCAACAGAGGAATGCACCAAGAACAAGTGGTCCATGTACGCAATGGAATATGACTCCAATAAAAAATATAAATTCAATTTAGAAAACAAACATAAGTAAGGAGACATCAGCATTTGGGGGTTTATCCGGGCACATTCCACTCTAATATATAACCGAGGAACACCACCGCCAGGAAGGTCTGTTTCCCTAGTTACCAGATTGGGAAAAGCTGAAATGCTGTCGCCCTCTGGCCGTTACCTGCAACAGCAGCTTTAAAACCGGTGCTAAGGGTCACTTCATATGCACCAGTACTGGAGGGCTGTAAATGAAACCTGCCCACAAAATGTCTTGAGGGAGGTAACGGCCAAAATATTTCTAAATGTCACACATACTTCACAAAAACAATTTGAAGAGGTAAGCTGTACTCACAGTTTGAAGAAAAAAAAGGACATGCCAGAAAGCTCAATTTCAAGGGTTTATGAGACGCATGCAAATCCAACCCCAAAGAGGTATATCAGCTCACACTGGTCAGAATATACATCAGCAAAAAAACACTACAAACAGTAAATGCTGAAGGTGTTGTGGAGAAGTGCATACCCTCAGCTTTAAGAGGGACGTAACCTGGTAAGAGCCACTAATGAGAACAGAATGGAGGTGCCTTTGTAAAGTAAACATTTTGCTACTGTATGATCCAGCAGGCCCACTCCTGGGCCTATAACCTAAGAAGACAGAATTGGAAAGACACAGGCAGGCAAATGTGCATTGCCGCTCTATTACAATAGCCAAGACATGGAAGCAACCAAAAAGTCCATCAACAGATGAGTGGACAAAGAAGAACTGGTACATGTACAGAGGGAATATTAGCCAAGGGAAAAAAGGACACAATGCCAGGTGCAGCACCGTAGATGCGTCTAGAGGTAGTCACGCGACTCGTACTAAGTCAGAAAGAGAGAGACACATATCGTATGATATCACTTATAGGTGTTACCTAAAAATTGATACCGGTGAAGATATTTCCACAGAGAAGGGCAATCACAGATTCATTAAACAAACTTATGGTTCACCAATGGAAAGGTGTGAGGATTGGATACATTAGGATATTGGGGTTAACAGACATATACAAACACAGGTGAACTATATAATCACCAAAGACCTACGGAATACCAAGAGAAGACTACTCAACATTCTGTCATAACGTACATGGGACAAGGATCCCAGGAAGAATAGACATATGTATATGTATAAAAGAATCACATCTTGCATACCTACAACATGCCAAACATTGTAATCAAACTTGCTGTGATGAAAAATAAAAATTAAATTAAAAAAACAAACAAGAAATAGTGAGACATAAATTGAAGGGGCTTTCCTGATACATTCCATTCTAAAATACAACCTAGGACACGACTTCCATTGAGGTTCTGTTGCCCTAGTAACCGGGTTTGGTAAAGGAGAACTGCTGCCACCCTGTGGCCGTTTCACACAACAGCAGCTTTAATCCCAGCGCTAATGGTCAGTTGATATTCAAAATAATTGCAGGCCTGTAAATGACACCTCCCTGAAAAAAAATCCTGGGGTCGTATATCGATCAAAACATTCAAAAGACGTCCATATTTCAAAACGACAGTTTCAAGAGGCATAGTTTATGCACATTTCTCTTCTGTTTCTTTTACTTTCTTTCTTTTTTGTTAACAAAATGGGAATGGAAAAAGGCTGAACATCAGGAATCAATAAAGCCATGCAAATCCAGTGTACAAAAAAGTTCACCTCACAGCTGTCAGAATGGTCATCAGCCAAAAAGTCTACAAAGAATAAATGCTGAAGGGGTTTTAGAGAACTGCATACCCTTTAGCTGCTGGTGGGATGAAACCTGGTCACAGCCAGTAGTGAGAACAGAATGGAGGTGCGTTTAAGGGTAAATATGGAGCTACCATGTGATCTGGTAGGCCCACTCATGGGCCTTTCACCTGATTAGACCAGAATCGAAAAGACACAGGCTGGCAATCCTGCACTGCAGCAACACGTACCATAGCCAAGACCTGGAAGAAACCGAAATGTCCATCAACAGAAAAATGCACCAAGAAGAAGTCGTCCATGTACACAATGGAACATTAGCCATGAAAAAGCATGGAACAGTGCCGTTGGCACCATCATAGAAGGATCTAGAGATAATCACCCAACTTGAAGTAAGAAAGAATCCGAAAGACAGACATCTTAGGACATCACTTATAGGTGTTACCTAAAAATTGATACCCATGAAATAATTTCCAAGAGATGGACATGCATAGATTCAGAAAACCAATTAATGTTTAACCAAATGGAAAGGAATAAGGAATGTATGAACTAGGACATGGGGGTTAACAGATATGCACTAATACTTATGAAATGTATAATCACAAAGTGCCTATGGAATACGAAGAGAGGTCTACTCAACACCCTATAATAACATACACGGGAAAGGATCGAAAGAGGAATAGACAGATACATTGATAGGATGAACCAGAAACTGTACACCTAGGAGAATCTACATTTGTATCAAATTTGCTCTGATAATTAATAAAAATTAAATTTAATAAACAAACAACAATTTAGGAGATATAAGCTCTTGGGGGTTTGCGCTGGCACATTCCACTCTAATTTGCAGCTTACTAACACGATTTCCAGGAAAGCTCTGTTGCCCAAAAACCCAGAGTTGGAAATGTAGAAATGCTGCCGCCTTGTGGCCGTTTCCCTCAAGAGCGGCATTAAACCCACAGCTAATGGTCACTTAACATTCACAAGGACTCAGGGCTGTAAAGGACATCTGCCCTACATAATTGTGCGGAGGTAGGGAATGGCCGAAAAAATTCCAAACTGGCACATTTTTCAAGGAGATAGTATGCAGGGGTAAGTTTTACTCACTCATTTTCAAAAAAGAGGAAAATGGATAAAAGCTCAACATCAGGAATTATTAGACTCATGCAAATCTAACCTCCAAAAAGGTTTCAACTCACACATGCCAACTACCATCAGCTAAAAGTCTGCACACAACAAATGCTGAAGGGGTTTTAGAGAACTGTGTACCCTCTAGCTGCTGGTGAGATGTAAAGTGGTAACAGCCAATAATGAGAACAGAAAGGAGCTGTGTTTCAAAGTAAAAATTGAGCCACCATTCCATTCAGCAGGCCCACCGCTGAGACTCTCACCTGACAAGTCCAGAGTCGAGAAGGCACAGGCTTCAGCAGCTGCACTGCAGGAATTTTCACAATAGCCAAGACACGGAAGCAACCAAAATGTCCATCACCAGATGAGTGGAAAAAGAAGAAGTGGTCCATGTACACAATGGACTATTAGCCATGGAAAACCATAAAACACTGCTCTTTGAGGCACCATAGATGAGCCTAGAGATAATCACAGAACATGAGGTAAGTCGGAAAGCAAAAGACATATCCTATGATATCACTTATAGGCGTTATCTAACAACTGACACAAATGAACATATTTCCACAGAGAAAGACACTCACAGGCTTAGAAAACAAACTATGCTTATGTAAAAGGACAGGTGGGGGAATGGAAAAATTAAGATTAGGGTTACCATACATGTACAAATACCTATTAAATACATATAACAGAAAGACCGACCATATAGCAAGGGATGTCTATGGAAAACTCTGCAATAATTTACACGGGAAGTGGCTCTGTACATGAATATATATATATATATATATATATATATATATATATATATATATATATGTTATGCACAAATGAACCAGATTGTGTACACTGAGGACAAACAGTATTCTAATCATTACCCCGATTAAAAAAACTAAAACAAGAAGTAATGTGACATAAACTTATTGGGGTTTCTCCTGGCACATTCCATTTTAATTTCCAACCTAGGAACAGGACTTCCAGAAAGGCTCTGCTGCCCTAGGAACCAGATTTGGGAATGGAGAAATGCTGCCGCCTTGTGGCCGTTTCCCAAAACAGCAGCTTTAAACCCAGTGCTAATGCTCACTAGATATTCACACTCATTACAGGCCTATGAATGACACCTGACCTCAGAAACAATCCTGGGTTCGAAAATTGACCAAAAAATTCAAAAGAGGGCAACCTTTCAAGAAGACAATTTCCAGAGGTTAACTGTACTCTCTGTTTCTTTCTGTTATTTTAACAGAACTTTAAAAAGGCGTGGAATAATGCTGAACACTAGGAATAATTCAAGACATGCAAATCCAAATTACAAAAAACCTATCAGCTCACACCAGTCAGAATGGCCATCAGCAAAAATTCTGCAAACAGTAAATGCTGAAGGGTTTGAGGAGAAATGCCTACACTTGGTTCAACGTGGGACATGGTAAGAGCCAGTAAGGAAAACACAAAGGAGGTGCCTTGGAAAGGTAAATACTGAGCTACCATTCAATCAAGCATACCCACTGCTGGGCCTATCGCCTGACAGGATGAGAATCAAAACTAAACAGGCTGGGCTTCCCTGGTGGCGCAGACGTTGAGAGTCCGCCTGCCGATGCAGGGGACACGGGTTCGTGCCCCGGTCAGGGAAGATCCCACATGCCGTGGAGAGGCTGGTCCCGTGAGCTATGGCTGCTGGGCCTGTGCATCCGGAGCCTCTGCTCTGCAATGGGAGGGGCCACCGCAGTGAGAGGCCCACGTACCGCAAAAGAAATCAAAACCATAAAAAAAGATACAGGCTGAAAATCCTGCACTCCAGCAATATTTACCATACACAACACTTGGAAGCTACGAAAATGTCCATCAACAGAGGAATGCACCAAGAACAAGTGGTCCATGTACGCAATGGAATATGACTCCAATAAAAAATATAAATTCAATTTAGAAAACAAACATAAGTAAGGAGACATCAGCATTTGGGGGTTTATCCGGGCACATTCCACTCTAATATATAACCGAGGAACACCACCGCCAGGAAGGTCTGTTTCCCTAGTTACCAGATTGGGAAAAGCTGAAATGCTGTCGCCCTCTGGCCGTTACCTGCAACAGCAGCTTTAAAACCGGTGCTAAGGGTCACTTCATATGCACCAGTACTGGAGGGCTGTAAATGAAACCTGCCCACAAAATGTCTTGAGGGAGGTAACGGCCAAAATATTTCTAAATGTCACACATACTTCACAAAAACAATTTGAAGAGGTAAGCTGTACTCACAGTTTGAAGAAAAAAAAGCACATGCCAGAAAGCTCAATTTCAAGGGTTTATGAGACGCATGCAAATCCAACCCCAAAGAGGTATATCAGCTCACACTGGTCAGAATATACATCAGCAAAAAAACACTACAAACAGTAAATGCTGAAGGTGTTGTGGAGAAGTGCATACCCTCAGCTTTAAGAGGGACGTAACCTGGTAAGAGCCACTAATGAGAACAGAATGGAGGTGCCTTTGTAAAGTAAACATTTTGCTACTGTATGATCCAGCAGGCCCACTCCTGGGCCTATAACCTAAGAAGACAGAATTGGAAAGACACAGGCAGGCAAATGTGCATTGCCGCTCTATTACAATAGCCAAGACATGGAAGCAACCAAAAAGTCCATCAACAGATGAGTGGACAAAGAAGAACTGGTACATGTACAGAGGGAATATTAGCCAAGGGAAAAAAGGACACAATGCCAGGTGCAGCACCGTAGATGCGTCTAGAGGTAGTCACGCGACTCGTACTAAGTCAGAAAGAGAGAGACACATATCGTATGATATCACTTATAGGTGTTACCTAAAAATTGATACCGGTGAAGATATTTCCACAGAGAAGGGCAATCACAGATTCATTAAACAAACTTATGGTTCACCAATGGAAAGGTGTGAGGATTGGATACATTAGGATATTGGGGTTAACAGACATATACAAACACAGGTGAACTATATAATCACCAAAGACCTACGGAATACCAAGAGAAGACTACTCAACATTCTGTCATAACGTACATGGGACAAGGATCCCAGGAAGAATAGACATATGTATATGTATAAAAGAATCACATCTTGCATACCTACAACATGCCAAACATTGTAATCAAACTTGCTGTGATGAAAAATAAAAATTAAATTAAAAAAACAAACAAGAAATAGTGAGACATAAATTGAAGGGGCTTTCCTGATACATTCCATTCTAAAATACAACCTAGGACACGACTTCCATTGAGGTTCTGTTGCCCTAGTAACCGGGTTTGGTAAAGGAGAACTGCTGCCACCCTGTGGCCGTTTCACACAACAGCAGCTTTAATCCCAGCGCTAATGGTCAGTTGATATTCAAAATAATTGCAGGCCTGTAAATGACACCTCCCTGAAAAAAAATCCTGGGGTCGTATATCGATCAAAACATTCAAAAGACGTCCATATTTCAAAACGACAGTTTCAAGAGGCATAGTTTATGCACATTTCTCTTCTGTTTCTTTTACTTTCTTTCTTTTTTGTTAACAAAATGGGAATGGAAAAAGGCTGAACATCAGGAATCAATAAAGCCATGCAAATCCAGTGTACAAAAAAGTTCACCTCACAGCTGTCAGAATGGTCATCAGCCAAAAAGTCTACAAAGAATAAATGCTGAAGGGGTTTTAGAGAACTGCATACCCTTTAGCTGCTGGTGGGATGAAACCTGGTCACAGCCAGTAGTGAGAACAGAATGGAGGTGCGTTTAAGGGTAAATATGGAGCTACCATGTGATCTGGTAGGCCCACTCATGGGCCTTTCACCTGATTAGACCAGAATCGAAAAGACACAGGCTGGCAATCCTGCACTGCAGCAACACGTACCATAGCCAAGACCTGGAAGAAACCGAAATGTCCATCAACAGAAAAATGCACCAAGAAGAAGTCGTCCATGTACACAATGGAACATTAGCCATGAAAAAGCATGGAACAGTGCCGTTGGCACCATCATAGAAGGATCTAGAGATAATCACCCAACTTGAAGTAAGAAAGAATCCGAAAGACAGACATCTTAGGACATCACTTATAGGTGTTACCTAAAAATTGATACCCATGAAATAATTTCCAAGAGATGGACACGCATAGATTCAGAAAACCAATTAATGTTTAACCAAATGGAAAGGAATAAGGAATGTATGAACTAGGACATGGGGGTTAACAGATATGCACTAATACTTATGAAATGTATAATCACAAAGTGCCTATGGAATACGAAGAGAGGTCTACTCAACACCCTATAATAACATACACGGGAAAGGATCGAAAGAGGAATAGACAGGTACATTGATAGGATGAACCAGAAACTGTACACCTAGGAGAATCTACATTTGTATCAAATTTGCTCTGATAATTAATAAAAATTAAATTTAATAAACAAACAACAATTTAGGAGATATAAGCTCTTGGGGGTTTGCGCTGGCACATTCCACTCTAATTTGCAGCTTACTAACACGATTTCCAGGAAAGCTCTGTTGCCCAAAAACCCAGAGTTGGAAATGTAGAAATGCTGCCGCCTTGTGGCCGTTTCCCTCAAGAGCGGCATTAAACCCACAGCTAATGGTCACTTAACATTCACAAGGACTCAGGGCTGTAAAGGACATCTGCCCTACATAATTGTGCGGAGGTAGGGAATGGCCGAAAAAATTCCAAACTGGCACATTTTTCAAGGAGATAGTATGCAGCGGTAAGTTTTACTCACTCATTTTCAAAAAAGAGGAAAATGGATAAAAGCTCAACATCAGGAATTATTAGACTCATGCAAATCTAACCTCCAAAAAGGTTTCAACTCACACATGCCAACTACCATCAGCTAAAAGTCTGCACACAACAAATGCTGAAGGGGTTTTAGAGAACTGTGTACCCTCTAGCTGCTGGTGAGATGTAAAGTGGTAACAGCCAATAATGAGAACAGAAAGGAGCTGTGTTTCAAAGTAAAAATTGAGCCACCATTCCATTCAGCAGGCCCACCGCTGAGACTCTCACCTGACAAGTCCAGAGTCGAGAAGGCACAGGCTTCAGCAGCTGCACTGCAGGAATTTTCACAATAGCCAAGACACGGAAGCAACCAAAATGTCCATCACCAGATGAGTGGAAAAAGAAGAAGTGGTCCATGTACACAATGGACTATTAGCCATGGAAAACAATGAAACACTGCTCTTTGAGGCACCATAGATGAGCCTAGAGATAATCACAGAACATGAGGTAAGTCGGAAAGCAAAAGACATATCCTATGATATCACTTATAGGCGTTATCTAACAACTGACACAAATGAACATATTTCCACAGAGAAAGACACTCACAGGCTTAGAAAACAAACTATGCTTATGTAAAAGGACAGGTGGGGGAATGGAAAAATTAAGATTAGGGTTACCATACATGTACAAATACCTATTAAATACATATAACAGAAAGACCGACCATATAGCAAGGGATGTCTATGGAAAACTCTGCAATAATTTACACGGGAAGTGGCTCTGTACATGAATATATATATATATATATATATATATATATATATATATATATATATATATATGTTATGCACAAATGAACCAGATTGTGTACACTGAGGACAAACAGTATTCTAATCATTACCCCGATTAAAAAAACTAAAACAAGAAGTAATGTGACATAAACTTATTGGGGTTTCTCCTGGCACATTCCATTTTAATTTCCAACCTAGGAACAGGACTTCCAGAAAGGCTCTGCTGCCCTAGGAACCAGATTTGGGAATGGAGAAATGCTGCCGCCTTGTGGCCGTTTCCCAAAACAGCAGCTTTAAACCCAGTGCTAATGCTCACTAGATATTCACACTCATTACAGGCCTATGAATGACACCTGACCTCAGAAACAATCCTGGGTTCGAAAGTTGACCAAAAAATTCAAAAGAGGGCAACCTTTCAAGAAGACAATTTCCAGAGGTTAACTGTACTCTCTGTTTCTTTCTGTTATTTTAACAGAACTTTAAAAAGGCGTGGAAAAATGCTGAACACTAGGAATAATTCAAGACATGCAAATCCAAATTACAAAAAACCTATCAGCTCACACCAGTCAGAATGGCCATCAGCAAAAATTCTGCAAACAGTAAATGCTGAAGGGTTTGAGGAGAAATGCCTACCCTTGGTTCAACGTGGGACATGGTAAGAGCCAGTAAGGAAAACACAAAGGAGGTGCCTTGGAAAGGTAAATACTGAGCTACCATTCAATCAAGCATACCCACTGCTGGGCCTATCGCCTGACAGGATGAGAATCAAAACTAAACAGGCTGGGCTTCCCTGGTGGCGCAGACGTTGAGAGTCCGCCTGCCGATGCAGGGGACACGGGTTCGTGCCCCGGTCAGGGAAGATCCCACATGCCGTGGAGAGGCTGGTCCCGTGAGCTATGGCTGCTGGGCCTGTGCATCCGGAGCCTCTGCTCTGCAATGGGAGGGGCCACCGCAGTGAGAGGCCCACGTACCGCAAAAGAAATCAAAACCATAAAAAAAGATACAGGCTGAAAATCCTGCACTCCAGCAATATTTACCATACACAACACTTGGAAGCTACGAAAATGTCCATCAACAGAGGAATGCACCAAGAACAAGTGGTCCATGTACGCAATGGAATATGACTCCAATAAAAAATATAAATTCAATTTAGAAAACAAACATAAGTAAGGAGACATCAGCATTTGGGGGTTTATCCGGGCACATTCCACTCTAATATATAACCGAGGAACACCACCGCCAGGAAGGTCTGTTTCCCTAGTTACCAGATTGGGAAAAGCTGAAATGCTGTCGCCCTCTGGCCGTTACCTGCAACAGCAGCTTTAAAACCGGTGCTAAGGGTCACTTCATATGCACCAGTACTGGAGGGCTGTAAATGAAACCTGCCCACAAAATGTCTTGAGGGAGGTAACGGCCAAAATATTTCTAAATGTCACACATACTTCACAAAAACAATTTGAAGAGGTAAGCTGTACTCACAGTTTGAAGAAAAAAAAGGACATGCCAGAAAGCTCAATTTCAAGGGTTTATGAGACGCATGCAAATCCAACCCCAAAGAGGTATATCAGCTCACACTGGTCAGAATATACATCAGCAAAAAAACACTACAAACAGTAAATGCTGAAGGTGTTGTGGAGAAGTGCATACCCTCAGCTTTAAGAGGGACGTAACCTGGTAAGAGCCACTAATGAGAACAGAATGGAGGTGCCTTTGTAAAGTAAACATTTTGCTACTGTATGATCCAGCAGGCCCACTCCTGGGCCTATAACCTAAGAAGACAGAATTGGAAAGACACAGGCAGGCAAATGTGCATTGCCGCTCTATTACAATAGCCAAGACATGGAAGCAACCAAAAAGTCCATCAACAGATGAGTGGACAAAGAAGAACTGGTACATGTACAGAGGGAATATTAGCCAAGGGAAAAAAGGACACAATGCCAGGTGCAGCACCGTAGATGCGTCTAGAGGTAGTCACGCGACTCGTACTAAGTCAGAAAGAGAGAGACACATATCGTATGATATCACTTATAGGTGTTACCTAAAAATTGATACCGGTGAAGATATTTCCACAGAGAAGGGCAATCACAGATTCATTAAACAAACTTATGGTTCACCAATGGAAAGGTGTGAGGATTGGATACATTAGGATATTGGGGTTAACAGACATATACAAACACAGGTGAACTATATAATCACCAAAGACCTACGGAATACCAAGAGAAGACTACTCAACATTCTGTCATAACGTACATGGGACAAGGATCCCAGGAAGAATAGACATATGTATATGTATAAAAGAATCACACCTTGCACACCTACAACATGCCAAACATTGTAATCAAACTTGCTGTGATGAAAAATAAAAATTAAATTAAAAAAACAAACAAGAAATAGTGAGACATAAATTGAAGGGGCTTTCCTGATACATTCCATTCTAAAATACAACCTAGGACACGACTTCCATTGAGGTTCTGTTGCCCTAGTAACCGGGTTTGGTAAAGGAGAACTGCTGCCACCCTGTGGCCGTTTCACACAACAGCAGCTTTAATCCCAGCGCTAATGGTCAGTTGATATTCAAAATAATTGCAGGCCTGTAAATGACACCTCCCTGAAAAAAAATCCTGGGGTCGTATATCGATCAAAACATTCAAAAGACGTCCATATTTCAAAACGACAGTTTCAAGAGGCATAGTTTATGCACATTTCTCTTCTGTTTCTTTTACTTTCTTTCTTTTTTGTTAACAAAATGGGAATGGAAAAAGGCTGAACATCAGGAATCAATAAAGCCATGCAAATCCAGTGTACAAAAAAGTTCACCTCACAGCTGTCAGAATGGTCATCAGCCAAAAAGTCTACAAAGAATAAATGCTGAAGGGGTTTTAGAGAACTGCATACCCTTTAGCTGCTGGTGGGATGAAACCTGGTCACAGCCAGTAGTGAGAACAGAATGGAGGTGCGTTTAAGGGTAAATATGGAGCTACCATGTGATCTGGTAGGCCCACTCATGGGCCTTTCACCTGATTAGACCAGAATCGAAAAGACACAGGCTGGCAATCCTGCACTGCAGCAACACGTACCATAGCCAAGACATGGAAGAAACCGAAATGTCCATCAACAGAAAAATGTACCAAGAAGAAGTCGTCCATGTACACAATGGAACATTAGCCATGAAAAAGCATGGAACAGTGCCGTTGGCACCATCATAGAAGGATCTAGAGATAATCACCCAACTTGAAGTAAGAAAGAATCCGAAAGACAGACATCTTAGGACATCACTTATAGGTGTTACCTAAAAATTGATACCCATGAAATAATTTCCAAGAGATGGACACGCATAGATTCAGAAAACCAATTAATGTTTAACCAAATGGAAAGGAATAAGGAATGTATGAACTAGGACATGGGGGTTAACAGATATGCACTAATACTTATGAAATGTATAATCACAAAGTGCCTATGGAATACGAAGAGAGGTCTACTCAACACCCTATAATAACATACACGGGAAAGGATCGAAAGAGGAATAGACAGATACATTGATAGGATGAACCAGAAACTGTACACCTAGGAGAATCTACATTTGTATCAAATTTGCTCTGATAATTAATAAAAATTAAATTTAATAAACAAACAACAATTTAGGAGATATAAGCTCTTGGGGGTTTGCGCTGGCACATTCCACTCTAATTTGCAGCTTACTAACACGATTTCCAGGAAAGCTCTGTTGCCCAAAAACCCAGAGTTGGAAATGTAGAAATGCTGCCGCCTTGTGGCCGTTTCCCTCAAGAGCGGCATTAAACCCACAGCTAATGGTCACTTAACATTCACAAGGACTCAGGGCTGTAAAGGACATCTGCCCTACATAATTGTGCGGAGGTAGGGAATGGCCGAAAAAATTCCAAACTGGCACATTTTTCAAGGAGATAGTATGCAGGGGTAAGTTTTACTCACTCATTTTCAAAAAAGAGGAAAATGGATAAAAGCTCAACATCAGGAATTATTAGACTCATGCAAATCTAACCTCCAAAAAGGTTTCAACTCACACATGCCAACTACCATCAGCTAAAAGTCTGCACACAACAAATGCTGAAGGGGTTTTAGAGAACTGTGTACCCTCTAGCTGCTGGTGAGATGTAAAGTGGTAACAGCCAATAATGAGAACAGAAAGGAGCTGTGTTTCAAAGTAAAAATTGAGCCACCATTCCATTCAGCAGGCCCACCGCTGAGACTCTCACCTGACAAGTCCAGAGTCGAGAAGGCACAGGCTTCAGCAGCTGCACTGCAGGAATTTTCACAATAGCCAAGACACGGAAGCAACCAAAATGTCCATCACCAGATGAGTGGAAAAAGAAGAAGTGGTCCATGTACACAATGGACTATTAGCCATGGAAAACAATGAAACACTGCTCTTTGAGGCACCATAGATGAGCCTAGAGATAATCACAGAACATGAGGTAAGTCGGAAAGCAAAAGACATATCCTATGATATCACTTATAGGCGTTATCTAACAACTGACACAAATGAACATATTTCCACAGAGAAAGACACTCACAGGCTTAGAAAACAAACTATGCTTATGTAAAAGGACAGGTGGGGGAATGGAAAAATTAAGATTAGGGTTACCATACATGTACAAATACCTATTAAATACATATAACAGAAAGACCGACCATATAGCAAGGGATGTCTATGGAAAACTCTGCAATAATTTACACGGGAAGTGGCTCTGTACATGAATATATATATATATATATATATATATATATATATATATATATATATATATGTTATGCACAAATGAACCAGATTGTGTACACTGAGGACAAACAGTATTCTAATCATTACCCCGATTAAAAAAACTAAAACAAGAAGTAATGTGACATAAACTTATTGGGGTTTCTCCTGGCACATTCCATTTTAATTTCCAACCTAGGAACAGGACTTCCAGAAAGGCTCTGCTGCCCTAGGAACCAGATTTGGGAATGGAGAAATGCTGCCGCCTTGTGGCCGTTTCCCAAAACACCAGCTTTAAACCCAGTGCTAATGCTCACTAGATATTCACACTCATTACAGGCCTATGAATGACACCTGACCTCAGAAACAATCCTGGGTTGGAAATTGACCAAAAAATTCAAAAGAGGGCAACCTTTCAAAAAGACAATTTCCAGAGGTTAACTGTACTATCTGTTTCTTTCTGTTATTTTAACAGAACTTTAAAAAGGCGTGGAAAAATGCTGAACACTAGGAATAATTCAAGACATGCAAATCCAAATTACAAAATACCTAACAGCTCACACCAGTCAGAATGGCCATCAGCAAAAATTCTGCAAACAGTAAATGCTGAAGGGTTTGAGGAGAAATGCCTACCCTTGGTTCAACGTGGGACATGGTAAGAGCCAGTAAGGAAAACACAAAGGAGGTGCCTTGGAAAGGTAAATACTGAGCTACCATTCAATCAAGCATACCCACTGCTGGGCCTATCACCTGACAGGATGAGAATCAAAACTAAACAGGCTGGGCTTCCCTGGTGGCGCAGACGTTGAGAGTCCGCCTGCCGATGCAGGGGACACGGGTTCGTGCCCCGGTCCGGGAAGATCCCACATGCCGTGGAGAGGCTGGTCCCGTGAGCTATGGCTGCTGGGCCTGTGCATCCGGAGCCTCTGCTCTGCAACGGGAGGGGCCACCGCAGTGAGAGTCCCATGTACCGCAAAAGAAATCAAAACCATAAAAAAAGATACAGGCTGAAAATCCTGCACTCCAGCAATATTTACCATACACAACACTTGGAAGCTACGAAAATGTCCATCAACAGAGGAATGCACCAAGAACAAGTGGTCCATGTACGCAATGGAATATGACTCCAATAAAAAATATAAATTCAATTTAGAAAACAAACATAAGTAAGGAGACATCAGCATTTCGGGGTTTATCCGGGCACATTCCACTCTAATATATAACTGAGGAACACCACTGCCAGGAAGGTCTGTTTCCCTAGTTACCAGATTGGGAAAAGCAGAAATGCTGCCGCCCTCTGGCCGTTACCTGCAACAGCAGCTATAAAACCGGTGCTAAGGGTCACTTCATATGCACCAGTACTGGAGGGCTGTAAATGAAACCTGCCCACAAAATGTCTTGAGGGAGGTAACGGCCAAAATATTTCTAAATGTCACACATACTTCACGAAAACAATTTGAAGAGGTAAGCTGTACTCACAGTTTGAAGAAAAAAAAGGACATGCCAGAAAGCTCAATTTCAAGGGTTTATGAGACGCATGCAAATCCAACCCCAAAGAGGTATATCAGCTCACACTGGTCAGAATATACATCAGCAAAAAAACACTACAAACAGTAAATGCTGAAGGTGTTGTGGAGAAGTGCATACCCTCAGCTTTAAGAGGGACGAAACCTGGTAAGAGCCACTAATGAGAACAGAATGGAGGTGCCTTTGTAAAGTAAACATTTTGCTACTGTATGATCCAGCAGGCCCACTCCTGGGCCTATAACCTAAGAAGACAGAATTGGAAAGACACAGGCAGGCAAATGTGCATTGCCGCTCTATTACAATAGCCAAGACATGGAAGCAACCAAAAAGTCCATCAACAGATGAGTGGACAAAGAAGAACTGGTACATGTACAGAGGGAATATTAGCCAAGGGAAAAAAGGACACAATGCCAGGTGCAGCACCATAGATGCGTCTAGAGGTAGTCACGCGACTCGTACTAAATCAGAAAGAGAGAGACACATATCGTATGATATCACTTATAGGTGTTACCTAAAAATTGATACCGGTGAAGATATTTCCACAGAGAAGGGCAATCACAGATTCATTAAACAAACTTATGGTTCACCAATGGAAAGGTGTGAGGATTGGATACATTAGGATATTGGGGTTAACAGACATATACAAACACAGGTGAACTATATAATCACCAAAGACCTACGGAATACCAAGAGAAGACTACTCAACATTCTGTCATAACGTACATGGGACAAGGATCCCAGGAAGAATAGACATATGTATATGTATAAAAGAATCACATCTTGCACACCTACAACATGCCAAACATTGTAATCAAACTTGCTGTGATGAAAAATAAAAATTAAATTAAAAAAACAAACAAGAAATAGTGAGACATAAATTGAAGGGGCTTTCCTGATACATTCCATTCTAAATTACAACCTAGAACACGACTTCCATTGAGGTTCTGTTGCCCTAGTAACCGGGTTTGGTAAAGGAGAACTGCTGCCACCTTGTGGCCGTTTCACAGAACAGCAGATTTAATCCCAGCGCTAATGGTCAGTTGATATTCAAAATAATTGCAGGCCTGTAAATGACACCTCCCTGAAAAAAAAATCCTGGGGTCGTATATCGATCAAAACATTCAAAAGACGTCCATATTTCAAAACGACAGTTTCAAGAGGCATAGTTTATGCACATTTCTCTTCTGTTTCTTTTACTTTCTTTCTTTTTTGTTAACAAAATGGGAATGGAAAAAGGCTGATCATCAGGAATCAATAAAGCCATGCAAATCCAGTGTACAAAAAAGTTCACCTCACAGCCGTCAGAATGGTCATCAGCCAAAAAGTCTACAAAGAATAAATGCTGAAGGTGTTTTAGAGAACAGCATACCCTTTAGCTGCTGGTGGGATGAAACCTGGTCACAGCCAGTAGTGAGAACAGAATGGATGTACGTTTAAGGGTAAATATGGAGCTACCATGTGATCTGGTAGGCCCACTCATGGGCCTTTCACCTGATTAGACCAGAATCGAAAAGACACAGGCTGGCAATCCTCCACTGCAGCAACACGTACCATAGCCAAGACCTGGAAGAAACCGAAATGTCCATCAACAGAAAAATGCACCAAGAAGAAGTCGTCCACGTACACAATGGAACATTATCCATGAAAAAGCATGGAACAGTGCCGTTGGCACCATCATAGAAGGATCTAGAGATAATCACCCAACTTGAAGTAAGAAAGAAACCGAAAGACAGACATCTTAGGACATCACTTATAGGTGTTACCTAAAAATTGATACCCATGAAATAATTTCCAAGAGACGGACACGCATAGATTCAGAAAACCAATTAATGTTTAACCAAATGGAAAGGAATAAGGAATGTATGAACTAGGACATGGGGGTTAACAGATATGCACTAATACTTATGAAATGTATAATCACAACGTGCCTATGGAATACGAAGAGTGGTCTACTCAACACCCTATAATAACACACATGGGAAAGGATCGTAAGAGGAATAGACAGATACATTGATAGGATGAACCAGAAACTGTACACCTAGGAGAATCTACATTTGTATCAAATTTGCTCTGATAATTAATAAAAATTAAATTTAATAAACAAACAACAATTTAGGAGATATAAGCTCTTGGGGGTTTGCGCTGGCACATTCCACTCTAATTTGCAGCTTACTAACACGATTTCCAGGAAAGATCTGTTGCCCAAAAACCCAGAGTTGGTAATGTAGAAATGCTGCCGCCTTGTGGCCGTTTCCCGCAAGAGCGGCATTAAACCCACAGCTAATGGTCACTTAACATTCACAAGGACTCAGGGCTGTAAAGGACACCTGCCCTACATAATTGTGCGGAGGTAGGGAATGGCCGAAAAAATTCCAAACTGGCACATTTTTCAAGGAGATAGTATGCAGCGGTAAGTTTTACTCACTCATTTTCAAAAAAGAGGAAAATGGATAAAAGCTCAACATCAGGAATTATTAGACTCATGCAAATCTAACCTCCAAAAAGGTTTCAACTCACACATGCCAACTACCATCAGCTAAAAGTCTGCACACAACAAATGCTGAAGGGGTTTTAGAGAACTGTGTACCCTCTAGCTGCTGGTGAGATGTAAAGTGGTAACAGCCAATAATGAGAACAGAAAGGAGCTGTGTTTCAAAGTAAAAATTGAGCCACCATTCCATTCAGCAGGCCCACCGCTGAGACTCTCACCTGACAAGTCCAGAGTCGAGAAGGCACAGGCTTCAGCAGCTGCACTGCAGGAATTTTCACAATAGCCAAGACACGGAAGCAACCAAAATGTCCATCACCAGATGAGTGGAAAAAGAAGAAGTGGTCCATGTACACAATGGACTATTAGCCATGGAAAACAATGAAACACTGCTCTTTGAGGCACCATAGATGAGCCTAGAGATAATCACAGAACATGAGGTAAGTCGGAAAGCAAAAGACATATCCTATGATATCACTTATAGGCGTTATCTAACAACTGACACAAATGAACATATTTCCACAGAGAAAGACACTCACAGGCTTAGAAAACAAACTATGCTTATCTAAAAGGACAGGTGGGGGGAATGGAAAAATTAAGATTAGGGTTACCATACGTGTACAAATACCTATTAAATACATATAACAGAAAGACCGACCATATAGCAAGGGATGTCTATGGAAAACTCTGCAATAATTTACACGGGAAGTGGCTCTGTACATGAATATATATATATATATATATGTTATGCACAAATGAACCAGATTGTGTACACTGAGGACAAACTGTATTCTAATCATTACCCCGATTAAAAAAACTAAAACAAGAAGTAATGTGACATAAACTTATTGGGGTTTCTCCTGGCACATTCCATTTTAATTTCCAACCTAGGAACAGGACTTCCAGAAAGGCTCTGCTGCCCTAGGAACCAGATTTGGGAATGGAGAAATGCTGCCGCCTTGTGGCCGTTTCCCAAAACAGCAGCTTTAAACCCAGTGCTAATGCTCACTAGATATTCACACTCATTACAGGCCTATGAATGACACCTGACCTCAGAAACAATCCTGGGTTCGAAAATTGACCAAAAAATTCAAAAGAGGGCAACCTTTCAGGAAGACAATTTCCAGAGGTTAACTGTACTCTCTGTTTCTTTCTGTTATTTTAACAGAACTTTAAAAAGGCGTGGAAAAATGCTGAACACTAGGAATAATTCAAGACATGCAAATCCAAATTACAAAAAACCTATCAGCTCACACCAGTCAGAATGGCCATCAGCAAAAATTCTGCAAACAGTAAATGCTGAAGGGTTTGAGGAGAAATGCCTACCCTTGGTTCAACGTGGGACATGGTAAGAGCCAGTAAGGAAAACACAAAGGAGGTGCCTTGGAAACGTAAATACTGAGCTACCATTCAATCAAGCATACCCACTGCTGGGCCTATCGCCTGACAGGATGAGAATCAAAACTAAACAGGCTGGGCTTCCCTGGTGGCGCAGACGTTGAGAGTCCGCCTGCCGATGCAGGGGACACGGGTTCGTGCCCCGGTCCGGGAAGATCCCACATGCCGTGGAGAGGCTGGTCCCGTGAGCTATGGCTGCTGGGCCTGTGCATCCGGAGCCTCTGCTCTGCAACGGGAGGGGCCACCGCAGTGAGAGGCCCACGTACCGCAAAAGAAATCAAAACCATAAAAAAAGATACAGGCTGAAAATCCTGCACTCCAGCAATATTTACCATAGACAACAGTTGGAAGCTACGAAAATGTCCATCAACAGAGGAATGCACCAAGAACAAGTGGTCCATGTACGCAATGGAATATGACTCCAATAAAAAATATAAATTCAATTTAGAAAACAAACATAAGTAAGGAGACATCAGCATTTGGGGGTTTATCCGGGCACATTCCACTCTAATATATAACCGAGGAACACCACTGCCAGGAAGGTCTGTTTCCCTAGTTACCAGATTGGGAAAAGCTGAAATGCTGCCGCCCTCTGGCCGTTACCTGCAACAGCAGCTTTAAAACCTGTGCTAAGGGTCACTTCATATGCACCAGTACTGGAGGGCTGTAAATGAAACCTGCCCACAAAATGTCTTGAGGGAGGTAACGGCCAAAATATTTCTAAATGTCACACATACTTCACGAAAACAATTTGAAGAGGTAAGCTGTACTCACAGTTTGAAGAAAAAAAAGGACATGCCAGAAAGCTCAATTTCAAGGGTTTATGAGACGCATGCAAATCCAACCCCAAAGAGGTATATCAGCTCACACTGGTCAGAATATACATCAACAAAAAACACTACAAACAGTAAATGCTGAAGGTGTTGTGGAGAAGTGCATACCCTCAGCTTTAAGAGGGACGTAACCTGGTAAGAGCCACTAATGAGAACAGAATGGAGGTGCCTTTGTAAAGTAAACATTTTGCTACTGTATGATCCAGCAGGCCCACTCCTGGGCCTATCACCTAAGAAGACAGAATTGGAAAGACACAGGCAGGCAAATGTGCATTGCCGCTCTATTACAATAGCCAAGACATGGAAGCAACCAAAAAGTCCATCAACAGATGAGTGGACAAAGAAGAACTGGTACATGTACAGAGGGAATATTAGCCAAGGGAAAAAAGGACACAATGCCAGGTGCAGCACCGCAGATGCGTCTAGAGGTAGTCACGCGACTCGTACTAAGTCAGAAAGAGAGAGACACATATCGTATGATATCACTTATAGGTGTTACCTAAAAATTGATACCGGTGAAGATATTTCCACAGAGAAGGGCAATCACAGATTCATTAAACAAACTTATGGTTCACCAATGGAAAGGTGTGAGGATTGGATACATTAGGATATTGGGGTTAACAGACATATACAAACACAGGTGAAATATATAATCACCAAAGACCTACGGAATACCAAGAGAAGACTACTCAACATTCTGTCATAACGTACATGGGACAAGGATCCCAGGAAGAATAGACATATGTATATGTGTAAAAGAACCACATCTTGCACACCTACAACATGCCAAACATTGTAATCAAACTTGCTGTGATGAAAAATAAAAATTAAATTAAAAAAAAACAAACAAGAAATAGTGAGACATAAATTAAAGGTGCTTTCCTGATACATTCCATTCTAAATTACAACCTAGAACACGCCCTCCATTGAGGTTCTGTTGCCCTAGTAACCGGGTTTGGTAAAGGAGAACTGCTGCCACCTTGTGGCCGTTTCACACAACAGCAGCTTTAATCCCAGCGCTAATGGTCAGTTGATATTCAAAATAATTGCAGGCCTGTAAATGACACCTCCCTGAAAAAAAATCCTGGGGTCGTATATCGATCAAAACATTCAAAAGACGTCCATATTTCAAAACGACAGTTTCAAGAGGCATAGTTTATGCACATTTCTCTTCTGTTTCTTTTACTTTCTTTCTTTTTTGTTAACAAAATGGGAATGGAAAAAGGCTGAACATCAGGAATCAATAAAGCCATGCAAATCCAGTGTACAAAAAAGTTCACCTCACAGCCGTCAGAATGGTCATCAGCCAAAAAGTCTACAAAGAATAAATGCTGAAGGGGTTTTAGAGAACCGCGTACCCTTTAGCTGCTGGTGGGATGAAACCTGGTCACAGCCAGTAGTGAGAACAGAATGGAGGTGCGTTTAAGGGTAAATATGGAGCTACCATGTGATCTGGTAGGCCCACTCATGGGCCTTTCACCTGATTAGACCAGAATCGAAAAGACACAGGCTGGCAATCCTGCACTGCAGCAACACGTACCATAGCCAAGACCTGGAAGAAACCGAAATGTCCATCAACAGAAAAATGCACCAAGAAGAAGTCGTCCATGTACACAATGGAATATTAGCCATGAAAAAGCATGGAACAGTGCCGTTGGCACCATCATAGAAGGATCTAGAGATAATCACCCAACTTGAAGTAAGAAAGAATCCGAAAGACAGACATCTTAGGACATCACTTATAGGTGTTACCTAAAATTTGATACCCATGAAATAATTTCCAAGAGACGGACACGCATAGATTCAGAAAACCAATTAATGTTTAACCAAATGGAAAGGAATAAGGAATGTATGAACTAGGACATGGGGGTTAACAGATATGCACTAATACTTATGAAATGTATAATCACAACGTGCCTATGGAATACGAAGAGAGGTCTACTCAACACCCTATAATACCATACACGGGAAAGGATCGAAAGAGGAATAGACAGATACATTGATAGGATGAACCAGAAACTGTACACCTAGGAGAATCTACATTTGTATCAAATTTGCTCTGATAATTAATAAAAATTAAATTTAATAAACAAACAACAATTTAGGAGATATAAGCTCTTGGGGGTTTGCGCTGGCACATTCCACTCTAATTTGCAGCTTACTAACACGATTTCCAGGAAAGCTCTGTTGCCCAAAAACCCAGAGTTGGAAATGTAGAAATGCTGCCGCCTTGTGGCCGTTTCCCTCAAGAGCGGCATTAAACCCACAGCTAATGGTCACTTAACATTCACAAGGACTCAGGGCTGTAAAGGACATCTGCCCTACATAATTGTGCGGAGGTAGGGAATGGCCGAAAAAATTCCAAACTGGCACATTTTTCAAGGAGATAGTATGCAGCGGTAAGTTTTACTCACTCATTTTCAAAAAAGAGGAAAATGGATAAAAGCTCAACATCAGGAATTATTAGACTCATGCAAATCTAACCTCCAAAAAGGTTTCAACTCACACATGCCAACTACCATCAGCTAAAAGTCTGCACACAACAAATGCTGAAGGGGTTTTAGAGAACTGTGTACCCTCTAGCTGCTGGTGAGATGTAAAGTGGTAACAGCCAATAATGAGAACAGAAAGGAGCTGTGTTTCAAAGTAAAAATTGAGCCACCATTCCATTCAGCAGGCCCACCGCTGAGACTCTCACCTGACAAGTCCAGAGTCGAGAAGGCACAGGCTTCAGCAGCTGCACTGCAGGAATTTTCACAATAGCCAAGACACGGAAGCAACCAAAATGTCCATCACCAGATGAGTGGAAAAAGAAGAAGTGGTCCATGTACACAATGGACTATTAGCCATGGAAAACAATGAAACACTGCTCTTTGAGGCACCATAGATGAGCCTAGAGATAATCACAGAACATGAGGTAAGTCGGAAAGCAAAAGACATATCCTATGATATCACTTATAGGCGTTATCTAACAACTGACACAAATGAACATATTTCCACAGAGAAAGACACTCACAGGCTTAGAAAACAAACTATGCTTATGTAAAAGGACAGGTGGGGGAATGGAAAAATTAAGATTAGGGTTACCATACATGTACAAATACCTATTAAATATATATAACAGAAAGACCGACCATATAGCAAGGGATGTCTATGGAAAACTCTGCAATAATTTACACGGGAAGTGGCTCTGTACATGAATATATATATATATATATATATATATATATATATATATATATATATATGTTATGCACAAATGAACCAGATTGTGTACACTGAGGACAAACAGTATTCTAATCATTACCCCGATTAAAAAAACTAAAACAAGAAGTAATGTGACATAAACTTATTGGGGTTTCTCCTGGCACATTCCATTTTAATTTCCAACCTAGGAACAGGACTTCCAGAAAGGCTCTGCTGCCCTAGGAACCAGATTTGGGAATGGAGAAATGCTGCCGCCTTGTGGCCGTTTCCCAAAACAGCAGCTTTAAACCCAGTGCTAATGCTCACTAGATATTCACACTCATTACAGGCCTATGAATGACACCTGACCTCAGAAACAATCCTGGGTTCGAAAATTGACCAAAAAATTCAAAAGAGGGCAACCTTTCAAGAAGACAATTTCCAGAGGTTAACTGTACTCTCTGTTTCTTTCTGTTATTTTAACAGAACTTTAAAAAGGCGTGGAAAAATGCTGAACACTAGGAATAATTCAAGACATGCAAATCCAAATTACAAAATACCTAACAGCTCACACCAGTCAGAATGGCCATCAGCAAAAATTCTGCAAACAGTAAATGCTGAAGTGTTTGAGGAGAAATGCCTACCCTTGGTTCAACGTGGGACATGGTAAGAGCCAGTAAGGAAAACACAAAGGAGGTGCCTTGGAAAGGTAAATACTGAGCTACCATTCAATCAAGCATACCCACTGCTGGGCCTATCGCCTGACAGGATGAGAATCAAAACTAAACAGGCTGGGCTTCCCTGGTGGCGCAGACGTTGAGAGTCCGCCTGCCGATGCAGGGGACACGGGTTCGTGCCCCGGTCAGGGAAGATCCCACATGCCGTGGAGAGGCTGGTCCCGTGAGCTATGGCTGCTGGGCCTGTGCATCCGGAGCCTCTGCTCTGCAACGGGAGGGGCCACCGCAGTGAGAGGCCCACGTACCGCAAAAGAAATCAAAACCATAAAAAAAGATACAGGCTGAAAATCCTGCACTCCAGCAATATTTACCATACACAACACTTGGAAGCTACAAAAATGTCCATCAACAGAGGAATGCACCAAGAACAAGTGGTCCATGTACGCAATGGAATATGACTCCAATAAAAAATATAAATTCAATTTAGAAAACAAACATAAGTAAGGAGACATCAGCATTTCGGGGTTTATCCGGGCACATTCCACTCTAATATATAACCGAGGAACACCACTGCCAGGAAGGTCTGTTTCCCTAGTTACCAGATTGGGAAAAGCAGAAATGCTGCCGCCCTCTGGCCGTTACCTGCAACAGCAGCTTTAAAACCGGTGCTAAGGGTCACTTCATATGCACCAGTACTGGAGGGCTGTAAATGAAACCTGCCCACAAAATGTCTTGAGGGAGGTAACGGCCAAAATATTTCTAAATGTCACACATACTTCACGAAAACAATTTGAAGAGGTAAGCTGTACTCACAGTTTGAAGAAAAAAAAGGACATGCCAGAAAGCTCAATTTCAAGGGTTTATGAGACGCATGCAAATCCAACCCCAAAGAGGTATATCAGCTCACACTGGTCAGAATATACATCAGCAAAAAAACACTACAAACAGTAAATGCTGAAGGTGTTGTGGAGAAGTGCATACCCTCAGCTTTAAGAGGGACGAAACCTGGTAAGAGCCACTAATGAGAACAGAATGGAGGTGCCTTTGTAAAGTAAACATTTTGCTACTGTATGATCCAGCAGGCCCACTCCTGGGCCTATAACCTAAGAAGACAGAATTGGAAAGACACAGGCAGGCAAATGTGCATTGCCGCTCTATTACAATAGCCAAGACATGGAAGCAACCAAAAAGTCCATCAACAGATGAGTGGACAAAGAAGAACTGGTACATGTACAGAGGGAATATTAGCCAAGGGAAAAAAGGACACAATGCCAGGTGCAGCACCGTAGATGCGTCTAGAGGTAGTCACGCGACTCGTACTAAGTCAGAAAGAGAGAGACACATATCGTATGATATCACTTATAGGTGTTACCTAAAAATTGATACCGGTGAAGATATTTCCACAGAGAAGGGCAATCACAGATTCATTAAACAAACTTATGGTTCACCAATGGAAAGGTGTGAGGATTGGATACATTAGGATATTGGGGTTAACAGACATATACAAACACAGGTGAACTATATAATCACCAAAGACCTACGGAATACCAAGAGAAGACTACTCAACATTCTGTCATAACGTACATGGGACAAGGATCCCAGGAAGAATAGACATATGTATATGTATAAAAGAATCACACCTTGCACACCTACAACATGCCAAACATTGTAATCAAACTTGCTGTGATGAAAAATAAAAATTAAATTAAAAAAACAAACAAGAAATAGTGAGACATAAATTGAAGGGGCTTTCCTGATACATTCCATTCTAAATTACAACCTAGGACACGACTTCCATTGAGGTTCTGTTGCCCTAGTAACCGGGTTTGGTAAAGGAGAACTGCTGCCACCTTGTGGCCGTTTCACACAACAGCAGCTTTAATCCCAGCGCTAATGGTCAGTTGATATTCAAAATAATTGCAGGCCTGTAAATGACACCTCCCTGAAAAAAAATCCTGGGGTCGTATATCGATCAAAACATTCAAAAGACGTCCATATTTCAAAACGACAGTTTCAAGAGGCATAGTTTATGCACATTTCTCTTCTGTTTCTTTTACTTTCTTTCTTTTTTGTTAACAAAATGGGAATGGAAAAAGGCTGAACATCAGGAATCAATAAAGCCATGCAAATCCAGTGTACAAAATAGTTCACCTCACAGCCGTCAGAATGGTCATCAGCCAAAAAGTCTACAAAGAATAAATGCTGAAGGGGTTTTAGAGAACTGCATACCCTTTAGCTGCTGGTGGGATGAAACCTGGTCACAGCCAGTAGTGAGAACAGAATGGAGGTGCGTTTAAGGGTAAATATGGAGCTACCATGTGATCTGGTAGGCCCACTCATGGGCCTTTCACCTGATTAGACCAGAATCGAAAAGACACAGGCTGGCAATCCTGCACTGCAGCAACACGTACCATAGCCAAGACATGGAAGAAACCGAAATGTCCATCAACAGAAAAATGCACCAAGAAGAAGTCGTCCACGTACACAATGGAATATTAGCCATGAAAAAGCATGGAACAGTGCCGTTGGCACCATCATAGAAGGATCTAGAGATAATCACCCAACTTGAAGTAAGAAAGAATCCGAAAGACAGACATCTTAGGACATCACTTATAGGTTTTACCTAAAATTTGATACCCATGAAATAATTTCCAAGAGACGGACACGCATAGATTCAGAAAACCAATTAATGTTTAACCAAATGGAAAGGAATAAGGAATGTATGAACTAGGACATGGGGGTTAACAGATATGCACTAATACTTATGAAATGTATAATCACAACGTGCCTATGGAATACGAAGAGAGGTCTACTCAACACCCTATAATAACACACACGGGAAAGGATCGTAAGAGGAATAGACAGATACATTGATAGGATGAACCAGAAACTGTACACCTAGGAGAATCTACATTTGTATCAAATTTGCTCTGATAATTAATAAAAATTAAATTTAATAAACAAACAACAATTTAGGAGATATAAGCTCTTGGGGGTTTGCGCTGGCACATTCCACTCTAATTTGCAGCTTACTAACACGATTTCCAGGAAAGCTCTGTTGCCCAAAAACCCAGAGTTGGAAATGTAGAAATGCTGCCGCCTTGTGGCCGTTTCCCGCAAGAGCGGCATTAAACCCACAGCTAATGGTCACTTAACATTCACAAGGACTCAGGGCTGTAAAGGACACCTGCCCTACATAATTGTGCGGAGGTAGGGTATGGCCGAAAAAATTCCAAACTGGCACATTTTTCACGGAGATAGTATGCAGGGGTAAGTTTTACTCACTCATTTTCAAAAAAGAGGAAAATGGATAAAAGCTCAACATCAGGAATTATTAGACTCATGCAAATCTAACCTCCAAAAAGGTTTCAACTCACACATGCCAACTACCATCAGCTAAAAGTCTGCACACAACAAATGCCGAAGGGGTTTTAGAGAACTGTGTACCCTCTAGCTGCTGGTGAGATGTAAAGTGGTAACAGCCAATAATGAGAACAGAAAGGAGCTGTGTTTCAAAGTAAAAATTGAGCCACCATTCCATTCAGCAGGCCCACCGCTGAGACTCTCACCTGACAAGTCCAGAGTCGAGAAGGCACAGGCTTCAGCAGCTGCACTGCAGGAATTTTCACAATAGCCAAGACACGGAAGCAACCAAAATGTCCATCACCAGATGAGTGGAAAAAGAAGAAGTGGTCCATGTACACAATGGACTATTAGCCATGGAAAACAATGAAACACTGCTCTTTGAGGCACCATAGATGAGCCTAGAGATAATCACAGAACATGAGGTAAGTCGGAAAGCAAAAGACATACCCTATGATATCACTTATAGGCGTTATCTAACAACTGACACAAATGAACATATTTCCACAGAGAAAGACACTCACAGGCTTAGAAAACAAACTATGCTTATGTAAAAGGACAGGTGGGGGGAATGGAAAAATTAAGATTAGGGTTACCATACGTGTACAAATACCTATTAAATACATATAACAGAAAGACCGACCATATAGCAAGGGACGTCTATGGAAAACTCTGCAATAATTTACACGGGAAGTGGCTCTGTACATAAATATATATATATATATATATATATATATATATATATATATATATGTTATGCACAAATGAACCAGATTGTGTACACTGAGAACAAACAGTATTCTAATCATTACCCCGATTAAAAAAACTAAAACAAGAAGTAATGTGACATAAACTTATTGGGGTTTCTCCTGGCACATTCCATTTTAATTTACAACCTAGGAACAGGACTTCCAGAAAGGCTCTGCTGCCCTAGGAACCAGATTTGGGAATGGAGAAATGCTGCCGCCTTGTGGCCGTTTCCCAAAACACCAGCTTTAAACCCAGTGCTAATGCTCACTAGATATTCACACTCATTACAGGCCTATGAATGACACCTGACCTCAGAAACAATCCTGGGTTCGAAAATTGACCAAAAAATTCAAAAGAGGGCAACCTTTCAAGAAGACAATTTCCAGAGGTTAACTGTACTCTCTGTTTCTTTCTGTTATTTTAACAGAACTTTAAAAAGGCGTGGAAAAATGCTGAACACTAGGAATAATTCAAGACATGCAAATCCAAATTACAAAATACCTAACAGCTCACACCAGTCAGAATGGCCATCAGCAAAAATTCTGCAAACAGTAAATGCTGAAGTGTTTGAGGAGAAATGCCTACCCTTGGTTCAACGTGGGACATGGTAAGAGCCAGTAAGGAAAACACAAAGGAGGTGCCTTGGAAAGGTAAATACTGAGCTACCATTCAATCAAGCATACCCACTGCTGGGCCTATCACCTGACAGGATGAGAATCAAAACTAAACAGGCTGGGCTTCCCTGGTGGCGCAGACGTTGAGAGTCCGCCTGCCGATGCAGGGGACACGGGTTCGTGCCCCGGTCAGGGAAGATCCCACATGCCGTGGAGAGGCTGGTCCCGTGAGCTATGGCTGCTGGGCCTGTGCATCCGGAGCCTCTGCTCTGCAACGGGAGGGGCCACCGCAGTGAGAGGCCCACGTACCGCAAAAGAAATCAAAACCATAAAAAAAGATACAGGCTGAAAATCCTGCACTCCAGCAATATTTACCATACACAACACTTGGAAGCTACGAAAATGTCCATCAACAGAGGAATGCACCAAGAACAAGTGGTCCATGTACGCAATGGAATATGACTCCAATAAAAAATATAAATTCAATTTAGAAAACAAACATAAGTAAGGAGACATCAGCATTTCGGGGTTTATCCGGGCACATTCCACTCTAATATATAACCGAGGAACACCACTGCCAGGAAGGTCTGTTTCCCTAGTTACCAGATTGGGAAAAGCAGAAATGCTGCCGCCCTCTGGCCGTTACCTGCAACAGCAGCTTTAAAACCGGTGCTAAGGGTCACTTCATATGCACCAGTACTGGAGGGCTGTAAATGAAACCTGCCCACAAAATGTCTTGAGGGAGGTAACGGCCAAAATATTTCTAAATGTCACACATACTTCACAAAAACAATTTGAAGAGGTAAGCTGTACTCACAGTTTGAAGAAAAAAAAGGACATGCCAGAAAGCTCAATTTCAAGGTTTTATGAGACGCATGCAAATCCAACCCCAAAGAGGTATATCAGCTCACACTGGTCAGAATATACATCAGCAAAAAAACACTACAAACAGTAAATGCTGAAGGTGTTGTGGAGAAGTGCATACCCTCAGCTTTAAGAGGGACGAAACCTGGTAAGAGCCACTAATGAGAACAGAATGGAGGTGCCTTTGTAAAGTAAACATTTTGCTACTGTATGATCCAGCAGGCCCACTCCTGGGCCTATAACCTAAGAAGACAGAATTGGAAAGACACAGGCAGGCAAATGTGCATTGCCGCTCTATTACAATAGCCAAGACATGGAAGCAACCAAAAAGTCCATCAACAGATGAGTGGACAAAGAAGAACTGGTACATGTACAGAGGGAATATTAGCCAAGGGAAAAAAGGACACAATGCCAGGTGCAGCACCGTAGATGCGTCTAGAGGTAGTCACGCGACTCGTACTAAGTCAGAAAGAGAGAGACACATATCGTATGATATCACTTATAGGTGTTACCTAAAAATTGATACCGGTGAAGATATTTCCACAGAGAAGGGCAATCACAGATTCATTAAACAAACTTATGGTTCACCAATGGAAAGGTGTGAGGATTGGATACATTAGGATATTGGGGTTAACAGACATATACAAACACAGGTGAACTATATAATCACCAAAGACCTACGGAATACCAAGAGAAGACTACTCAACATTCTGTCATAACGTACATGGGACAAGGATCCCAGGAAGAATAGACATATGTATATGTATAAAAGAATCACACCTTGCACACCTACAACATGCCAAACATTGTAATCAAACTTGCTGTGATGAAAAATAAAAATTAAATTAAAAAAACAAACAAGAAATAGTGAGACATAAATTGAAGGGGCTTTCCTGATACATTCCATTCTAAATTACAACCTAGGACACGACTTCCATTGAGGTTCTGTTGCCCTAGTAACCGGGTTTGGTAAAGGAGAACTGCTGCCACCTTGTGGCCGTTTCACACAACAGCAGCTTTAATCCCAGCGCTAATGGTCAGTTGATATTCAAAATAATTGCAGGCCTGTAAATGACACCTCCCTGAAAAAAAATCCTGGGGTCGTATATCGATCAAAACATTCAAAAGACGTCCATATTTCAAAACGACAGTTTCAAGAGGCATAGTTTATGCACATTTCTCTTCTGTTTCTTTTACTTTCTTTCTTTTTTGTTAACAAAATGGGAATGGAAAAAGGCTGAACATCAGGAATCAATAAAGCCATGCAAATCCAGTGTACAAAATAGTTCACCTCACAGCCGTCAGAATGGTCATCAGCCAAAAAGTCTACAAAGAATAAATGCTGAAGGGGTTTTAGAGAACTGCATACCCTTTAGCTGCTGGTGGGATGAAACCTGGTCACAGCCAGTAGTGAGAACAGAATGGAGGTGCGTTTAAGGGTAAATATGGAGCTACCATGTGATCTGGTAGGCCCACTCATGGGCCTTTCACCTGATTAGACCAGAATCGAAAAGACACAGGCTGGCAATCCTGCACTGCAGCAACACGTACCATAGCCAAGACATGGAAGAAACCGAAATGTCCATCAACAGAAAAATGCACCAAGAAGAAGTCGTCCACGTACACAATGGAATATTAGCCATGAAAAAGCATGGAACAGTGCCGTTGGCACCATCATAGAAGGATCTAGAGATAATCACCCAACTTGAAGTAAGAAAGAATCCGAAAGACAGACATCTTAGGACATCACTTATAGGTTTTACCTAAAATTTGATACCCATGAAATAATTTCCAAGAGACGGACACGCATAGATTCAGAAAACCAATTAATGTTTAACCAAATGGAAAGGAATAAGGAATGTATGAACTAGGACATGGGGGTTAACAGATATGCACTAATACTTATGAAATGTATAATCACAACGTGCCTATGGAATACGAAGAGAGGTCTACTCAACACCCTATAATAACACACACGGGAAAGGATCGTAAGAGGAATAGACAGATACATTGATAGGATGAACCAGAAACTGTACACCTAGGAGAATCTACATTTGTATCAAATTTGCTCTGATAATTAATAAAAATTAAATTTAATAAACAAACAACAATTTAGGAGATATAAGCTCTTGGGGGTTTGCGCTGGCACATTCCACTCTAATTTGCAGCTTACTAACACGATTTCCAGGAAAGCTCTGTTGCCCAAAAACCCAGAGTTGGAAATGTAGAAATGCTGCCGCCTTGTGGCCGTTTCCCGCAAGAGCGGCATTAAACCCACAGCTAATGGTCACTTAACATTCACAAGGACTCAGGGCTGTAAAGGACACCTGCCCTACATAATTGTGCGGAGGTAGGGTATGGCCGAAAAAATTCCAAACTGGCACATTTTTCACGGAGATAGTATGCAGGGGTAAGTTTTACTCACTCATTTTCAAAAAAGAGGAAAATGGATAAAAGCTCAACATCAGGAATTATTAGACTCATGCAAATCTAACCTCCATAAAGGTTTCAACTCACACATGCCAACTACCATCAGCTAAAAGTCTGCACACAACAAATGCCGAAGGGGTTTTAGAGAACTGTGTACCCTCTAGCTGCTGGTGAGATGTAAAGTGGTAACAGCCAATAATGAGAACAGAAAGGAGCTGTGTTTCAAAGTAAAAATTGAGCCACCATTCCATTCAGCAGGCCCACCGCTGAGACTCTCACCTGACAAGTCCAGAGTCGAGAAGGCACAGGCTTCAGCAGCTGCACTGCAGGAATTTTCACAATAGCCAAGACACGGAAGCAACCAAAATGTCCATCACCAGATGAGTGGAAAAAGAAGAAGTGGTCCATGTACACAATGGACTATTAGCCATGGAAAACAATGAAACACTGCTCTTTGAGGCACCATAGATGAGCCTAGAGATAATCACAGAACATGAGGTAAGTCGGAAAGCAAAAGACATACCCTATGATATCACTTATAGGCGTTATCTAACAACTGACACAAATGAACATATTTCCACAGAGAAAGACACTCACAGGCTTAGAAAACAAACTATGCTTATGTAAAAGGACAGGTGGGGGGAATGGAAAAATTAAGATTAGGGTTACCATACGTGTACAAATACCTATTAAATACATATAACAGAAAGACCGACCATATAGCAAGGGACGTCTATGGAAAACTCTGCAATAATTTACACGGGAAGTGGCTCTGTACATAAATATATATATATATATATATATATATATATATATATATATATATATATATATATATGTTATGCACAAATGAACCAGATTGTGTACACTGAGAACAAACAGTATTCTAATCATTACCCCGATTAAAAAAACTAAAACAAGAAGTAATGTGACATAAACTTATTGGGGTTTCTCCTGGCACATTCCATTTTAATTTCCAACCTAGGAACAGGACTTCCAGAAAGGCTCTGCTGCCCTAGGAACCAGATTTGGGAATGGAGAAATGCTGCCGCCTTGTGGCCGTTTCCCAAAACAGCAGCTTTAAACCCAGTGCTAATGCTCACTAGATATTCACACTCATTACAGGCCTATGAATGACACCTGACCTCAGAAACAATCCTGGGTTCGAAAATTGACCAAAAAATTCAAAAGAGGGCAACCTTTCAAGAAGACAATTTCCAGAGGTTAACTGTACTCTCTGTTTCTTTCTGTTATTTTAACAGAACTTTAAAAAGGCGTGGAAAAATGCTGAACACTAGGAATAATTCAAGACATGCAAATCCAAATTACAAAATACCTAACAGCTCACACCAGTCAGAATGGCCATCAGCAAAAATTCTGCAAACAGTAAATGCTGAAGTGTTTGAGGAGAAATGCCTACCCTTGGTTCAACGTGGGACATGGTAAGAGCCAGTAAGGAAAACACAAAGGAGGTGCCTTGGAAAGGTAAATACTGAGCTACCATTCAATCAAGCATACCCACTGCTGGGCCTATCGCCTGACAGGATGAGAATCAAAACTAAACAGGCTGGGCTTCCCTGGTGGCGCAGACGTTGAGAGTCCGCCTGCCGATGCAGGGGACACGGGTTCGTGCCCCGGTCAGGGAAGATCCCACATGCCGTGGAGAGGCTGGTCCCGTGAGCTATGGCTGCTGGGCCTGTGCATCCGGAGCCTCTGCTCTGCAACGGGAGGGGCCACCGCAGTGAGAGGCCCACGTACCGCAAAAGAAATCAAAACCATAAAAAAAGATACAGGCTGAAAATCCTGCACTCCAGCAATATTTACCATACACAACACTTGGAAGCTACGAAAATGTCCATCAACAGAGGAATGCACCAAGAACAAGTGGTCCATGTACGCAATGGAATATGACTCCAATAAAAAATATAAATTCAATTTAGAAAACAAACATAAGTAAGGAGACATCAGCATTTCGGGGTTTATCCGGGCACATTCCACTCTAATATATAACCGAGGAACACCACTGCCAGGAAGGTCTGTTTCCCTAGTTACCAGATTGGGAAAAGCAGAAATGCTGCCGCCCTCTGGCCGTTACCTGCAACAGCAGCTTTAAAACCGGTGCTAAGGGTCACTTCATATGCACCAGTACTGGAGGGCTGTAAATGAAACCTGCCCACAAAATGTCTTGAGGGAGGTAACGGCCAAAATATTTCTAAATGTCACACATACTTCACGAAAACAATTTGAAGAGGTAAGCTGTACTCACAGTTTGAAGAAAAAAAAGGACATGCCAGAAAGCTCAATTTCAAGGGTTTATGAGACGCATGCAAATCCAACCCCAAAGAGGTATATCAGCTCACACTGGTCAGAATATACATCAGCAAAAAAACACTACAAACAGTAAATGCTGAAGGTGTTGTGGAGAAGTGCATACCCTCAGCTTTAAGAGGGACGAAACCTGGTAAGAGCCACTAATGAGAACAGAATGGAGGTGCCTTTGTAAAGTAAACATTTTGCTACTGTATGATCCAGCAGGCCCACTCCTGGGCCTATAACCTAAGAAGACAGAATTGGAAAGACACAGGCAGGCAAATGTGCATTGCCGCTCTATTACAATAGCCAAGACATGGAAGCAACCAAAAAGTCCATCAACAGATGAGTGGACAAAGAAGAACTGGTACATGTACAGAGGGAATATTAGCCAAGGGAAAAAAGGACACAATGCCAGGTGCAGCACCGTAGATGCGTCTAGAGGTAGTCACGCGACTCGTACTAAGTCAGAAAGAGAGAGACACATATCGTATGATATCACTTATAGGTGTTACCTAAAAATTGATACCGGTGAAGATATTTCCACAGAGAAGGGCAATCACAGATTCATTAAACAAACTTATGGTTCACCAATGGAAAGGTGTGAGGATTGGATACATTAGGATATTGGGGTTAACAGACATATACAAACACAGGTGAACTATATAATCACCAAAGACCTACGGAATACCAAGAGAAGACTACTCAACATTCTGTCATAACGTACATGGGACAAGGATCCCAGGAAGAATAGACATATGTATATGTATAAAAGAATCACACCTTGCACACCTACAACATGCCAAACATTGTAATCAAACTTGCTGTGATGAAAAATAAAAATTAAATTAAAAAAACAAACAAGAAATAGTGAGACATAAATTGAAGGGGCTTTCCTGATACATTCCATTCTAAATTACAACCTAGGACACGACTTCCATTGAGGTTCTGTTGCCCTAGTAACCGGGTTTGGTAAAGGAGAACTGCTGCCACCTTGTGGCCGTTTCACACAACAGCAGCTTTAATCCCAGCGCTAATGGTCAGTTGATATTCAAAATAATTGCAGGCCTGTAAATGACACCTCCCTGAAAAAAAATCCTGGGGTCGTATATCGATCAAAACATTCAAAAGACGTCCATATTTCAAAACGACAGTTTCAAGAGGCATAGTTTATGCACATTTCTCTTCTGTTTCTTTTACTTTCTTTCTTTTTTGTTAACAAAATGGGAATGGAAAAAGGCTGAACATCAGGAATCAATAAAGCCATGCAAATCCAGTGTACAAAATAGTTCACCTCACAGCCGTCAGAATGGTCATCAGCCAAAAAGTCTACAAAGAATAAATGCTGAAGGGGTTTTAGAGAACTGCATACCCTTTAGCTGCTGGTGGGATGAAACCTGGTCACAGCCAGTAGTGAGAACAGAATGGAGGTGCGTTTAAGGGTAAATATGGAGCTACCATGTGATCTGGTAGGCCCACTCATGGGCCTTTCACCTGATTAGACCAGAATCGAAAAGACACAGGCTGGCAATCCTGCACTGCAGCAACACGTACCATAGCCAAGACATGGAAGAAACCGAAATGTCCATCAACAGAAAAATGCACCAAGAAGAAGTCGTCCACGTACACAATGGAATATTAGCCATGAAAAAGCATGGAACAGTGCCGTTGGCACCATCATAGAAGGATCTAGAGATAATCACCCAACTTGAAGTAAGAAAGAATCCGAAAGACAGACATCTTAGGACATCACTTATAGGTTTTACCTAAAATTTGATACCCATGAAATAATTTCCAAGAGACGGACACGCATAGATTCAGAAAACCAATTAATGTTTAACCAAATGGAAAGGAATAAGGAATGTATGAACTAGGACATGGGGGTTAACAGATATGCACTAATACTTATGAAATGTATAATCACAACGTGCCTATGGAATACGAAGAGAGGTCTACTCAACACCCTATAATAACACACACGGGAAAGGATCGTAAGAGGAATAGACAGATACATTGATAGGATGAACCAGAAACTGTACACCTAGGAGAATCTACATTTGTATCAAATTTGCTCTGATAATTAATAAAAATTAAATTTAATAAACAAACAACAATTTAGGAGATATAAGCTCTTGGGGGTTTGCGCTGGCACATTCCACTCTAATTTGCAGCTTACTAACACGATTTCCAGGAAAGCTCTGTTGCCCAAAAACCCAGAGTTGGAAATGTAGAAATGCTGCCGCCTTGTGGCCGTTTCCCGCAAGAGCGGCATTAAACCCACAGCTAATGGTCACTTAACATTCACAAGGACTCAGGGCTGTAAAGGACACCTGCCCTACATAATTGTGCGGAGGTAGGGTATGGCCGAAAAAATTCCAAACTGGCACATTTTTCACGGAGATAGTATGCAGGGGTAAGTTTTACTCACTCATTTTCAAAAAAGAGGAAAATGGATAAAAGCTCAACATCAGGAATTATTAGACTCATGCAAATCTAACCTCCAAAAAGGTTTCAACTCACACATGCCAACTACCATCAGCTAAAAGTCTGCACACAACAAATGCCGAAGGGGTTTTAGAGAACTGTGTACCCTCTAGCTGCTGGTGAGATGTAAAGTGGTAACAGCCAATAATGAGAACAGAAAGGAGCTGTGTTTCAAAGTAAAAATTGAGCCACCATTCCATTCAGCAGGCCCACCGCTGAGACTCTCACCTGACAAGTCCAGAGTCGAGAAGGCACAGGCTTCAGCAGCTGCACTGCAGGAATTTTCACAATAGCCAAGACACGGAAGCAACCAAAATGTCCATCACCAGATGAGTGGAAAAAGAAGAAGTGGTCCATGTACACAATGGACTATTAGCCATGGAAAACAATGAAACACTGCTCTTTGAGGCACCATAGATGAGCCTAGAGATAATCACAGAACATGAGGTAAGTCGGAAAGCAAAAGACATACCCTATGATATCACTTATAGGCGTTATCTAACAACTGACACAAATGAACATATTTCCACAGAGAAAGACACTCACAGGCTTAGAAAACAAACTATGCTTATGTAAAAGGACAGGTGGGGGGAATGGAAAAATTAAGATTAGGGTTACCATACGTGTACAAATACCTATTAAATACATATAACAGAAAGACCGACCATATAGCAAGGGACGTCTATGGAAAACTCTGCAATAATTTACACGGGAAGTGGCTCTGTACATAAATATATATATATATATATATATATATATATATATATATATATATGTTATGCACAAATGAACCAGATTGTGTACACTGAGAACAAACAGTATTCTAATCATTACCCCGATTAAAAAAACTAAAACAAGAAGTAATGTGACATAAACTTATTGGGGTTTCTCCTGGCACATTCCATTTTAATTTACAACCTAGGAACAGGACTTCCAGAAAGGCTCTGCTGCCCTAGGAACCAGATTTGGGAATGGAGAAATGCTGCCGCCTTGTGGCCGTTTCCCAAAACACCAGCTTTAAACCCAGTGCTAATGCTCACTAGATATTCACACTCATTACAGGCCTATGAATGACACCTGACCTCAGAAACAATCCTGGGTTCGAAAATTGACCAAAAAATTCAAAAGAGGGCAACCTTTCAAGAAGACAATTTCCAGAGGTTAACTGTACTCTCTGTTTCTTTCTGTTATTTTAACAGAACTTTAAAAAGGCGTGGAAAAATGCTGAACACTAGGAATAATTCAAGACATGCAAATCCAAATTACAAAATACCTAACAGCTCACACCAGTCAGAATGGCCATCAGCAAAAATTCTGCAAACAGTAAATGCTGAAGTGTTTGAGGAGAAATGCCTACCCTTGGTTCAACGTGGGACATGGTAAGAGCCAGTAAGGAAAACACAAAGGAGGTGCCTTGGAAAGGTAAATACTGAGCTACCATTCAATCAAGCATACCCACTGCTGGGCCTATCACCTGACAGGATGAGAATCAAAACTAAACAGGCTGGGCTTCCCTGGTGGCGCAGACGTTGAGAGTCCGCCTGCCGATGCAGGGGACACGGGTTCGTGCCCCGGTCAGGGAAGATCCCACATGCCGTGGAGAGGCTGGTCCCGTGAGCTATGGCTGCTGGGCCTGTGCATCCGGAGCCTCTGCTCTGCAACGGGAGGGGCCACCGCAGTGAGAGGCCCACGTACCGCAAAAGAAATCAAAACCATAAAAAAAGATACAGGCTGAAAATCCTGCACTCCAGCAATATTTACCATACACAACACTTGGAAGCTACGAAAATGTCCATCAACAGAGGAATGCACCAAGAACAAGTGGTCCATGTACGCAATGGAATATGACTCCAATAAAAAATATAAATTCAATTTAGAAAACAAACATAAGTAAGGAGACATCAGCATTTCGGGGTTTATCCGGGCACATTCCACTCTAATATATAACCGAGGAACACCACTGCCAGGAAGGTCTGTTTCCCTAGTTACCAGATTGGGAAAAGCAGAAATGCTGCCGCCCTCTGGCCGTTACCTGCAACAGCAGCTTTAAAACCGGTGCTAAGGGTCACTTCATATGCACCAGTACTGGAGGGCTGTAAATGAAACCTGCCCACAAAATGTCTTGAGGGAGGTAACGGCCAAAATATTTCTAAATGTCACACATACTTCACAAAAACAATTTGAAGAGGTAAGCTGTACTCACAGTTTGAAGAAAAAAAAGGACATGCCAGAAAGCTCAATTTCAAGGTTTTATGAGACGCATGCAAATCCAACCCCAAAGAGGTATATCAGCTCACACTGGTCAGAATATACATCAGCAAAAAAACACTACAAACAGTAAATGCTGAAGGTGTTGTGGAGAAGTGCATACCCTCAGCTTTAAGAGGGACGAAACCTGGTAAGAGCCACTAATGAGAACAGAATGGAGGTGCCTTTGTAAAGTAAACATTTTGCTACTGTATGATCCAGCAGGCCCACTCCTGGGCCTATAACCTAAGAAGACAGAATTGGAAAGACACAGGCAGGCAAATGTGCATTGCCGCTCTATTACAATAGCCAAGACATGGAAGCAACCAAAAAGTCCATCAACAGATGAGTGGACAAAGAAGAACTGGTACATGTACAGAGGGAATATTAGCCAAGGGAAAAAAGGACACAATGCCAGGTGCAGCACCGTAGATGCGTCTAGAGGTAGTCACGCGACTCGTACTAAGTCAGAAAGAGAGAGACACATATCGTATGATATCACTTATAGGTGTTACCTAAAAATTGATACCGGTGAAGATATTTCCACAGAGAAGGGCAATCACAGATTCATTAAACAAACTTATGGTTCACCAATGGAAAGGTGTGAGGATTGGATACATTAGGATATTGGGGTTAACAGACATATACAAACACAGGTGAACTATATAATCACCAAAGACCTACGGAATACCAAGAGAAGACTACTCAACATTCTGTCATAACGTACATGGGACAAGGATCCCAGGAAGAATAGACATATGTATATGTATAAAAGAATCACACCTTGCACACCTACAACATGCCAAACATTGTAATCAAACTTGCTGTGATGAAAAATAAAAATTAAATTAAAAAAACAAACAAGAAATAGTGAGACATAAATTGAAGGGGCTTTCCTGATACATTCCATTCTAAATTACAACCTAGGACACGACTTCCATTGAGGTTCTGTTGCCCTAGTAACCGGGTTTGGTAAAGGAGAACTGCTGCCACCTTGTGGCCGTTTCACACAACAGCAGCTTTAATCCCAGCGCTAATGGTCAGTTGATATTCAAAATAATTGCAGGCCTGTAAATGACACCTCCCTGAAAAAAAATCCTGGGGTCGTATATCGATCAAAACATTCAAAAGACGTCCATATTTCAAAACGACAGTTTCAAGAGGCATAGTTTATGCACATTTCTCTTCTGTTTCTTTTACTTTCTTTCTTTTTTGTTAACAAAATGGGAATGGAAAAAGGCTGAACATCAGGAATCAATAAAGCCATGCAAATCCAGTGTACAAAATAGTTCACCTCACAGCCGTCAGAATGGTCATCAGCCAAAAAGTCTACAAAGAATAAATGCTGAAGGGGTTTTAGAGAACTGCATACCCTTTAGCTGCTGGTGGGATGAAACCTGGTCACAGCCAGTAGTGAGAACAGAATGGAGGTGCGTTTAAGGGTAAATATGGAGCTACCATGTGATCTGGTAGGCCCACTCATGGGCCTTTCACCTGATTAGACCAGAATCGAAAAGACACAGGCTGGCAATCCTGCACTGCAGCAACACGTACCATAGCCAAGACATGGAAGAAACCGAAATGTCCATCAACAGAAAAATGCACCAAGAAGAAGTCGTCCACGTACACAATGGAATATTAGCCATGAAAAAGCATGGAACAGTGCCGTTGGCACCATCATAGAAGGATCTAGAGATAATCACCCAACTTGAAGTAAGAAAGAATCCGAAAGACAGACATCTTAGGACATCACTTATAGGTTTTACCTAAAATTTGATACCCATGAAATAATTTCCAAGAGACGGACACGCATAGATTCAGAAAACCAATTAATGTTTAACCAAATGGAAAGGAATAAGGAATGTATGAACTAGGACATGGGGGTTAACAGATATGCACTAATACTTATGAAATGTATAATCACAACGTGCCTATGGAATACGAAGAGAGGTCTACTCAACACCCTATAATAACACACACGGGAAAGGATCGTAAGAGGAATAGACAGATACATTGATAGGATGAACCAGAAACTGTACACCTAGGAGAATCTACATTTGTATCAAATTTGCTCTGATAATTAATAAAAATTAAATTTAATAAACAAACAACAATTTAGGAGATATAAGCTCTTGGGGGTTTGCGCTGGCACATTCCACTCTAATTTGCAGCTTACTAACACGATTTCCAGGAAAGCTCTGTTGCCCAAAAACCCAGAGTTGGAAATGTAGAAATGCTGCCGCCTTGTGGCCGTTTCCCGCAAGAGCGGCATTAAACCCACAGCTAATGGTCACTTAACATTCACAAGGACTCAGGGCTGTAAAGGACACCTGCCCTACATAATTGTGCGGAGGTAGGGTATGGCCGAAAAAATTCCAAACTGGCACATTTTTCACGGAGATAGTATGCAGGGGTAAGTTTTACTCACTCATTTTCAAAAAAGAGGAAAATGGATAAAAGCTCAACATCAGGAATTATTAGACTCATGCAAATCTAACCTCCATAAAGGTTTCAACTCACACATGCCAACTACCATCAGCTAAAAGTCTGCACACAACAAATGCCGAAGGGGTTTTAGAGAACTGTGTACCCTCTAGCTGCTGGTGAGATGTAAAGTGGTAACAGCCAATAATGAGAACAGAAAGGAGCTGTGTTTCAAAGTAAAAATTGAGCCACCATTCCATTCAGCAGGCCCACCGCTGAGACTCTCACCTGACAAGTCCAGAGTCGAGAAGGCACAGGCTTCAGCAGCTGCACTGCAGGAATTTTCACAATAGCCAAGACACGGAAGCAACCAAAATGTCCATCACCAGATGAGTGGAAAAAGAAGAAGTGGTCCATGTACACAATGGACTATTAGCCATGGAAAACAATGAAACACTGCTCTTTGAGGCACCATAGATGAGCCTAGAGATAATCACAGAACATGAGGTAAGTCGGAAAGCAAAAGACATACCCTATGATATCACTTATAGGCGTTATCTAACAACTGACACAAATGAACATATTTCCACAGAGAAAGACACTCACAGGCTTAGAAAACAAACTATGCTTATGTAAAAGGACAGGTGGGGGGAATGGAAAAATTAAGATTAGGGTTACCATACGTGTACAAATACCTATTAAATACATATAACAGAAAGACCGACCATATAGCAAGGGACGTCTATGGAAAACTCTGCAATAATTTACACGGGAAGTGGCTCTGTACATAAATATATATATATATATATATATATATATATATATATATATATATATATATATATATATGTTATGCACAAATGAACCAGATTGTGTACACTGAGAACAAACAGTATTCTAATCATTACCCCGATTAAAAAAACTAAAACAAGAAGTAATGTGACATAAACTTATTGGGGTTTCTCCTGGCACATTCCATTTTAATTTCCAACCTAGGAACAGGACTTCCAGAAAGGCTCTGCTGCCCTAGGAACCAGATTTGGGAATGGAGAAATGCTGCCGCCTTGTGGCCGTTTCCCAAAACAGCAGCTTTAAACCCAGTGCTAATGCTCACTAGATATTCACACTCATTACAGGCCTATGAATGACACCTGACCTCAGAAACAATCCTGGGTTCGAAAATTGACCAAAAAATTCAAAAGAGGGCAACCTTTCAAGAAGACAATTTCCAGAGGTTAACTGTACTCTCTGTTTCTTTCTGTTATTTTAACAGAACTTTAAAAAGGCGTGGAAAAATGCTGAACACTAGGAATAATTCAAGACATGCAAATCCAAATTACAAAATACCTAACAGCTCACACCAGTCAGAATGGCCATCAGCAAAAATTCTGCAAACAGTAAATGCTGAAGTGTTTGAGGAGAAATGCCTACCCTTGGTTCAACGTGGGACATGGTAAGAGCCAGTAAGGAAAACACAAAGGAGGTGCCTTGGAAAGGTAAATACTGAGCTACCATTCAATCAAGCATACCCACTGCTGGGCCTATCGCCTGACAGGATGAGAATCAAAACTAAACAGGCTGGGCTTCCCTGGTGGCGCAGACGTTGAGAGTCCGCCTGCCGATGCAGGGGACACGGGTTCGTGCCCCGGTCAGGGAAGATCCCACATGCCGTGGAGAGGCTGGTCCCGTGAGCTATGGCTGCTGGGCCTGTGCATCCGGAGCCTCTGCTCTGCAACGGGAGGGGCCACCGCAGTGAGAGGCCCACGTACCGCAAAAGAAATCAAAACCATAAAAAAAGATACAGGCTGAAAATCCTGCACTCCAGCAATATTTACCATACACAACACTTGGAAGCTACGAAAATGTCCATCAACAGAGGAATGCACCAAGAACAAGTGGTCCATGTACGCAATGGAATATGACTCCAATAAAAAATATAAATTCAATTTAGAAAACAAACATAAGTAAGGAGACATCAGCATTTCGGGGTTTATCCGGGCACATTCCACTCTAATATATAACCGAGGAACACCACTGCCAGGAAGGTCTGTTTCCCTAGTTACCAGATTGGGAAAAGCAGAAATGCTGCCGCCCTCTGGCCGTTACCTGCAACAGCAGCTTTAAAACCGGTGCTAAGGGTCACTTCATATGCACCAGTACTGGAGGGCTGTAAATGAAACCTGCCCACAAAATGTCTTGAGGGAGGTAACGGCCAAAATATTTCTAAATGTCACACATACTTCACGAAAACAATTTGAAGAGGTAAGCTGTACTCACAGTTTGAAGAAAAAAAAGGACATGCCAGAAAGCTCAATTTCAAGGTTTTATGAGACGCATGCAAATCCAACCCCAAAGAGGTATATCAGCTCACACTGGTCAGAATATACATCAGCAAAAAAACACTACAAACAGTAAATGCTGAAGGTGTTGTGGAGAAGTGCATACCCTCAGCTTTAAGAGGGACAAAACCTGGTAAGAGCCACTAATGAGAACAGAATGGAGGTGCCTTTGTAAAGTAAACATTTTGCTACTGTATGATCCAGCAGGCCCACTCCTGGGCCTATAACCTAAGAAGACAGAATTGGAAAGACACAGGCAGGCAAATGTGCATTGCCGCTCTATTACAATAGCCAAGACATGGAAGCAACCAAAAAGTCCATCAACAGATGAGTGGACAAAGAAGAACTGGTACATGTACAGAGGGAATATTAGCCAAGGGAAAAAAGGACACAATGCCAGGTGCAGCACCGTAGATGCGTCTAGAGGTAGTCACGCGACTCGTACTAAGTCAGAAAGAGAGAGACACATATCGTATGATATCACTTATAGGTGTTACCTAAAAATTGATACCGGTGAAGATATTTCCACAGAGAAGGGCAATCACAGATTCATTAAACAAACTTATGGTTCACCAATGGAAAGGTGTGAGGATTGGATACATTAGGATATTGGGGTTAACAGACATATACAAACACAGGTGAACTATATAATCACCAAAGACCTACGGAATACCAAGAGAAGACTACTCAACATTCTGTCATAACGTACATGGGACAAGGATCCCAGGAAGAATAGACATATGTATATGTATAAAAGAATCACACCTTGCACACCTACAACATGCCAAACATTGTAATCAAACTTGCTGTGATGAAAAATAAAAATTAAATTAAAAAAACAAACAAGAAATAGTGAGACATAAATTGAAGGGGCTTTCCTGATACATTCCATTCTAAATTACAACCTAGGACACGACTTCCATTGAGGTTCTGTTGCCCTAGTAACCGGGTTTGGTAAAGGAGAACTGCTGCCACCTTGTGGCCGTTTCACACAACAGCAGCTTTAATCCCAGCGCTAATGGTCAGTTGATATTCAAAATAATTGCAGGCCTGTAAATGACACCTCCCTGAAAAAAAATCCTGGGGTCGTATATCGATCAAAACATTCAAAAGACGTCCATATTTCAAAACGACAGTTTCAAGAGGCATAGTTTATGCACATTTCTCTTCTGTTTCTTTTACTTTCTTTCTTTTTTGTTAACAAAATGGGAATGGAAAAAGGCTGAACATCAGGAATCAATAAAGCCATGCAAATCCAGTGTACAAAATAGTTCACCTCACATCCGTCAGAATGGTCATCAGCCAAAAAGTCTACAAAGAATAAATGCTGAAGGGGTTTTAGAGAACTGCATACCCTTTAGCTGCTGGTGGGATGAAACCTGGTCACAGCCAGTAGTGAGAACAGAATGGAGGTGCGTTTAAGGGTAAATATGGAGCTACCATGTGATCTGGTAGGCCCACTCATGGGCCTTTCACCTGATTAGACCAGAATCGAAAAGACACAGGCTGGCAATCCTGCACTGCAGCAACACGTACCATAGCCAAGACATGGAAGAAACCGAAATGTCCATCAACAGAAAAATGCACCAAGAAGAAGTCGTCCACGTACACAATGGAATATTAGCCATGAAAAAGCATGGAACAGTGCCGTTGGCACCATCATAGAAGGATCTAGAGATAATCACCCAACTTGAAGTAAGAAAGAATCCGAAAGACAGACATCTTAGGACATCACTTATAGGTTTTACCTAAAATTTGATACCCATGAAATAATTTCCAAGAGACGGACACGCATAGATTCAGAAAACCAATTAATGTTTAACCAAATGGAAAGGAATAAGGAATGTATGAACTAGGACATGGGGGTTAACAGATATGCACTAATACTTATGAAATGTATAATCACAACGTGCCTATGGAATACGAAGAGAGGTCTACTCAACACCCTATAATAACACACACGGGAAAGGATCGTAAGAGGAATAGACAGATACATTGATAGGATGAACCAGAAACTGTACACCTAGGAGAATCTACATTTGTATCAAATTTGCTCTGATAATTAATAAAAATTAAATTTAATAAACAAACAACAATTTAGGAGATATAAGCTCTTGGGGGTTTGCGCTGGCACATTCCACTCTAATTTGCAGCTTACTAACACGATTTCCAGGAAAGCTCTGTTGCCCAAAAACCCAGAGTTGGAAATGTAGAAATGCTGCCACCTTGTGGCCGTTTCCCGCAAGAGCGGCATTAAACCCACAGCTAATGGTCACTTAACATTCACAAGGACTCAGGGCTGTAAAGGACACCTGCCCTACATAATTGTGCGGAGGTAGGGTATGGCCGAAAAAATTCCAAACTGGCACATTTTTCACGGAGATAGTATGCAGGGGTAAGTTTTACTCACTCATTTTCAAAAAAGAGGAAAATGGATAAAAGCTCAACATCAGGAATTATTAGACTCATGCAAATCTAACCTCCAAAAAGGTTTCAACTCACACATGCCAACTACCATCAGCTAAAAGTCTGCACACAACAAATGCCGAAGGGGTTTTAGAGAACTGTGTACCCTCTAGCTGCTGGTGAGATGTAAAGTGGTAACAGCCAATAATGAGAACAGAAAGGAGCTGTGTTTCAAAGTAAAAATTGAGCCACCATTCCATTCAGCAGGCCCACCGCTGAGACTCTCACCTGACAAGTCCAGAGTCGAGAAGGCACAGGCTTCAGCAGCTGCACTGCAGGAATTTTCACAATAGCCAAGACACGGAAGCAACCAAAATGTCCATCACCAGATGAGTGGAAAAAGAAGAAGTGGTCCATGTACACAATGGACTATTAGCCATGGAAAACAATGAAACACTGCTCTTTGAGGCACCATAGATGAGCCTAGAGATAATCACAGAACATGAGGTAAGTCGGAAAGCAAAAGACATACCCTATGATATCACTTATAGGCGTTATCTAACAACTGACACAAATGAACATATTTCCACAGAGAAAGACACTCACAGGCTTAGAAAACAAACTATGCTTATGTAAAAGGACAGGTGGGGGGAATGGAAAAATTAAGATTAGGGTTACCATACGTGTACAAATACCTATTAAATACATATAACAGAAAGACCGACCATATAGCAAGGGACGTCTATGGAAAACTCTGCAATAATTTACACGGGAAGTGGCTCTGTACATAAATATATATATATATATATATATATATATATATATATATATATATATATATATATATATATATATATGTTATGCACAAATGAACCAGATTGTGTACACTGAGAACAAACAGTATTCTAATCATTACCCCGATTAAAAAAACTAAAACAAGAAGTAATGTGACATAAACTTATTGGGGTTTCTCCTGGCACATTCCATTTTAATTTACAACCTAGGAACAGGACTTCCAGAAAGGCTCTGCTGCCCTAGGAACCAGATTTGGGAATGGAGAAATGCTGCCGCCTTGTGGCCGTTTCCCAAAACACCAGCTTTAAACCCAGTGCTAATGCTCACTAGATATTCACACTCATTACAGGCCTATGAATGACACCTGACCTCAGAAACAATCCTGGGTTCGAAAATTGACCAAAACATTCAAAAGAGGGCAACCTTTCAAGAAGACAATTTCCAGAGGTTAACTGTACTCTCTGTTTCTTTCTGTTATTTTAACAGAACTTTAAAAAGGCGTGGAAAAATGCTGAACACTAGGAATAATTCAAGACATGCAAATCCAAATTACAAAATACCTAACAGCTCACACCAGTCAGAATGGCCATCAGCAAAAATTCTGCAAACAGTAAATGCTGAAGTGTTTGAGGAGAAATGCCTACCCTTGGTTCAACGTGGGACATGGTAAGAGCCAGTAAGGAAAACACAAAGGAGGTGCCTTGGAAAGGTAAATACTGAGCTACCATTCAATCAAGCATACCCACTGCTGGGCCTATCGCCTGACAGGATGAGAATCAAAACTAAACAGGCTGGGCTTCCCTGGTGGCGCAGACGTTGAGAGTCCGCCTGCCGATGCAGGGGACACGGGTTCGTGCCCCGGTCAGGGAAGATCCCACATGCCGTGGAGAGGCTGGTCCCGTGAGCTATGGCTGCTGGGCCTGTGCATCCGGAGCCTCTGCTCTGCAACGGGAGGGGCCACCGCAGTGAGAGGCCCACGTACCGCAAAAGAAATCAAAACCATAAAAAAAGATACAGGCTGAAAATCCTGCACTCCAGCAATATTTACCATACACAACACTTGGAAGCTACGAAAATGTCCATCAACAGAGGAATGCACCAAGAACAAGTGGTCCATGTACGCAATGGAATATGACTCCAATAAAAAATATAAATTCAATTTAGAAAACAAACATAAGTAAGGAGACATCAGCATTTCGGGGTTTATCCGGGCACATTCCACTCTAATATATAACCGAGGAACACCACTGCCAGGAAGGTCTGTTTCCCTAGTTACCAGATTGGGAAAAGCAGAAATGCTGCCGCCCTCTGGCCGTTACCTGCAACAGCAGCTTTAAAACCGGTGCTAAGGGTCACTTCATATGCACCAGTACTGGAGGGCTGTAAATGAAACCTGCCCACAAAATGTCTTGAGGGAGGTAACGGCCAAAATATTTCTAAATGTCACACATACTTCACAAAAACAATTTGAAGAGGTAAGCTGTACTCACAGTTTGAAGAAAAAAAAGGACATGCCAGAAAGCTCAATTTCAAGGTTTTATGAGACGCATGCAAATCCAACCCCAAAGAGGTATATCAGCTCACACTGGTCAGAATATACATCAGCAAAAAAACACTACAAACAGTAAATGCTGAAGGTGTTGTGGAGAAGTGCATACCCTCAGCTTTAAGAGGGACGAAACCTGGTAAGAGCCACTAATGAGAACAGAATGGAGGTGCCTTTGTAAAGTAAACATTTTGCTACTGTATGATCCAGCAGGCCCACTCCTGGGCCTATAACCTAAGAAGACAGAATTGGAAAGACACAGGCAGGCAAATGTGCATTGCCGCTCTATTACAATAGCCAAGACATGGAAGCAACCAAAAAGTCCATCAACAGATGAGTGGACAAAGAAGAACTGGTACATGTACAGAGGGAATATTAGCCAAGGGAAAAAAGGACACAATGCCAGGTGCAGCACCGTAGATGCGTCTAGAGGTAGTCACGCGACTCGTACTAAGTCAGAAAGAGAGAGACACATATCGTATGATATCACTTATAGGTGTTACCTAAAAATTGATACCGGTGAAGATATTTCCACAGAGAAGGGCAATCACAGATTCATTAAACAAACTTATGGTTCACCAATGGAAAGGTGTGAGGATTGGATACATTAGGATATTGGGGTTAACAGACATATACAAACACAGGTGAACTATATAATCACCAAAGACCTACGGAATACCAAGAGAAGACTACTCAACATTCTGTCATAACGTACATGGGACAAGGATCCCAGGAAGAATAGACATATGTATATGTATAAAAGAATCACACCTTGCACACCTACAACATGCCAAACATTGTAATCAAACTTGCTGTGATGAAAAATAAAAATTAAATTAAAAAAACAAACAAGAAATAGTGAGACATAAATTGAAGGGGCTTTCCTGATACATTCCATTCTAAATTACAACCTAGGACACGACTTCCATTGAGGTTCTGTTGCCCTAGTAACCGGGTTTGGTAAAGGAGAACTGCTGCCACCTTGTGGCCGTTTCACACAACAGCAGCTTTAATCCCAGCGCTAATGGTCAGTTGATATTCAAAATAATTGCAGGCCTGTAAATGACACCTCCCTGAAAAAAAATCCTGGGGTCGTATATCGATCAAAACATTCAAAAGACGTCCATATTTCAAAACGACAGTTTCAAGAGGCATAGTTTATGCACATTTCTCTTCTGTTTCTTTTACTTTCTTTCTTTTTTGTTAACAAAATGGGAATGGAAAAAGGCTGAACATCAGGAATCAATAAAGCCATGCAAATCCAGTGTACAAAATAGTTCACCTCACAGCCGTCAGAATGGTCATCAGCCAAAAAGTCTACAAAGAATAAATGCTGAAGGGGTTTTAGAGAACTGCATACCCTTTAGCTGCTGGTGGGATGAAACCTGGTCACAGCCAGTAGTGAGAACAGAATGGAGGTGCGTTTAAGGGTAAATATGGAGCTACCATGTGATCTGGTAGGCCCACTCATGGGCCTTTCACCTGATTAGACCAGAATCGAAAAGACACAGGCTGGCAATCCTGCACTGCAGCAACACGTACCATAGCCAAGACATGGAAGAAACCGAAATGTCCATCAACAGAAAAATGCACCAAGAAGAAGTCGTCCACGTACACAATGGAATATTAGCCATGAAAAAGCATGGAACAGTGCCGTTGGCACCATCATAGAAGGATCTAGAGATAATCACCCAACTTGAAGTAAGAAAGAATCCGAAAGACAGACATCTTAGGACATCACTTATAGGTTTTACCTAAAATTTGATACCCATGAAATAATTTCCAAGAGACGGACACGCATAGATTCAGAAAACCAATTAATGTTTAACCAAATGGAAAGGAATAAGGAATGTATGAACTAGGACATGGGGGTTAACAGATATGCACTAATACTTATGAAATGTATAATCACAACGTGCCTATGGAATACGAAGAGAGGTCTACTCAACACCCTATAATAACACACACGGGAAAGGATCGTAAGAGGAATAGACAGATACATTGATAGGATGAACCAGAAACTGTACACCTAGGAGAATCTACATTTGTATCAAATTTGCTCTGATAATTAATAAAAATTAAATTTAATAAACAAACAACAATTTAGGAGATATAAGCTCTTGGGGGTTTGCGCTGGCACATTCCACTCTAATTTGCAGCTTACTAACACGATTTCCAGGAAAGCTCTGTTGCCCAAAAACCCAGAGTTGGAAATGTAGAAATGCTGCCGCCTTGTGGCCGTTTCCCGCAAGAGCGGCATTAAACCCACAGCTAATGGTCACTTAACATTCACAAGGACTCAGGGCTGTAAAGGACACCTGCCCTACATAATTGTGCGGAGGTAGGGTATGGCCGAAAAAATTCCAAACTGGCACATTTTTCACGGAGATAGTATGCAGGGGTAAGTTTTACTCACTCATTTTCAAAAAAGAGGAAAATGGATAAAAGCTCAACATCAGGAATTATTAGACTCATGCAAATCTAACCTCCAAAAAGGTTTCAACTCACACATGCCAACTACCATCAGCTAAAAGTCTGCACACAACAAATGCCGAAGGGGTTTTAGAGAACTGTGTACCCTCTAGCTGCTGGTGAGATGTAAAGTGGTAACAGCCAATAATGAGAACAGAAAGGAGCTGTGTTTCAAAGTAAAAATTGAGCCACCATTCCATTCAGCAGGCCCACCGCTGAGACTCTCACCTGACAAGTCCAGAGTCGAGAAGGCACAGGCTTCAGCAGCTGCACTGCAGGAATTTTCACAATAGCCAAGACACGGAAGCAACCAAAATGTCCATCACCAGATGAGTGGAAAAAGAAGAAGTGGTCCATGTACACAATGGACTATTAGCCATGGAAAACAATGAAACACTGCTCTTTGAGGCACCATAGATGAGCCTAGAGATAATCACAGAACATGAGGTAAGTCGGAAAGCAAAAGACATACCCTATGATATCACTTATAGGCGTTATCTAACAACTGACACAAATGAACATATTTCCACAGAGAAAGACACTCACAGGCTTAGAAAACAAACTATGCTTATGTAAAAGGACAGGTGGGGGGAATGGAAAAATTAAGATTAGGGTTACCATACGTGTACAAATACCTATTAAATACATATAACAGAAAGACCGACCATATAGCAAGGGACGTCTATGGAAAACTCTGCAATAATTTACACGGGAAGTGGCTCTGTACATAAATATATATATATATATATATGTTATGCACAAATGAACCAGATTGTGTACACTGAGGACAAACTGTATTCTAATCATTACCCCGATTAAAAAAACTAAAACAAGAAGTAATGTGACATAAACTTATTGGGGTTTCTCCTGGCACATTCCATTTTAATTTCCAACCTAGGAACAGGACTTCCAGAAAGGCTCTGCTGCCCTAGGAACCAGATTTGGGAATGGAGAAATGCTGCCGCCTTGTGGCCGTTTCCCAAAACACCAGCTTTAAACCCAGTGCTAATGCTCACTAGATATTCACACTCATTACAGGCCTATGAATGACACCTGACCTCAGAAACAATCCTGGGTTCGAAAATTGACCAAAAAATTCAAAAGAGGGCAACCTTTCAAGAAGACAATTTCCAGAGGTTAACTGTACTCTCTGTTTCTTTCTGTTATTTTAACAGAACTTTAAAAAGGCGTGGAATAATGCTGAACACTAGGAATAATTCAAGACATGCAAATCCAAATTACAAAAAACCTATCAGCTCACACCAGTCAGAATGGCCATCAGCAAAAATTCTGCAAACAGTAAATGCTGAAGGGTTTGAGGAGAAATGCCTACCCTTGGTTCAACGTGGGACATGGTAAGAGCCAGTAAGGAAAACACAAAGGAGGTGCCTTGGAAAGGTAAATACTGAGCTACCATTCAATCAAGCATACCCACTGCTGGGCCTATCGCCTGACAGGATGAGAATCAAAACTAAACAGGCTGGGCTTCCCTGGTGGCGCAGACGTTGAGAGTCCGCCTGCCGATGCAGGGGACACGGGTTCGTGCCCCGGTCAGGGAAGATCCCACATGCCGTGGAGAGGCTGGTCCCGTGAGCTATGGCTGCTGGGCCTGTGCATCCGGAGCCTCTGCTCTGCAACGGGAGGGGCCACCGCAGTGAGAGGCCCACGTACCGCAAAAGAAATCAAAACCATAAAAAAAGATACAGGCTGAAAATCCTGCACTCCAGCAATATTTACCATACACAACACTTGGAAGCTACGAAAATGTCCATCAACAGAGGAATGCACCAAGAACAAGTGGTCCATGTACGCAATGGAATATGACTCCAATAAAAAATATAAATTCAATTTAGAAAACAAACATAAGTAAGGAGACATCAGCATTTGGGGGTTTATCCGGGCACATTCCACTCTAATATATAACCGAGGAACACCACCGCCAGGAAGGTCTGTTTCCCTAGTTACCAGATTGGGAAAAGCTGAAATGCTGTCGCCCTCTGGCCGTTACCTGCAACAGCAGCTTTAAAACCGGTGCTAAGGGTCACTTCATATGCACCAGTACTGGAGGGCTGTAAATGAAACCTGCCCACAAAATGTCTTGAGGGAGGTAACGGCCAAAATATTTCTGAATGTCACACATACTTCACAAAAACAATTTGAAGAGGTAAGCTGTACTCACAGTTTGAAGAAAAAAAAGGACATGCCAGAAAGCTCAATTTCAAGGGTTTATGAGACGCATGCAAATCCAACCCCAAAGAGGTATATCAGCTCACACTGGTCAGAATATACATCAGCAAAAAAACACTACAAACAGTAAATGCTGAAGGTGTTGTGGAGAAGTGCATACCCTCAGCTTTAAGAGGGACGTAACCTGGTAAGAGCCACTAATGAGAACAGAATGGAGGTGCCTTTGTAAAGTAAACATTTTGCTACTGTATGATCCAGCAGGCCCACTCCTGGGCCTATAACCTAAGAAGACAGAATTGGAAAGACACAGGCAGGCAAATGTGCATTGCCGCTCTATTACAATAGCCAAGACATGGAAGCAACCAAAAAGTCCATCAACAGATGAGTGGACAAAGAAGAACTGGTACATGTACAGAGGGAATATTAGCCAAGGGAAAAAAGGACACAATGCCAGGTGCAGCACCGTAGATGCGTCTAGAGGTAGTCACGCGACTCGTACTAAGTCAGAAAGAGAGAGACACATATCGTATGATATCACTTATAGGTGTTACCTAAAAATTGATACCGGTGAAGATATTTCCACAGAGAAGGGCAATCACAGATTCATTAAACAAACTTATGGTTCACCAATGGAAAGGTGTGAGGATTGGATACATTAGGATATTGGGGTTAACAGACATATACAAACACAGGTGAACTATATAATCACCAAAGACCTACGGAATACCAAGAGAAGACTACTCAACATTCTGTCATAACGTACATGGGACAAGGATCCCAGGAAGAATAGACATATGTATATGTATAAAAGAATCACACCTTGCACACCTACAACATGCCAAACATTGTAATCAAACTTGCTGTGATGAAAAATAAAATTTAAATTAAAAAAACAAACAAGAAATAGTGAGACATAAATTGAAGGGGCTTTCCTGATACATTCCATTCTAAAATACAACCTAGGACACGACTTCCATTGAGGTTCTGTTGCCCTAGTAACCGGGTTTGGTAAAGGAGAACTGCTGCCACCCTGTGGCCGTTTCACACAACAGCAGCTTTAATCCCAGCGCTAATGGTCAGTTGATATTCAAAATAATTGCAGGCCTGTAAATGACACCTCCCTGAAAAAAAATCCTGGGGTCGTATATCGATCAAAACATTCAAAAGACGTCCATATTTCAAAACGACAGTTTCAAGAGGCATAGTTTATGCACATTTCTCTTCTGTTTCTTTTACTTTCTTTCTTTTTTGTTAACAAAATGGGAATGGAAAAAGGCTGAACATCAGGAATCAATAAAGCCATGCAAATCCAGTGTACAAAAAAGTTCACCTCACAGCTGTCAGAATGGTCATCAGCCAAAAAGTCTACAAAGAATAAATGCTGAAGGGGTTTTAGAGAACTGCATACCCTTTAGCTGCTGGTGGGATGAAACCTGGTCACAGCCAGTAGTGAGAACAGAATGGAGGTGCGTTTAAGGGTAAATATGGAGCTACCATGTGATCTGGTAGGCCCACTCATGGGCCTTTCACCTGATTAGACCAGAATCGAAAAGACACAGGCTGGCAATCCTGCACTGCAGCAACACGTACCATAGCCAAGACCTGGAAGAAACTGAAATGTCCATCAACAGAAAAATGCACCAAGAAGAAGTCGTCCATGTACACAATGGAACATTAGCCATGAAAAAGCATGGAACAGTGCCGTTGGCACCATCATAGAAGGATCTAGAGATAATCACCCAACTTGAAGTAAGAAAGAATCCGAAAGACAGACATCTTAGGACATCACTTATAGGTGTTACCTAAAAATTGATACCCATGAAATAATTTCCAAGAGATGGACACGCATAGATTCAGAAAACCAATTAATGTTTAACCAAATGGAAAGGAATAAGGAATGTATGAACTAGGACATGGGGGTTAACAGATATGCACTAATACTTATGAAATGTATAATCACAAAGTGCCTATGGAATACGAAGAGAGGTCTACTCAACACCCTATAATAACATACACGGGAAAGGATCGAAAGAGGAATAGACAGATACATTGATAGGATGAACCAGAAACTGTACACCTAGGAGAATCTACATTTGTATCAAATTTGCTCTGATAATTAATAAAAATTAAATTTAATAAACAAACAACAATTTAGGAGATATAAGCTCTTGGGGGTTTGCGCTGGCACATTCCACTCTAATTTGCAGCTTACTAACACGATTTCCAGGAAAGCTCTGTTGCCCAAAAACCCAGAGTTGGAAATGTAGAAATGCTGCCGCCTTGTGGCCGTTTCCCTCAAGAGCGGCATTAAACCCACAGCTAATGGTCACTTAACATTCACAAGGACTCAGGGCTGTAAAGGACATCTGCCCTACATAATTGTGCGGAGGTAGGGAATGGCCGAAAAAATTCCAAACTGGCACATTTTTCAAGGAGATAGTATGCAGGGGTAAGTTTTACTCACTCATTTTCAAAAAAGAGGGAAATGGATAAAAGCTCAACATCAGGAATTATTAGACTCATGCAAATCTAACCTCCAAAAAGGTTTCAACTCACACATGCCAACTACCATCAGCTAAAAGTCTGCACACAACAAATGCTGAAGGGGTTTTAGAGAACTGTGTACCCTCTAGCTGCTGGTGAGATGTAAAGTGGTAACAGCCAATAATGAGAACAGAAAGGAGCTGTGTTTCAAAGTAAAAATTGAGCCACCATTCCATTCAGCAGGCCCACCGCTGAGACTCTCACCTGACAAGTCCAGAGTCGAGAAGGCACAGGCTTCAGCAGCTGCACTGCAGGAATTTTCACAATAGCCAAGACACGGAAGCAACCAAAATGTCCATCACCAGATGAGTGGAAAAAGAAGAAGTGGTCCATGTACACAATGGACTATTAGCCATGGAAAACAATGAAACACTGCTCTTTGAGGCACCATAGATGAGCCTAGACATAATCACAGAACATGAGGTAAGTCGGAAAGCAAAAGACATATCCTATGATATCACTTATAGGCGTTATCTAACAACTGACACAAATGAACATATTTCCACAGAGAAAGACACTCACAGGCTTAGAAAACAAACTATGCTTATGTAAAAGGACAGGTGGGGGAATGGAAAAATTAAGATTAGGGTTACCATACATGTACAAATACCTATTAAATACATATAACAGAAAGACCGACCATATAGCAAGGGATGTCTATGGAAAACTCTGCAATAATTTACACGGGAAGTGGCTCTGTACATGAATATATATATATATATATATATATATATATATATATATATATATATATATATATATATATATGTTATGCACAAATGAACCAGATTGTGTACACTGAGGACAAACAGTATTCTAATCATTACCCCGATTAAAAAAACTAAAACAAGAAGTAATGTGACATAAACTTATTGGGGTTTCTCCTGGCACATTCCATTTTAATTTCCAACCTAGGAACAGGACTTCCAGAAAGGCTCTGCTGCCCTAGGAACCAGATTTGGGAATGGAGAAATGCTGCCGCCTTGTGGCCGTTTCCCAAAACACCAGCTTTAAACCCAGTGCTAATGCTCACTAGATATTCACACTCATTACAGGCCTATGAATGACACCTGACCTCAGAAACAATCCTGGGTTCGAAAATTGACCAAAAAATTCAAAAGAGGGCAACCTTTCAAGAAGACAATTTCCAGAGGTTAACTGTACTCTCTGTTTCTTTCTGTTATTTTAACAGAACTTTAAAAAGGCGTGGAAAAATGCTGAACACTAGGAATAATTCAAGACATGCAAATCCAAATTACAAAATACCTAACAGCTCACACCAGTCAGAATGGCCATCAGCAAAAATTCTGCAAACAGTAAATGCTGAAGGGTTTGAGGAGAAATGCCTACCCTTGGTTCAACGTGGGACATGGTAAGAGCCAGTAAGGAAAACACAAAGGAGGTGCCTTGGAAAGGTAAATACTGAGCTACCATTCAATCAAGCATACCCACTGCTGGGCCTATCGCCTGACAGGATGAGAATCAAAACTAAACAGGCTGGGCTTCCCTGGTGGCGCAGACGTTGAGAGTCCGCCTGCCGATGCAGGGGACACGGATTCGTGCCCCGGTCCGGGAAGATCCCACATGCCGTGGAGAGGCTGGTCCCGTGAGCTATGGCTGCTGGGCCTGTGCATCCGGAGCCTCTGCTCTGCAACGGGAGGGGCCACCGCAGTGAGAGGCCCACGTACCGCAAAAGAAATCAAAACCATAAAAAAAGATACAGGCTGAAAATCCTGCACTCCAGCAATATTTACCATACACAACACTTGGAAGCTACGAAAATGTCCATCAACAGAGGAATGCACCAAGAACAAGTGGTCCATGTACGCAATGGAATATGACTCCAATAAAAAATATAAATTCAATTTAGAAAACAAACATAAGTAAGGAGACATCAGCATTTGGGGGTTTATCCGGGCACATTCCACTCTAATATATAACCGAGGAACACCACTGCCAGGAAGGTCTGTTTCCCTAGTTACCAGATTGGGAAAAGCAGAAATGCTGCCGCCCTCTGGCCGTTACCTGCAACAGCAGCTTTAAAACCGGTGCTAAGGGTCACTTCATATGCACCAGTACTGGAGGGCTGTAAATGAAACCTGCCCACAAAATGTCTTGAGGGAGGTAACGGCCAAAATATTTCTAAATGTCACACATACTTCACAAAAACAATTTGAAGAGGTAAGCTGTACTCACAGTTTGAAGAAAAAAAAGGACATGCCAGAAAGCTCAATTTCAAGGGTTTATGAGACGCATGCAAATCCAACCCCAAAGAGGTATATCAGCTCACACTGGTCAGAATATACATCAGCAAAAAAACACTACAAACAGTAAATGCTGAAGGTGTTGTGGAGAAGTGCATACCCTCAGCTTTAAGAGGGACGAAACCTGGTAAGAGCCACTAATGAGAACAGAATGGAGGTGCCTTTGTAAAGTAAACATTTTGCTACTGTATGATCCAGCAGGCCCACTCCTGGGCCTATAACCTAAGAAGACAGAATTGGAAAGACACAGGCAGGCAAATGTGCATTGCCGCTCTATTACAATAGCCAAGACATGGAAGCAACCAAAAAGTCCATCAACAGATGAGTGGACAAAGAAGAACTGGTACATGTACAGAGGGAATATTAGCCAAGGGAAAAAAGGACACAATGCCAGGTGCAGCACCGTAGATGCGTCTAGAGGTAGTCACGCGACTCGTACTAAGTCAGAAAGAGAGAGACACATATCGTATGATATCACTTATAGGTGTTACCTAAAAATTGATACCGGTGAAGATATTTCCACAGAGAAGGGCAATCACAGATTCATTAAACAAACTTATGGTTCACCAATGGAAAGGTGTGAGGATTGGATACATTAGGATATTGGGGTTAACAGACATATACAAACACAGGTGAACTATATAATCACCAAAGACCTACGGAATACCAAGAGAAGACTACTCAACATTCTGTCATAACGTACATGGGACAAGGATCCCAGGAAGAATAGACATATGTATATGTATAAAAGAATCACACCTTGCACACCTACAACATGCCAAACATTGTAATCAAACTTGCTGTGATGAAAAATAAAAATTAAATTAAAAAAACAAACAAGAAATAGTGAGACATAAATTGAAGGGGCTTTCCTGATACATTCCATTCTAAAATACAACCTAGGACACGACTTCCATTGAGGTTCTGTTGCCCTAGTAACCGGGTTTGGTAAAGGAGAACTGCTGCCACCCTGTGGCCGTTTCACACAACAGCAGCTTTAATCCCAGCGCTAATGGTCAGTTGATATTCAAAATAATTGCAGGCCTGTAAATGACACCTCCCTGAAAAAAAATCCTGGGGTCGTATATCGATCAAAACATTCAAAAGACGTCCATATTTCAAAACGACAGTTTCAAGAGGCATAGTTTATGCACATTTCTCTTCTGTTTCTTTTACTTTCTTTCTTTTTTGTTAACAAAATGGGAATGGAAAAAGGCTGAACATCAGGAATCAATAAAGCCATGCAAATCCAGTGTACAAAAAAGTTCACCTCACAGCTGTCAGAATGGTCATCAGCCAAAAAGTCTACAAAGAATAAATGCTGAAGGGGTTTTAGAGAACTGCATACCCTTTAGCTGCTGGTGGGATGAAACCTGGTCACAGCCAGTAGTGAGAACAGAATGGAGGTGCGTTTAAGGGTAAATATGGAGCTACCATGTGATCTGGTAGGCCCACTCATGGGCCTTTCACCTGATTAGACCAGAATCGAAAAGACACAGGCTGGCAATCCTGCACTGCAGCAACACGTACCATAGCCAAGACCTGGAAGAAACCGAAATGTCCATCAACAGAAAAATGCACCAAGAAGAAGTCGTCCATGTACACAATGGAACATTAGCCATGAAAAAGCATGGAACAGTGCCGTTGGCACCATCATAGAAGGATCTAGAGATAATCACCCAACTTGAAGTAAGAAAGAATCCGAAAGACAGACATCTTAGGACATCACTTATAGGTGTTACCTAAAAATTGATACCCATGAAATAATTTCCAAGAGATGGACACGCATAGATTCAGAAAACCAATTAATGTTTAACCAAATGGAAAGGAATAAGGAATGTATGAACTAGGACATGGGGGTTAACAGATATGCACTAATACTTATGAAATGTATAATCACAAAGTGCCTATGGAATACGAAGAGAGGTCTACTCAACACCCTATAATAACATACACGGGAAAGGATCGAAAGAGGAATAGACAGATACATTGATAGGATGAACCAGAAACTGTACACCTAGGAGAATCTACATTTGTATCAAATTTGCTCTGATAATTAATAAAAATTAAATTTAATAAACAAACAACAATTTAGGAGATATAAGCTCTTGGGGGTTTGCGCTGGCACATTCCACTCTAATTTGCAGCTTACTAACACGATTTCCAGGAAAGCTCTGTTGCCCAAAAACCCAGAGTTGGAAATGTAGAAATGCTGCCGCCTTGTGGCCGTTTCCCTCAAGAGCGGCATTAAACCCACAGCTAATGGTCACTTAACATTCACAAGGACTCAGGGCTGTAAAGGACATCTGCCCTACATAATTGTGCGGAGGTAGGGAATGGCCGAAAAAATTCCAAACTGGCACATTTTTCAAGGAGATAGTATGCAGGGGTAAGTTTTACTCACTCATTTTCAAAAAAGAGGAAAATGGATAAAAGCTCAACATCAGGAATTATTAGACTCATGCAAATCTAACCTCCAAAAAGGTTTCAACTAACACATGCCAACTACCATCAGCTAAAAGTCTGCACACAACAAATGCCGAAGGGGTTTTAGAGAACTGTGTACCCTCTAGCTGCTGGTGAGATGTAAAGTGGTAACAGCCAATAATGAGAACAGAAAGGAGCTGTGTTTCAAAGTAAAAATTGAGCCACCATTCCATTCAGCAGGCCCACCGCTGAGACTCTCACCTGACAAGTCCAGAGTCGAGAAGGCACAGGCTTCAGCAGCTGCACTGCAGGAATTTTCACAATAGCCAAGACACGGAAGCAACCAAAATGTCCATCACCAGATGAGTGGAAAAAGAAGAAGTGGTCCATGTACACAATGGACTATTAGCCATGGAAAACAATGAAACACTGCTCTTTGAGGCACCATAGATGAGCCTAGAGATAATCACAGAACATGAGGTAAGTCGGAAAGCAAAAGACATATCCTATGATATCACTTATAGGCGTTATCTAACAACTGACACAAATGAACATATTTCCACAGAGAAAGACACTCACAGGCTTAGAAAACAAACTATGCTTATGTAAAAGGACAGGTGGGGGAATGGAAAAATTAAGATTAGGGTTACCATACATGTACAAATACCTATTAAATACATATAACAGAAAGACCGACCATATAGCAAGGGATGTCTATGGAAAACTCTGCAATAATTTACACGGGAAGTGGCTCTGTACATGAATATATATATATATATATATATATATATATATATATATATATATATATATATATATATATATATATATATACATGTTATGCACAAATGAACCAGATTGTGTACACTGAGGACAAACAGTATTCTAATCATTACCCCGATTAAAAAAACTAAAACAAGAAGTAATGTGACATAAACTTATTGGGGTTTCTCCTGGCACATTCCATTTTAATTTCCAACCTAGGAACAGGACTTCCAGAAAGGCTCTGCTGCCCTAGGAACCAGATTTGGGAATGGAGAAATGCTGCCGCCTTGTGGCCGTTTCCCAAAACACCAGCTTTAAACCCAGTGCTAATGCTCACTAGATATTCACACTCATTACAGGCCTATGAATGACACCTGACCTCAGAAACAATCCTGGGTTCGAAAATTGACCAAAAAATTCAAAAGGGGGCAACCTTTCAAGAAGACAATTTCCAGAGGTTAACTGTACTATCTGTTTCTTTCTGTTATTTTAACAGAACTTTAAAAAGGCGTGGAAAAATGCTGAACACTAGGAATAATTCAAGACATGCAAATCCAAATTACAAAATACCTAACAGCTCACACCAGTCAGAATGGCCATCAGCAAAAATTCTGCAAACAGTAAATGCTGAAGGGTTTGAGGAGAAATGCCTACCCTTGGTTCAACGTGGGACATGGTAAGAGCCAGTAAGGAAAACACAAAGGAGGTGCCTTGGAAAGGTAAATACTGAGCTACCATTCAATCAAGCATACCCACTGCTGGGCCTATCGCCTGACAGGATGAGAATCAAAACTAAACAGGCTGGGCTTCCCTGGTGGCGCAGACGTTGAGAGTCCGCCTGCCGATGCAGGGGACACGGGTTCGTGCCCCGGTCCGGGAAGATCCCACATGCCGTGGAGAGGCTGGTCCCGTGAGCTATGGCTGCTGGGCCTGTGCATCCGGAGCCTCTGCTCTGCAACGGGAGGGGCCACCGCAGTGAGAGGCCCACGTACCGCAAAAGAAATCAAAACCATAAAAAAAGATACAGGCTGAAAATCCTGCACTCCAGCAATATTTACCATACACAACACTTGGAAGCTACGAAAATGTCCATCAACAGAGGAATGCACCAAGAACAAGTGGTCCATGTACGCAATGGAATATGACTCCAATAAAAAATATAAATTCAATTTAGAAAACAAACATAAGTAAGGAGACATCAGCATTTGGGGGTTTATCCGGGCACATTCCACTCTAATATATAACCGAGGAACACCACTGCCAGGAAGGTCTGTTTCCCTAGTTACCAGATTGGGAAAAGCAGAAATGCTGCCGCCCTCTGGCCGTTACCTGCAACAGCAGCTTTAAAACCGGTGCTAAGGGTCACTTCATATGCACCAGTACTGGAGGGCTGTAAATGAAACCTGCCCACAAAATGTCTTGAGGGAGGTAACGGCCAAAATATTTCTAAATGTCACACATACTTCACAAAAACAATTTGAAGAGGTAAGCTGTACTCACAGTTTGAAGAAAAAAAAGGACATGCCAGAAAGCTCAATTTCAAGGGTTTATGAGACGCATGCAAATCCAACCCCAAAGAGGTATATCAGCTCACACTGGTCAGAATATACATCAGCAAAAAAACACTACAAACAGTAAATGCTGAAGGTGTTGTGGAGAAGTGCATACCCTCAGCTTTAAGAGGGACGAAACCTGGTAAGAGCCACTAATGAGAACAGAATGGAGGTGCCTTTGTAAAGTAAACATTTTGCTACTGTATGATCCAGCAGGCCCACTCCTGGGCCTATAACCTAAGAAGACAGAATTGGAAAGACACAGGCAGGCAAATGTGCATTGCCGCTCTATTACAATAGCCAAGACATGGAAGCAACCAAAAAGTCCATCAACAGATGAGTGGACAAAGAAGAACTGGTACATGTACAGAGGGAATATTAGCCAAGGGAAAAAAGGACACAATGCCAGGTGCAGCACCGTAGATGCGTCTAGAGGTAGTCACGCGACTCGTACTAAGTCAGAAAGAGAGAGACACATATCGTATGATATCACTTATAGGTGTTACCTAAAAATTGATACCGGTGAAGATATTTCCACAGAGAAGGGCAATCACAGATTCATTAAAAAAACTTATGGTTCACCAATGGAAAGGTGTGAGGATTGGATACATTAGGATATTGGGGTTAACAGACATATACAAACACAGGTGAACTATATAATCACCAAAGACCTACGGAATACCAAGAGAAGACTACTCAACATTCTGTCATAACGTACATGGGACAAGGATCCCAGGAAGAATAGACATATGTATATGTATAAAAGAATCACACCTTGCACACCTACAACATGCCAAACATTGTAATCAAACTTGCTGTGATGAAAAATAAAAATTAAATTAAAAAAAACAAACAAGAAATAGTGAGACATAAATTGAAGGGGCTTTCCTGATACATTCCATTCTAAAATACAACCTAGGACACGACTTCCATTGAGGTTCTGTTGCCCTAGTAACCGGGTTTGGTAAAGGAGAACTGCTGCCACCCTGTGGCCGTTTCACACAACAGCAGCTTTAATCCCAGCGCTAATGGTCAGTTGATATTCAAAATAATTGCAGGCCTGTAAATGACACCTCCCTGAAAAAAAATCCTGGGGTCGTATATCGATCAAAACATTCAAAAGACGTCCATATTTCAAAACGACAGTTTCAAGAGGCATAGTTTATGCACATTTCTCTTCTGTTTCTTTTACTTTCTTTCTTTTTTGTTAACAAAATGGGAATGGAAAAAGGCTGAACATCAGGAATCAATAAAGCCATGCAAATCCAGTGTACAAAAAAGTTCACCTCACAGCTGTCAGAATGGTCATCAGCCAAAAAGTCTACAAAGAATAAATGCTGAAGGGGTTTTAGAGAACTGCATACCCTTTAGCTGCTGGTGGGATGAAACCTGGTCACAGCCAGTAGTGAGAACAGAATGGAGGTGCGTTTAAGGGTAAATATGGAGCTACCATGTGATCTGGTAGGCCCACTCATGGGCCTTTCACCTGATTAGACCAGAATCGAAAAGACACAGGCTGGCAATCCTGCACTGCAGCAACACGTACCATAGCCAAGACCTGGAAGAAACCGAAATGTCCATCAACAGAAAAATGCACCAAGAAGAAGTCGTCCATGTACACAATGGAACATTAGCCATGAAAAAGCATGGAACAGTGCCGTTGGCACCATCATAGAAGGATCTAGAGATAATCACCCAACTTGAAGTAAGAAAGAATCCGAAAGACAGACATCTTAGGACATCACTTATAGGTGTTACCTAAAAATTGATACCCATGAAATAATTTCCAAGAGATGGACACGCATAGATTCAGAAAACCAATTAATGTTTAACCAAATGGAAAGGAATAAGGAATGTATGAACTAGGACATGGGGGTTAACAGATATGCACTAATACTTATGAAATGTATAATCACAAAGTGCCTATGGAATACGAAGAGAGGTCTACTCAACACCCTATAATAACATACACGGGAAAGGATCGAAAGAGGAATAGACAGATACATTGATAGGATGAACCAGAAACTGTACACCTAGGAGAATCTACATTTGTATCAAATTTGCTCTGATAATTAATAAAAATTAAATTTAATAAACAAACAACAATTTAGGAGATATAAGCTCTTGGGGGTTTGCGCTGGCACATTCCACTCTAATTTGCAGCTTACTAACACGATTTCCAGGAAAGCTCTGTTGCCCAAAAACCCAGAGTTGGAAATGTAGAAATGCTGCCGCCTTGTGGCCGTTTCCCTCAAGAGCGGCATTAAACCCACAGCTAATGGTCACTTAACATTCACAAGGACTCAGGGCTGTAAAGGACATCTGCCCTACATAATTGTGCGGAGGTAGGGAATGGCCGAAAAAATTCCAAACTGGCACATTTTTCAAGGAGATAGTATGCAGGGGTAAGTTTTACTCACTCATTTTCAAAAAAGAGGAAAATGGATAAAAGCTCAACATCAGGAATTATTAGACTCATGCAAATCTAACCTCCAAAAAGGTTTCAACTCACACATGCCAACTACCATCAGCTAAAAGTCTGCACACAACAAATGCCGAAGGGGTTTTAGAGAACTGTGTACCCTCTAGCTGCTGGTGAGATGTAAAGTGGTAACAGCCAATAATGAGAACAGAAAGGAGCTGTGTTTCAAAGTAAAAATTGAGCCACCATTCCATTCAGCAGGCCCACCGCTGAGACTCTCACCTGACAAGTCCAGAGTCGAGAAGGCACAGGCTTCAGCAGCTGCACTGCAGGAATTTTCACAATAGCCAAGACACGGAAGCAACCAAAATGTCCATCACCAGATGAGTGGAAAAAGAAGAAGTGGTCCATGTACACAATGGACTATTAGCCATGGAAAACAATGAAACACTGCTCTTTGAGGCACCATAGATGAGCCTAGAGATAATCACAGAACATGAGGTAAGTCGGAAAGCAAAAGACATATCCTATGATATCACTTATAGGCGTTATCTAACAACTGACACAAATGAACATATTTCCACAGAGAAAGACACTCACAGGCTTAGAAAACAAACTATGCTTATGTAAAAGGACAGGTGGGGGAATGGAAAAATTAAGATTAGGGTTACCATACATGTACAAATACCTATTAAATACATATAACAGAAAGACCGACCATATAGCAAGGGATGTCTATGGAAAACTCTGCAATAATTTACACGGGAAGTGGCTCTGTACATGAATATATATATATATATATATATATATATATATATATATATATATATATATATATATATGTTATGCACAAATGAACCAGATTGTGTACACTGAGGACAAACAGTATTCTAATCATTACCCCGATTAAAAAAACTAAAACAAGAAGTAATGTGACATAAACTTATTGGGGTTTCTCCTGGCACATTCCATTTTAATTTCCAACCTAGGAACAGGACTTCCAGAAAGGCTCTGCTGCCCTAGGAACCAGATTTGGGAATGGAGAAATGCTGCCGCCTTGTGGCCGTTTCCCAAAACACCAGCTTTAAACCCAGTGCTAATGCTCACTAGATATTCACACTCATTACAGGCCTATGAATGACACCTGACCTCAGAAACAATCCTGGGTTCGAAAATTGACCAAAAAATTCAAAAGGGGGCAACCTTTCAAGAAGACAATTTCCAGAGGTTAACTGTACTATCTGTTTCTTTCTGTTATTTTAACAGAACTTTAAAAAGGCGTGGAAAAATGCTGAACACTAGGAATAATTCAAGACATGCAAATCCAAATTACAAAATACCTAACAGCTCACACCAGTCAGAATGGCCATCAGCAAAAATTCTGCAAACAGTAAATGCTGAAGGGTTTGAGGAGAAATGCCTACCCTTGGTTCAACGTGGGACATGGTAAGAGCCAGTAAGGAAAACACAAAGGAGGTGCCTTGGAAAGGTAAATACTGAGCTACCATTCAATCAAGCATACCCACTGCTGGGCCTATCGCCTGACAGGATGAGAATCAAAACTAAACAGGCTGGGCTTCCCTGGTGGCGCAGACGTTGAGAGTCCGCCTGCCGATGCAGGGGACACGGGTTCGTGCCCCGGTCCGGGAAGATCCCACATGCCGTGGAGAGGCTGGTCCCGTGAGCTATGGCTGCTGGGCCTGTGCATCCGGAGCCTCTGCTCTGCAACGGGAGGGGCCACCGCAGTGAGAGGCCCACGTACCGCAAAAGAAATCAAAACCATAAAAAAAGATACAGGCTGAAAATCCTGCACTCCAGCAATATTTACCATAGACAACAGTTGGAAGCTACGAAAATGTCCATCAACAGAGGAATGCACCAAGAACAAGTGGTCCATGTACGCAATGGAATATGACTCCAATAAAAAATATAAATTCAATTTAGAAAACAAACATAAGTAAGGAGACATCAGCATTTCGGGGTTTATCGGGGCACATTCCACTCTAATATATAACTGAGGAACACCACTGCCAGGAAGGTCTGTTTCCCTAGTTACCAGATTGGGAAAAGCAGAAATGCTGCCGCCCTCTGGCCGTTACCTGCAACAGCAGCTTTAAAACCGGTGCTAAGGGTCACTTCATATGCACCAGTACTGGGGGGCTGTAAATGAAACCTGCCCACAAAATGTCTTGAGGGAGGTAACGGCCAAAATATTTCTAAATGTCACACATACTTCACGAAAACAATTTGAAGAGGTAAGCTGTACTCACAGTTTGAAGAAAAAAAAGGACATGCCAGAAAGCTCAATTTCAAGGGTTTATGAGACGCATGCAAATCCAACCCCAAAGAGGTATATCAGCTCACACTGGTCAGAATATACATCAGCAAAAAAACACTACAAACAGTAAATGCTGAAGGTGTTGTGGAGAAGTGCATACCCTCAGCTTTAAGAGGGACGAAACCTGGTAAGAGCCACTAATGAGAACAGAATGGAGGTGCCTTTGTAAAGTAAACATTTTGCTACTGTATGATCCAGCAGGCCCACTCCTGGGCCTATAACCTAAGAAGACAGAATTGGAAAGACACAGGCAGGCAAATGTGCATTGCCGCTCTATTACAATAGCCAAGACATGGAAGCAACCAAAAAGTCCATCAACAGATGAGTGGACAAAGAAGAACTGGTACATGTACAGAGGGAATATTAGCCAAGGGAAAAAAGGACACAATGCCAGGTGCAGCACCATAGATGCGTCTAGAGGTAGTCACGCGACTCGTACTAAATCAGAAAGAGAGAGACACATATCGTATGATATCACTTATAGGTGTTACCTAAAAATTGATACCGGTGAAGATATTTCCACAGAGAAGGGCAATCACAGATTCATTAAACAAACTTATGGTTCACCAATGGAAAGGTGTGAGGATTGGATACATTAGGATATTGGGGTTAACAGACATATACAAACTCAGGTGAACTATATAATCACCAAAGACCTACGGAATACCAAGAGAAGACTACTCAACATTCTGTCATAACGTACATGGGACAAGGATCCCAGGAAGAATAGACATATGTATATGTATAAAAGAATCACATCTTGCACACCTACAACATGCCAAACATTGTAATCAAACTTGCTGTGATGAAAAATAAAAATTAAATTAAAAAAACAAACAAGAAATAGTGAGACATAAATTGAAGGGGCTTTCCTGATACATTCCATTCTAAATTACAACCTAGAACACGACTTCCATTGAGGTTCTGTTGCCCTAGTAACCGGGTTTGGTAAAGGAGAACTGCTGCCACCTTGTGGCCGTTTCACACAACAGCAGCTTTAATCCCAGCGCTAATGGTCAGTTGATATTCAAAATAATTGCAGGCCTGTAAATGACACCTCCCTGAAAAAAAAATCCTGGGGTCGTATATCGATCAAAACATTCAAAAGACGTCCATATTTCAAAACGACAGTTTCAAGAGGCATAGTTTATGCACATTTCTCTTCTGTTTCTTTTACTTTCTTTCTTTTTTGTTAACAAAATGGGAATGGAAAAAGGCTGATCATCAGGAATCAATAAAGCCATGCAAATCCAGTGTACAAAAAAGTTCACCTCACAGCCGTCAGAATGGTCATCAGCCAAAAAGTCTACAAAGAATAAATGCTGAAGGGGTTTTAGAGAACAGCATACCCTTTAGCTGCTGGTGGGATGAAACCTGGTCACAGCCAGTAGTGAGAACAGAATGGATGTACGTTTAAGGGTAAATATGGAGCTACCATGTGATCTGGTAGGCCCACTCATGGGCCTTTCACCTGATTAGACCAGAATCGAAAAGACACAGGCTGGCAATCCTCCACTGCAGCAACACGTACCATAGCCAAGACCTGGAAGAAACCGAAATGTCCATCAACAGAAAAATGCACCAAGAAGAAGTCGTCCACGTACACAATGGAACATTATCCATGAAAAAGCATGGAACAGTGCCGTTGGCACCATCATAGAAGGATCTAGAGATAATCACCCAACTTGAAGTAAGAAAGAAACCGAAAGACAGACATCTTAGGACATCACTTATAGGTGTTACCTAAAAATTGATACCCATGAAATAATTTCCAAGAGACGGACACGCATAGATTCAGAAAACCAATTAATGTTTAACCAAATGGAAAGGAATAAGGAATGTATGAACTAGGACATGGGGGTTAACAGATATGCACTAATACTTATGAAATGTATAATCACAACGTGCCTATGGAATACGAAGAGAGGTCTACTCAACACCCTATAATAACACACACGGGAAAGGATCGTAAGAGGAATAGACAGATACATTGATAGGATGAACCAGAAACTGTACACCTAGGAGAATCTACATTTGTATCAAATTTGCTCTGATAATTAATAAAAATTAAATTTAATAAACAAACAACAATTTAGGAGATATAAGCTCTTGGGGGTTTGCGCTGGCACATTCCACTCTAATTTGCAGCTTACTAACACGATTTCCAGGAAAGCTCTGTTGCCCAAAAACCCAGAGTTGGAAATGTAGAAATGCTGCCGCCTTGTGGCCGTTTCCCGCAAGAGCGGCATTAAACCCACAGCTAATGGTCACTTAACATTCACAAGGACTCAGGGCTGTAAAGGACACCTGCCCTACATAATTGTGCGGAGGTAGGGTATGGCCGAAAAAATTCCAAACTGGCACATTTTTCACGGAGATAGTATGCAGGGGTAAGTTTTACTCACTCATTTTCAAAAAAGAGGAAAATGGATAAAAGCTCAACATCAGGAATTATTAGACTCATGCAAATCTAACCTCCAAAAAGGTTTCAACTCACACATGCCAACTACCATCAGCTAAAAGTCTGCACACAACAAATGCCGAAGGGGTTTTAGAGAACTGTGTACCCTCTAGCTGCTGGTGAGATGTAAAGTGGTAACAGCCAATAATGAGAACAGAAAGGAGCTGTGTTTCAAAGTAAAAATTGAGCCACCATTCCATTCAGCAGGCCCACCGCTGAGACTCTCACCTGACAAGTCCAGAGTCGAGAAGGCACAGGCTTCAGCAGCTGCACTGCAGGAATTTTCACAATAGCCAAGACACGGAAGCAACCAAAATGTCCATCACCAGATGAGTGGAAAAAGAAGAAGTGGTCCATGTACACAATGGACTATTAGCCATGGAAAACAATGAAACACTGCTCTTTGAGGCACCATAGATGAGCCTAGAGATAATCACAGAACATGAGGTAAGTCGGAAAGCAAAAGACATATCCTATGATATCACTTATAGGCGTTATCTAACAACTGACACAAATGAACATATTTCCACAGAGAAAGACACTCACAGGCTTAGAAAACAAACTATGCTTATCTAAAAGGACAGGTGGGGGGAATGGAAAAATTAAGATTAGGGTTACCATACGTGTACAAATACCTATTAAATACATATAACAGAAAGACCGACCATATAGCAAGGGATGTCTATGGAAAACTCTGCAATAATTTACACGGGAAGTGGCTCTGTACATGAATATATATATATATATATATATGTTATGCACAAATGAACCAGATTGTGTACACTGAGGACAAACTGTATTCTAATCATTACCCCGATTAAAAAAACTAAAACAAGAAGTAAAGTGACATAAACTTATTGGGGTTTCTCCTGGCACATTCCATTTTAATTTCCAACCTAGGAACAGGACTTCCAGAAAGGCTCTGCTGCCCTAGGAACCAGATTTGGGAATGGAGAAATGCTGCCGCCTTGTGGCCGTTTCCAAAAACAGCAGCTTTAAACCCAGTGCTAATGCTCACTAGATATTCACACTCATTACAGGCCTATGAATGACACCTGACCTCAGAAACAATCCTGGGTTCGAAAATTGACCAAAAAATTCAAAAGAGGGCAACCTTTCAGGAAGACAATTTCCAGAGGTTAACTGTACTCTCTGTTTCTTTCTGTTATTTTAACAGAACTTTAAAAAGGCGTGGAAAAATGCTGAACACTAGGAATAATTCAAGACATGCAAATCCAAATTACAAAAAACCTATCAGCTCACACCAGTCAGAATGGCCATCAGCAAAAATTCTGCAAACAGTAAATGCTGAAGGGTTTGAGGAGAAATGCCTACCCTTGGTTCAACGTGGGACATGGTAAGAGCCAGTAAGGAAAACACAAAGGAGGTGCCTTGGAAAGGTAAATACTGAGCTACCATTCAATCAAGCATACCCACTGCTGGGCCTATCGCCTGACAGGATGAGAATCAAAACTAAACAGGCTGGGCTTCCCTGGTGGCGCAGACGTTGAGAGTCCGCCTGCCGATGCAGGGGACACGGGTTCGTGCCCCGGTCCGGGAAGATCCCACATGCCGTGGAGAGGCTGGTCCCGTGAGCTATGGCTGCTGGGCCTGTGCATCCGGAGCTTCTGCTCTGCAACGGGAGGGGCCACCGCAGTGAGAGGCCCACGTACCGCAAAAGAAATCAAAACCATAAAAAAAGATACAGGCTGAAAATCCTGCACTCCAGCAATATTTACCATAGACAACACTTGGAAGCTACGAAAATGTCCATCAACACAGGAATGCACCAAGAACAAGTGGTCCATGTACGCAATGGAATATGACTCCAATAAAAAATATAAATTCAATTTAGAAAACAAACATAAGTAAGGAGACATCAGCATTTGGGGGTTTATCCGGGCACATTCCACTCTAATATATAACCGAGGAACACCACTGCCAGGAAGGTCTGTTTCCCTAGTTACCAGATTGGGAAAAGCTGAAATGCTGCCGCCCTCTGGCCGTTACCTGCAACAGCAGCTTTAAAACCTGTGCTAAGGGTCACTTCATATGCACCAGTACTGGAGGGCTGTAAATGAAACCTGCCCACAAAATGTCTTGAGGGAGGTAACGGCCAAAATATTTCTAAATGTCACACATACTTCACGAAAACAATTTGAAGAGGTAAGCTGTACTCACAGTTTGAAGAAAAAAAAGGACATGCCAGAAAGCTCAATTTCAAGGGTTTATGAGACGCATGCAAATCCAACCCCAAAGAGGTATATCAGCTCACACTGGTCAGAATATACATCAACAAAAAACACTACAAACAGTAAATGCTGAAGGTGTTGTGGAGAAGTGCATACCCTCAGCTTTAAGAGGGACGTAACCTGGTAAGAGCCACTAATGAGAACAGAATGGAGGTGCCTTTGTAAAGTAAACATTTTGCTACTGTATGATCCAGCAGGCCCACTCCTGGGCCTATCACCTAAGAAGACAGAATTGGAAAGACACAGGCAGGCAAATGTGCATTGCCGCTCTATTACAATAGCCAAGACATGGAAGCAACCAAAAAGTCCATCAACAGATGAGTGGACAAAGAAGAACTGGTACATGTACAGAGGGAATATTAGCCAAGGGAAAAAAGGACACAATGCCAGGTGCAGCACCGCAGATGCGTCTAGAGGTAGTCACGCGACTCGTACTAAGTCAGAAAGAGAGAGACACATATCGTATGATATCACTTATAGGTGTTACCTAAAAATTGATACCGGTGAAGATATTTCCACAGAGAAGGGCAATCACAGATTCATTAAACAAACTTATGGTTCACCAATGGAAAGGTGTGAGGATTGGATACATTAGGATATTGGGGTTAACAGACATATACAAACACAGGTGAAATATATAATCACCAAAGACCTACGGAATACCAAGAGAAGACTACTCAACATTCTGTCATAACGTACATGGGACAAGGATCCCAGGAAGAATAGACATATGTATATGTGTAAAAGAACCACATCTTGCACACCTACAACATGCCAAACATTGTAATCAAACTTGCTGTGATGAAAAATAAAAATTAAATTAAAAAAAAACAAACAAGAAATAGTGAGACATAAATTAAAGGTGCTTTCCTGATACATTCCATTCTAAATTACAACCTAGAACACGCCCTCCATTGAGGTTCTGTTGCCCTAGTAACCGGGTTTGGTAAAGGAGAACTGCTGCCACCTTGTGGCCGTTTCACACAACAGCAGCTTTAATCCCAGCGCTAATGGTCAGTTGATATTCAAAATAATTGCAGGCCTGTAAATGACACCTCCCTGAAAAAAAATCCTGGGGTCGTATATCGATCAAAACATTCAAAAGACGTCCATATTTCAAAACGACAGTTTCAAGAGGCATAGTTTATGCACATTTCTCTTCTGTTTCTTTTACTTTCTTTCTTTTTTGTTAACAAAATGGGAATGGAAAAAGGCTGAACATCAGGAATCAATAAAGCCATGCAAATCCAGTGTACAAAAAAGTTCACCTCACAGCCGTCAGAATGGTCATCAGCCAAAAAGTCTACAAAGAATAAATGCTGAAGGGGTTTTAGAGAACCGCGTACCCTTTAGCTGCTGGTGGGATGAAACCTGGTCACAGCCAGTAGTGAGAACAGAATGGAGGTGCGTTTAAGGGTAAATATGGAGCTACCATGTGATCTGGTAGGCCCACTCATGGGCCTTTCACCTGATTAGACCAGAATCGAAAAGACACAGGCTGGCAATCCTGCACTGCAGCAACACGTACCATAGCCAAGACCTGGAAGAAACCGAAATGTCCATCAACAGAAAAATGCACCAAGAAGAAGTCGTCCATGTACACAATGGAATATTAGCCATGAAAAAGCATGGAACAGTGCCGTTGGCACCATCATAGAAGGATCTAGAGATAATCACCCAACTTGAAGTAAGAAAGAATCCGAAAGACAGACATCTTAGGACATCACTTATAGGTGTTACCTAAAATTTGATACCCATGAAATAATTTCCAAGAGACGGACACGCATAGATTCAGAAAACCAATTAATGTTTAACCAAATGGAAAGGAATAAGGAATGTATGAACTAGGACATGGGGGTTAACAGATATGCACTAATACTTATGAAATGTATAATCACAACGTGCCTATGGAATACGAAGAGAGGTCTACTCAACACCCTATAATACCATACACGGGAAAGGATCGAAAGAGGAATAGACAGATACATTGATAGGATGAACCAGAAACTGTACACCTAGGAGAATCTACATTTGTATCAAATTTGCTCTGATAATTAATAAAAATTAAATTTAATAAACAAACAACAATTTAGGAGATATAAGCTCTTGGGGGTTTGCGCTGGCACATTCCACTCTAATTTGCAGCTTACTAACACGATTTCCAGGAAAGCTCTGTTGCCCAAAAACCCAGAGTTGGAAATGTAGAAATGCTGCCGCCTTGTGGCCGTTTCCCTCAAGAGCGGCATTAAACCCACAGCTAATGGTCACTTAACATTCACAAGGACTCAGGGCTGTAAAGGACATCTGCCCTACATAATTGTGCGGAGGTAGGGAATGGCCGAAAAAATTCCAAACTGGCACATTTTTCAAGGAGATAGTATGCAGCGGTAAGTTTTACTCACTCATTTTCAAAAAAGAGGAAAATGGATAAAAGCTCAACATCAGGAATTATTAGACTCATGCAAATCTAACCTCCAAAAAGGTTTCAACTCACACATGCCAACTACCATCAGCTAAAAGTCTGCACACAACAAATGCTGAAGGGGTTTTAGAGAACTGTGTACCCTCTAGCTGCTGGTGAGATGTAAAGTGGTAACAGCCAATAATGAGAACAGAAAGGAGCTGTGTTTCAAAGTAAAAATTGAGCCACCATTCCATTCAGCAGGCCCACCGCTGAGACTCTCACCTGACAAGTCCAGAGTCGAGAAGGCACAGGCTTCAGCAGCTGCACTGCAGGAATTTTCACAATAGCCAAGACACGGAAGCAACCAAAATGTCCATCACCAGATGAGTGGAAAAAGAAGAAGTGGTCCATGTACACAATGGACTATTAGCCATGGAAAACAATGAAACACTGCTCTTTGAGGCACCATAGATGAGCCTAGAGATAATCACAGAACATGAGGTAAGTCGGAAAGCAAAAGACATATCCTATGATATCACTTATAGGCGTTATCTAACAACTGACACAAATGAACATATTTCCACAGAGAAAGACACTCACAGGCTTAGAAAACAAACTATGCTTATGTAAAAGGACAGGTGGGGGAATGGAAAAATTAAGATTAGGGTTACCATACATGTACAAATACCTATTAAATACATATAACAGAAAGACCGACCATATAGCAAGGGATGTCTATGGAAAACTCTGCAATAATTTACACGGGAAGTGGCTCTGTACATGAATATATATATATATATATATATATATATATATATATATATATATATATATATATATGTTATGCACAAATGAACCAGATTGTGTACACTGAGGACAAACAGTATTCTAATCATTACCCCGATTAAAAAAACTAAAACAAGAAGTAATGTGACATAAACTTATTGGGGTTTCTCCTGGCACATTCCATTTTAATTTCCAACCTAGGAACAGGACTTCCAGAAAGGCTCTGCTGCCCTAGGAACCAGATTTGGGAATGGAGAAATGCTGCCGCCTTGTGGCCGTTTCCCAAAACACCAGCTTTAAACCCAGTGCTAATGCTCACTAGATATTCACACTCATTACAGGCCTATGAATGACACCTGACCTCAGAAACAATCCTGGGTTCGAAAATTGACCAAAAAATTCAAAAGAGGGCAACCTTTCAAGAAGACAATTTCCAGAGGTTAACTGTACTCTCTGTTTCTTTCTGTTATTTTAACAGAACTTTAAAAAGGCGTGGAAAAATGCTGAACACTAGGAATAATTCAAGACATGCAAATCCAAATTACAAAATACCTAACAGCTCACACCAGTCAGAATGGCCATCAGCAAAAATTCTGCAAACAGTAAATGCTGAAGGGTTTGAGGAGAAATGCCTACCCTTGGTTCAACGTGGGACATGGTAAGAGCCAGTAAGGAAAACACAAAGGAGGTGCCTTGGAAAGGTAAATACTGAGCTACCATTCAATCAAGCATACCCACTGCTGGGCCTATCACCTGACAGGATGAGAATCAAAACTAAACAGGCTGGGCTTCCCTGGTGGCGCAGACGTTGAGAGTCCGCCTGCCGATGCAGGGGACACGGGTTCGTGCCCTGGTCAGGGAAGATCCCACATGCCGTGGAGAGGCTGGTCCCGTGAGCTATGGCTGCTGGGCCTGTGCATCCGGAGCCTCTGCTCTGCAACGGGAGGGGCCACCGCAGTGAGAGGCCCACGTACCGCAAAAGAAATCAAAACCATAAAAAAAGATACAGGCTGAAAATCCTGCACTCCAGCAATATTTACCATACACAACACTTGGAAGCTACGAAAATGTCCATCAACAGAGGAATGCACCAAGAACAAGTGGTCCATGTACGCAATGGAATATGACTCCAATAAAAAATATAAATTCAATTTAGAAAACAAACATAAGTAAGGAGACATCAGCATTTCGGGGTTTATCCGGGCACATTCCACTCTAATATATAACCGAGGAACACCACTGCCAGGAAGGTCTGTTTCCCTAGTTACCAGATTGGGAAAAGCAGAAATGCTGCCGCCCTCTGGCCGTTACCTGCAACAGCAGCTTTAAAACCGGTGCTAAGGGTCACTTCATATGCACCAGTACTGGAGGGCTGTAAATGAAACCTGCCCACAAAATGTCTTGAGGGAGGTAACGGCCAAAATATTTCTAAATGTCACACATACTTCACGAAAACAATTTGAAGAGGTAAGCTGTACTCACAGTTTGAAGAAAAAAAAGGACATGCCAGAAAGCTCAATTTCAAGGTTTTATGAGACGCATGCAAATCCAACCCCAAAGAGGTATATCAGCTCACACTGGTCAGAATATACATCAGCAAAAAAACACTACAAACAGTAAATGCTGAAGGTGTTGTGGAGAAGTGCATACCCTCAGCTTTAAGAGGGACGAAACCTGGTAAGAGCCACTAATGAGAACAGAATGGAGGTGCCTTTGTAAAGTAAACATTTTGCTACTGTATGATCCAGCAGGCCCACTCCTGGGCCTATAACCTAAGAAGACAGAATTGGAAAGACACAGGCAGGCAAATGTGCATTGCCGCTCTATTACAATAGCCAAGACATGGAAGCAACCAAAAAGTCCATCAACAGATGAGTGGACAAAGAAGAACTGGTACATGTACAGAGGGAATATTAGCCAAGGGAAAAAAGGACACAATGCCAGGTGCAGCACCGTAGATGCGTCTAGAGGTAGTCACGCGACTCGTACTAAGTCAGAAAGAGAGAGACACATATCGTATGATATCACTTATAGGTGTTACCTAAAAATTGATACCGGTGAAGATATTTCCACAGAGAAGGGCAATCACAGATTCATTAAACAAACTTATGGTTCACCAATGGAAAGGTGTGAGGATTGGATACATTAGGATATTGGGGTTAACAGACATATACAAACACAGGTGAACTATATAATCACCAAAGACCTACGGAATACCAAGAGAAGACTACTCAACATTCTGTCATAACGTACATGGGACAAGGATCCCAGGAAGAATAGACATATGTATATGTATAAAAGAATCACACCTTGCACACCTACAACATGCCAAACATTGTAATCAAACTTGCTGTGATGAAAAATAAAAATTAAATTAAAAAAACAAACAAGAAATAGTGAGACATAAATTGAAGGGGCTTTCCTGATACATTCCATTCTAAATTACAACCTAGGACACGACTTCCATTGAGGTTCTGTTGCCCTAGTAACCGGGTTTGGTAAAGGAGAACTGCTGCCACCTTGTGGCCGTTTCACACAACAGCAGCTTTAATCCCAGCGCTAATGGTCAGTTGATATTCAAAATAATTGCAGGCCTGTAAATGACACCTCCCTGAAAAAAAATCCTGGGGTCGTATATCGATCAAAACATTCAAAAGACGTCCATATTTCAAAACGACAGTTTCAAGAGGCATAGTTTATGCACATTTCTCTTCTGTTTCTTTTACTTTCTTTCTTTTTTTGTTAACAAAATGGGAATGGAAAAAGGCTGAACATCAGGAATCAATAAAGCCATGCAAATCCAGTGTACAAAATAGTTCACCTCACAGCCGTCAGAATGGTCATCAGCCAAAAAGTCTACAAAGAATAAATGCTGAAGGGGTTTTAGAGAACTGCATACCCTTTAGCTGCTGGTGGGATGAAACCTGGTCACAGCCAGTAGTGAGAACAGAATGGAGGTGCGTTTAAGGGTAAATATGGAGCTACCATGTGATCTGGTAGGCCCACTCATGGGCCTTTCACCTGATTAGACCAGAATCGAAAAGACACAGGCTGGCAATCCTGCACTGCAGCAACACGTACCATAGCCAAGACATGGAAGAAACCGAAATGTCCATCAACAGAAAAATGCACCAAGAAGAAGTCGTCCACGTACACAATGGAATATTAGCCATGAAAAAGCATGGAACAGTGCCGTTGGCACCATCATAGAAGGATCTAGAGATAATCACCCAACTTGAAGTAAGAAAGAATCCGAAAGACAGACATCTTAGGACATCACTTATAGGTTTTACCTAAAATTTGATACCCATGAAATAATTTCCAAGAGACGGACACGCATAGATTCAGAAAACCAATTAATGTTTAACCAAATGGAAAGGAATAAGGAATGTATGAACTAGGACATGGGGGTTAACAGATATGCACTAATACTTATGAAATGTATAATCACAACGTGCCTATGGAATACGAAGAGAGGTCTACTCAACACCCTATAATATCATACACGGGAAAGGATCGTAAGAGGAATAGACAGATACATTGATAGGATGAACCAGAAACTGTACACCTAGGAGAATCTACATTTGTATCAAATTTGCTCTGATAATTAATAAAAATTAAATTTAATAAACAAACAACAATTTAGGAGATATAAGCTCTTGGGGGTTTGCGCTGGCACATTCCACTCTAATTTGCAGCTTACTAACACGATTTCCAGGAAAGCTCTGTTGCCCAAAAACCCAGAGTTGGAAATGTAGAAATGCTGCCGCCTTGTGGCCGTTTCCCGCAAGAGCGGCATTAAACCCACAGCTAATGGTCACTTAACATTCACAAGGACTCAGGGCTGTAAAGGACACCTGCCCTACATAATTGTGCGGAGGTAGGGTATGGCCGAAAAAATTCCAAACTGGCACATTTTTCACGGAGATAGTATGCAGGGGTAAGTTTTACTCACTCATTTTCAAAAAAGAGGAAAATGGATAAAAGCTCAACATCAGGAATTATTAGACTCATGCAAATCTAACCTCCAAAAAGGTTTCAACTCACACATGCCAACTACCATCAGCTAAAAGTCTGCACACAACAAATGCTGAAGGGGTTTTAGAGAACTGTGTACCCTCTAGCTGCTGGTGAGATGTAAAGTGGTAACAGCCAATAATGAGAACAGAAAGGAGCTGTGTTTCAAAGTAAAAATTGAGCCACCATTCCATTCAGCAGGCCCACCGCTGAGACTCTCACCTGACAAGTCCAGAGTCGAGAAGGCACAGGCTTCAGCAGCTGCACTGCAGGAATTTTCACAATAGCCAAGACACGGAAGCAACCAAAATGTCCATCACCAGATGAGTGGAAAAAGAAGAAGTGGTCCATGTACACAATGGACTATTAGCCATGGAAAACAATGAAACACTGCTCTTTGAGGCACCATAGATGAGCCTAGAGATAATCACAGAACATGAGGTAAGTCGGAAAGCAAAAGACATACCCTATGATATCACTTATAGGCGTTATCTAACAACTGACACAAATGAACATATTTCCACAGAGAAAGACACTCACAGGCTTAGAAAACAAACTATGCTTATGTAAAAGGACAGGTGGGGGGAATGGAAAAATTAAGATTAGGGTTACCATACGTGTACAAATACCTATTAAATACATATAACAGAAAGACCGACCATATAGCAAGGGACGTCTATGGAAAACTCTGCAATAATTTACACGGGAAGTGGCTCTGTACATGAATATATATATATATATATATATATATATATATATATATATATATATATATATATATATATATATGTTATGCACAAATGAACCAGATTGTGTACACTGAGGACAAACAGTATTCTAATCATTACCCCGATTAAAAAAACTAAAACAAGAAGTAATGTGACATAAACTTATTGGGGTTTCTCCTGGCACATTCCATTTTAATTTCCAACCTAGGAACAGGACTTCCAGAAAGGCTCTGCTGCCCTAGGAACCAGATTTGGGAATGGAGAAATGCTGCCGCCTTGTGGCCGTTTCCCAAAACACCAGCTTTAAACCCAGTGCTAATGCTCACTAGATATTCACACTCATTACAGGCCTATGAATGACACCTGACCTCAGAAACAATCCTGGGTTCGAAAATTGACCAAAAAATTCAAAAGAGGGCAACCTTTCAAGAAGACAATTTCCAGAGGTTAACTGTACTCTCTGTTTCTTTCTGTTATTTTAACAGAACTTTAAAAAGGCGTGGAAAAATGCTGAACACTAGGAATAATTCAAGACATGCAAATCCAAATTACAAAAAACCTATCAGCTCACACCAGTCAGAATGGCCATCAGCAAAAATTCTGCAAACAGTAAATGCTGAAGGGTTTGAGGAGAAATGCCTACCCTTGGTTCAACGTGGGACATGGTAAGAGCCAGTAAGGAAAACACAAAGGAGGTGCCTTGGAAAGGTAAATACTGAGCTACCATTCAATCAAGCATACCCACTGCTGGGCCTATCGCCTGACAGGATGAGAATCAAAACTAAACAGGCTGGGCTTCCCTGGTGGCGCAGACGTTGAGAGTCCGCCTGCCGATGCAGGGGACACGGGTTCGTGCCCCGGTCCGGGAAGATCCCACATGCCGTGGAGAGGCTGGTCCCGTGAGCTATGGCTGCTGGGCCTGTGCATCCGGAGCTTCTGCTCTGCAACGGGAGGGGCCACCGCAGTGAGAGGCCCACGTACCGCAAAAGAAATCAAAACCATAAAAAAAGATACAGGCTGAAAATCCTGCACTCCAGCAATATTTACCATAGACAACACTTGGAAGCTACGAAAATGTCCATCAACACAGGAATGCACCAAGAACAAGTGGTCCATGTACGCAATGGAATATGACTCCAATAAAAAATATAAATTCAATTTAGAAAACAAACATAAGTAAGGAGACATCAGCATTTGGGGGTTTATCCGGGCACATTCCACTCTAATATATAACCGAGGAACACCACTGCCAGGAAGGTCTGTTTCCCTAGTTACCAGATTGGGAAAAGCTGAAATGCTGCCGCCCTCTGGCCGTTACCTGCAACAGCAGCTTTAAAACCTGTGCTAAGGGTCACTTCATATGCACCAGTACTGGAGGGCTGTAAATGAAACCTGCCCACAAAATGTCTTGAGGGAGGTAACGGCCAAAATATTTCTAAATGTCACACATACTTCACGAAAACAATTTGAAGAGGTAAGCTGTACTCACAGTTTGAAGAAAAAAAAGGACATGCCAGAAAGCTCAATTTCAAGGGTTTATGAGACGCATGCAAATCCAACCCCAAAGAGGTATATCAGCTCACACTGGTCAGAATATACATCAACAAAAAACACTACAAACAGTAAATGCTGAAGGTGTTGTGGAGAAGTGCATACCCTCAGCTTTAAGAGGGACGTAACCTGGTAAGAGCCACTAATGAGAACAGAATGGAGGTGCCTTTGTAAAGTAAACATTTTGCTACTGTATGATCCAGCAGGCCCACTCCTGGGCCTATCACCTAAGAAGACAGAATTGGAAAGACACAGGCAGGCAAATGTGCATTGCCGCTCTATTACAATAGCCAAGACATGGAAGCAACCAAAAAGTCCATCAACAGATGAGTGGACAAAGAAGAACTGGTACATGTACAGAGGGAATATTAGCCAAGGGAAAAAAGGACACAATGCCAGGTGCAGCACCGCAGATGCGTCTAGAGGTAGTCACGCGACTCGTACTAAGTCAGAAAGAGAGAGACACATATCGTATGATATCACTTATAGGTGTTACCTAAAAATTGATACCGGTGAAGATATTTCCACAGAGAAGGGCAATCACAGATTCATTAAACAAACTTATGGTTCACCAATGGAAAGGTGTGAGGATTGGATACATTAGGATATTGGGGTTAACAGACATATACAAACACAGGTGAAATATATAATCACCAAAGACCTACGGAATACCAAGAGAAGACTACTCAACATTCTGTCATAACGTACATGGGACAAGGATCCCAGGAAGAATAGACATATGTATATGTGTAAAAGAACCACATCTTGCACACCTACAACATGCCAAACATTGTAATCAAACTTGCTGTGATGAAAAATAAAAATTAAATTAAAAAAAAACAAACAAGAAATAGTGAGACATAAATTAAAGGTGCTTTCCTGATACATTCCATTCTAAATTACAACCTAGAACACGCCCTCCATTGAGGTTCTGTTGCCCTAGTAACCGGGTTTGGTAAAGGAGAACTGCTGCCACCTTGTGGCCGTTTCACACAACAGCAGCTTTAATCCCAGCGCTAATGGTCAGTTGATATTCAAAATAATTGCAGGCCTGTAAATGACACCTCCCTGAAAAAAAATCCTGGGGTCGTATATCGATCAAAACATTCAAAAGACGTCCATATTTCAAAACGACAGTTTCAAGAGGCATAGTTTATGCACATTTCTCTTCTGTTTCTTTTACTTTCTTTCTTTTTTGTTAACAAAATGGGAATGGAAAAAGGCTGAACATCAGGAATCAATAAAGCCATGCAAATCCAGTGTACAAAAAAGTTCACCTCACAGCCGTCAGAATGGTCATCAGCCAAAAAGTCTACAAAGAATAAATGCTGAAGGGGTTTTAGAGAACCGCGTACCCTTTAGCTGCTGGTGGGATGAAACCTGGTCACAGCCAGTAGTGAGAACAGAATGGAGGTGCGTTTAAGGGTAAATATGGAGCTACCATGTGATCTGGTAGGCCCACTCATGGGCCTTTCACCTGATTAGACCAGAATCGAAAAGACACAGGCTGGCAATCCTGCACTGCAGCAACACGTACCATAGCCAAGACCTGGAAGAAACCGAAATGTCCATCAACAGAAAAATGCACCAAGAAGAAGTCGTCCATGTACACAATGGAATATTAGCCATGAAAAAGCATGGAACAGTGCCGTTGGCACCATCATAGAAGGATCTAGAGATAATCACCCAACTTGAAGTAAGAAAGAATCCGAAAGACAGACATCTTAGGACATCACTTATAGGTGTTACCTAAAATTTGATACCCATGAAATAATTTCCAAGAGACGGACACGCATAGATTCAGAAAACCAATTAATGTTTAACCAAATGGAAAGGAATAAGGAATGTATGAACTAGGACATGGGGGTTAACAGATATGCACTAATACTTATGAAATGTATAATCACAACGTGCCTATGGAATACGAAGAGAGGTCTACTCAACACCCTATAATACCATACACGGGAAAGGATCGAAAGAGGAATAGACAGATACATTGATAGGATGAACCAGAAACTGTACACCTAGGAGAATCTACATTTGTATCAAATTTGCTCTGATAATTAATAAAAATTAAATTTAATAAACAAACAACAATTTAGGAGATATAAGCTCTTGGGGGTTTGCGCTGGCACATTCCACTCTAATTTGCAGCTTACTAACACGATTTCCAGGAAAGCTCTGTTGCCCAAAAACCCAGAGTTGGAAATGTAGAAATGCTGCCGCCTTGTGGCCGTTTCCCTCAAGAGCGGCATTAAACCCACAGCTAATGGTCACTTAACATTCACAAGGACTCAGGGCTGTAAAGGACATCTGCCCTACATAATTGTGCGGAGGTAGGGAATGGCCGAAAAAATTCCAAACTGGCACATTTTTCAAGGAGATAGTATGCAGCGGTAAGTTTTACTCACTCATTTTCAAAAAAGAGGAAAATGGATAAAAGCTCAACATCAGGAATTATTAGACTCATGCAAATCTAACCTCCAAAAAGGTTTCAACTCACACATGCCAACTACCATCAGCTAAAAGTCTGCACACAACAAATGCTGAAGGGGTTTTAGAGAACTGTGTACCCTCTAGCTGCTGGTGAGATGTAAAGTGGTAACAGCCAATAATGAGAACAGAAAGGAGCTGTGTTTCAAAGTAAAAATTGAGCCACCATTCCATTCAGCAGGCCCACCGCTGAGACTCTCACCTGACAAGTCCAGAGTCGAGAAGGCACAGGCTTCAGCAGCTGCACTGCAGGAATTTTCACAATAGCCAAGACACGGAAGCAACCAAAATGTCCATCACCAGATGAGTGGAAAAAGAAGAAGTGGTCCATGTACACAATGGACTATTAGCCATGGAAAACAATGAAACACTGCTCTTTGAGGCACCATAGATGAGCCTAGAGATAATCACAGAACATGAGGTAAGTCGGAAAGCAAAAGACATATCCTATGATATCACTTATAGGCGTTATCTAACAACTGACACAAATGAACATATTTCCACAGAGAAAGACACTCACAGGCTTAGAAAACAAACTATGCTTATGTAAAAGGACAGGTGGGGGAATGGAAAAATTAAGATTAGGGTTACCATACATGTACAAATACCTATTAAATACATATAACAGAAAGACCGACCATATAGCAAGGGATGTCTATGGAAAACTCTGCAATAATTTACACGGGAAGTGGCTCTGTACATGAATATATATATATATATATATATATATATATATATATATATATATATATATATATGTTATGCACAAATGAACCAGATTGTGTACACTGAGGACAAACAGTATTCTAATCATTACCCCGATTAAAAAAACTAAAACAAGAAGTAATGTGACATAAACTTATTGGGGTTTCTCCTGGCACATTCCATTTTAATTTCCAACCTAGGAACAGGACTTCCAGAAAGGCTCTGCTGCCCTAGGAACCAGATTTGGGAATGGAGAAATGCTGCCGCCTTGTGGCCGTTTCCCAAAACACCAGCTTTAAACCCAGTGCTAATGCTCACTAGATATTCACACTCATTACAGGCCTATGAATGACACCTGACCTCAGAAACAATCCTGGGTTCGAAAATTGACCAAAAAATTCAAAAGAGGGCAACCTTTCAAGAAGACAATTTCCAGAGGTTAACTGTACTCTCTGTTTCTTTCTGTTATTTTAACAGAACTTTAAAAAGGCGTGGAAAAATGCTGAACACTAGGAATAATTCAAGACATGCAAATCCAAATTACAAAATACCTAACAGCTCACACCAGTCAGAATGGCCATCAGCAAAAATTCTGCAAACAGTAAATGCTGAAGGGTTTGAGGAGAAATGCCTACCCTTGGTTCAACGTGGGACATGGTAAGAGCCAGTAAGGAAAACACAAAGGAGGTGCCTTGGAAAGGTAAATACTGAGCTACCATTCAATCAAGCATACCCACTGCTGGGCCTATCACCTGACAGGATGAGAATCAAAACTAAACAGGCTGGGCTTCCCTGGTGGCGCAGACGTTGAGAGTCCGCCTGCCGATGCAGGGGACACGGGTTCGTGCCCTGGTCAGGGAAGATCCCACATGCCGTGGAGAGGCTGGTCCCGTGAGCTATGGCTGCTGGGCCTGTGCATCCGGAGCCTCTGCTCTGCAACGGGAGGGGCCACCGCAGTGAGAGGCCCACGTACCGCAAAAGAAATCAAAACCATAAAAAAAGATACAGGCTGAAAATCCTGCACTCCAGCAATATTTACCATACACAACACTTGGAAGCTACGAAAATGTCCATCAACAGAGGAATGCACCAAGAACAAGTGGTCCATGTACGCAATGGAATATGACTCCAATAAAAAATATAAATTCAATTTAGAAAACAAACATAAGTAAGGAGACATCAGCATTTCGGGGTTTATCCGGGCACATTCCACTCTAATATATAACCGAGGAACACCACTGCCAGGAAGGTCTGTTTCCCTAGTTACCAGATTGGGAAAAGCAGAAATGCTGCCGCCCTCTGGCCGTTACCTGCAACAGCAGCTTTAAAACCGGTGCTAAGGGTCACTTCATATGCACCAGTACTGGAGGGCTGTAAATGAAACCTGCCCACAAAATGTCTTGAGGGAGGTAACGGCCAAAATATTTCTAAATGTCACACATACTTCACGAAAACAATTTGAAGAGGTAAGCTGTACTCACAGTTTGAAGAAAAAAAAGGACATGCCAGAAAGCTCAATTTCAAGGTTTTATGAGACGCATGCAAATCCAACCCCAAAGAGGTATATCAGCTCACACTGGTCAGAATATACATCAGCAAAAAAACACTACAAACAGTAAATGCTGAAGGTGTTGTGGAGAAGTGCATACCCTCAGCTTTAAGAGGGACGAAACCTGGTAAGAGCCACTAATGAGAACAGAATGGAGGTGCCTTTGTAAAGTAAACATTTTGCTACTGTATGATCCAGCAGGCCCACTCCTGGGCCTATAACCTAAGAAGACAGAATTGGAAAGACACAGGCAGGCAAATGTGCATTGCCGCTCTATTACAATAGCCAAGACATGGAAGCAACCAAAAAGTCCATCAACAGATGAGTGGACAAAGAAGAACTGGTACATGTACAGAGGGAATATTAGCCAAGGGAAAAAAGGACACAATGCCAGGTGCAGCACCGTAGATGCGTCTAGAGGTAGTCACGCGACTCGTACTAAGTCAGAAAGAGAGAGACACATATCGTATGATATCACTTATAGGTGTTACCTAAAAATTGATACCGGTGAAGATATTTCCACAGAGAAGGGCAATCACAGATTCATTAAACAAACTTATGGTTCACCAATGGAAAGGTGTGAGGATTGGATACATTAGGATATTGGGGTTAACAGACATATACAAACACAGGTGAACTATATAATCACCAAAGACCTACGGAATACCAAGAGAAGACTACTCAACATTCTGTCATAACGTACATGGGACAAGGATCCCAGGAAGAATAGACATATGTATATGTATAAAAGAATCACACCTTGCACACCTACAACATGCCAAACATTGTAATCAAACTTGCTGTGATGAAAAATAAAAATTAAATTAAAAAAACAAACAAGAAATAGTGAGACATAAATTGAAGGGGCTTTCCTGATACATTCCATTCTAAATTACAACCTAGGACACGACTTCCATTGAGGTTCTGTTGCCCTAGTAACCGGGTTTGGTAAAGGAGAACTGCTGCCACCTTGTGGCCGTTTCACACAACAGCAGCTTTAATCCCAGCGCTAATGGTCAGTTGATATTCAAAATAATTGCAGGCCTGTAAATGACACCTCCCTGAAAAAAAATCCTGGGGTCGTATATCGATCAAAACATTCAAAAGACGTCCATATTTCAAAACGACAGTTTCAAGAGGCATAGTTTATGCACATTTCTCTTCTGTTTCTTTTACTTTCTTTCTTTTTTTGTTAACAAAATGGGAATGGAAAAAGGCTGAACATCAGGAATCAATAAAGCCATGCAAATCCAGTGTACAAAATAGTTCACCTCACAGCCGTCAGAATGGTCATCAGCCAAAAAGTCTACAAAGAATAAATGCTGAAGGGGTTTTAGAGAACTGCATACCCTTTAGCTGCTGGTGGGATGAAACCTGGTCACAGCCAGTAGTGAGAACAGAATGGAGGTGCGTTTAAGGGTAAATATGGAGCTACCATGTGATCTGGTAGGCCCACTCATGGGCCTTTCACCTGATTAGACCAGAATCGAAAAGACACAGGCTGGCAATCCTGCACTGCAGCAACACGTACCATAGCCAAGACATGGAAGAAACCGAAATGTCCATCAACAGAAAAATGCACCAAGAAGAAGTCGTCCACGTACACAATGGAATATTAGCCATGAAAAAGCATGGAACAGTGCCGTTGGCACCATCATAGAAGGATCTAGAGATAATCACCCAACTTGAAGTAAGAAAGAATCCGAAAGACAGACATCTTAGGACATCACTTATAGGTTTTACCTAAAATTTGATACCCATGAAATAATTTCCAAGAGACGGACACGCATAGATTCAGAAAACCAATTAATGTTTAACCAAATGGAAAGGAATAAGGAATGTATGAACTAGGACATGGGGGTTAACAGATATGCACTAATACTTATGAAATGTATAATCACAACGTGCCTATGGAATACGAAGAGAGGTCTACTCAACACCCTATAATATCATACACGGGAAAGGATCGTAAGAGGAATAGACAGATACATTGATAGGATGAACCAGAAACTGTACACCTAGGAGAATCTACATTTGTATCAAATTTGCTCTGATAATTAATAAAAATTAAATTTAATAAACAAACAACAATTTAGGAGATATAAGCTCTTGGGGGTTTGCGCTGGCACATTCCACTCTAATTTGCAGCTTACTAACACGATTTCCAGGAAAGCTCTGTTGCCCAAAAACCCAGAGTTGGAAATGTAGAAATGCTGCCGCCTTGTGGCCGTTTCCCGCAAGAGCGGCATTAAACCCACAGCTAATGGTCACTTAACATTCACAAGGACTCAGGGCTGTAAAGGACACCTGCCCTACATAATTGTGCGGAGGTAGGGTATGGCCGAAAAAATTCCAAACTGGCACATTTTTCACGGAGATAGTATGCAGGGGTAAGTTTTACTCACTCATTTTCAAAAAAGAGGAAAATGGATAAAAGCTCAACATCAGGAATTATTAGACTCATGCAAATCTAACCTCCAAAAAGGTTTCAACTCACACATGCCAACTACCATCAGCTAAAAGTCTGCACACAACAAATGCTGAAGGGGTTTTAGAGAACTGTGTACCCTCTAGCTGCTGGTGAGATGTAAAGTGGTAACAGCCAATAATGAGAACAGAAAGGAGCTGTGTTTCAAAGTAAAAATTGAGCCACCATTCCATTCAGCAGGCCCACCGCTGAGACTCTCACCTGACAAGTCCAGAGTCGAGAAGGCACAGGCTTCAGCAGCTGCACTGCAGGAATTTTCACAATAGCCAAGACACGGAAGCAACCAAAATGTCCATCACCAGATGAGTGGAAAAAGAAGAAGTGGTCCATGTACACAATGGACTATTAGCCATGGAAAACAATGAAACACTGCTCTTTGAGGCACCATAGATGAGCCTAGAGATAATCACAGAACATGAGGTAAGTCGGAAAGCAAAAGACATACCCTATGATATCACTTATAGGCGTTATCTAACAACTGACACAAATGAACATATTTCCACAGAGAAAGACACTCACAGGCTTAGAAAACAAACTATGCTTATGTAAAAGGACAGGTGGGGGGAATGGAAAAATTAAGATTAGGGTTACCATACGTGTACAAATACCTATTAAATACATATAACAGAAAGACCGACCATATAGCAAGGGACGTCTATGGAAAACTCTGCAATAATTTACACGGGAAGTGGCTCTGTACATGAATATATATATATATATATATATATATATATATATATATATATATATATATATATATATGTTATGCACAAATGAACCAGATTGTGTACACTGAGAACAAACAGTATTCTAATCATTACCCCGATTAAAAAAACTAAAACAAGAAGTAATGTGACATAAACTTATTGGGGTTTCTCCTGGCACATTCCATTTTAATTTCCAACCTAGGAACAGGACTTCCAGAAAGGCTCTGCTGCCCTAGGAACCAGATTTGGGAATGGAGAAATGCTGCCGCCTTGTGGCCGTTTCCCAAAACAGCAGCTTTAAACCCAGTGCTAATGCTCACTAGATATTCACACTCATTACAGGCCTATGAATGACACCTGACCTCAGAAACAATCCTGGGTTCGAAAATTGACCAAAAAATTCAAAAGAGGGCAACCTTTCAAGAAGACAATTTCCAGAGGTTAACTGTACTCTCTGTTTCTTTCTGTTATTTTAACAGAACTTTAAAAAGGCGTGGAAAAATGCTGAACACTAGGAATAATTCAAGACATGCAAATCCAAATTACAAAATACCTAACAGCTCACACCAGTCAGAATGGCCATCAGCAAAAATTCTGCAAACAGTAAATGCTGAAGTGTTTGAGGAGAAATGCCTACCCTTGGTTCAACGTGGGACATGGTAAGAGCCAGTAAGGAAAACACAAAGGAGGTGCCTTGGAAAGGTAAATACTGAGCTACCATTCAATCAAGCATACCCACTGCTGGGCCTATCACCTGACAGGATGAGAATCAAAACTAAACAGGCTGGGCTTCCCTGGTGGCGCAGACGTTGAGAGTCCGCCTGCCGATGCAGGGGACACGGGTTCGTGCCCCGGTCAGGGAAGATCCCACATGCCGTGGAGAGGCTGGTCCCGTGAGCTATGGCTGCTGGGCCTGTGCATCCGGAGCCTCTGCTCTGCAACGGGAGGGGCCACCGCAGTGAGAGGCCCACGTACCGCAAAAGAAATCAAAACCATAAAAAAAGATACAGGCTGAAAATCCTGCACTCCAGCAATATTTACCATACACAACACTTGGAAGCTACGAAAATGTCCATCAACAGAGGAATGCACCAAGAACAAGTGGTCCATGTACGCAATGGAATATGACTCCAATAAAAAATATAAATTCAATTTAGAAAACAAACATAAGTAAGGAGACATCAGCATTTCGGGGTTTATCCGGGCACATTCCACTCTAATATATAACCGAGGAACACCACTGCCAGGAAGGTCTGTTTCCCTAGTTACCAGATTGGGAAAAGCAGAAATGCTGCCGCCCTCTGGCCGTTACCTGCAACAGCAGCTTTAAAACCGGTGCTAAGGGTCACTTCATATGCACCAGTACTGGAGGGCTGTAAATGAAACCTGCCCACAAAATGTCTTGAGGGAGGTAACGGCCAAAATATTTCTAAATGTCACACACACTTCACGAAAACAATTTGAAGAGGTAAGCTGTACTCACAGTTTGAAGAAAAAAAAGGACATGCCAGAAAGCTCAATTTCAAGGTTTTATGAGACGCATGCAAATCCAACCCCAAAGAGGTATATCAGCTCACACTGGTCAGAATATACATCAGCAAAAAAACACTACAAACAGTAAATGCTGAAGGTGTTGTGGAGAAGTGCATACCCTCAGCTTTAAGAGGGACAAAACCTGGTAAGAGCCACTAATGAGAACAGAATGGAGGTGCCTTTGTAAAGTAAACATTTTGCTACTGTATGATCCAGCAGGCCCACTCCTGGGCCTATAACCTAAGAAGACAGAATTGGAAAGACACAGGCAGGCAAATGTGCATTGCCGCTCTATTACAATAGCCAAGACATGGAAGCAACCAAAAAGTCCATCAACAGATGAGTGGACAAAGAAGAACTGGTACATGTACAGAGGGAATATTAGCCAAGGGAAAAAAGGACACAATGCCAGGTGCAGCACCGTAGATGCGTCTAGAGGTAGTCACGCGACTCGTACTAAGTCAGAAAGAGAGAGACACATATCGTATGATATCACTTATAGGTGTTACCTAAAAATTGATACCGGTGAAGATATTTCCACAGAGAAGGGCAATCACAGATTCATTAAACAAACTTATGGTTCACCAATGGAAAGGTGTGAGGATTGGATACATTAGGATATTGGGGTTAACAGACATATACAAACACAGGTGAACTATATAATCACCAAAGACCTACGGAATACCAAGAGAAGACTACTCAACATTCTGTCATAACGTACATGGGACAAGGATCCCAGGAAGAATAGACATATGTATATGTATAAAAGAATCACACCTTGCACACCTACAACATGCCAAACATTGTAATCAAACTTGCTGTGATGAAAAATAAAAATTAAATTAAAAAAACAAACAAGAAATAGTGAGACATAAATTGAAGGGGCTTTCCTGATACATTCCATTCTAAATTACAACCTAGGACACGACTTCCATTGAGGTTCTGTTGCCCTAGTAACCGGGTTTGGTAAAGGAGAACTGCTGCCACCTTGTGGCCGTTTCACACAACAGCAGCTTTAATCCCAGCGCTAATGGTCAGTTGATATTCAAAATAATTGCAGGCCTGTAAATGACACCTCCCTGAAAAAAAATCCTGGGGTCGTATATCGATCAAAACATTCAAAAGACGTCCATATTTCAAAACGACAGTTTCAAGAGGCATAGTTTATGCACATTTCTCTTCTGTTTCTTTTACTTTCTTTCTTTTTTGTTAACAAAATGGGAATGGAAAAAGGCTGAACATCAGGAATCAATAAAGCCATGCAAATCCAGTGTACAAAATAGTTCACCTCACAGCCGTCAGAATGGTCATCAGCCAAAAAGTCTACAAAGAATAAATGCTGAAGGGGTTTTAGAGAACTGCATACCCTTTAGCTGCTGGTGGGATGAAACCTGGTCACAGCCAGTAGTGAGAACAGAATGGAGGTGCGTTTAAGGGTAAATATGGAGCTACCATGTGATCTGGTAGGCCCACTCATGGGCCTTTCACCTGATTAGACCAGAATCGAAAAGACACAGGCTGGCAATCCTGCACTGCAGCAACACGTACCATAGCCAAGACATGGAAGAAACCGAAATGTCCATCAACAGAAAAATGCACCAAGAAGAAGTCGTCCACGTACACAATGGAATATTAGCCATGAAAAAGCATGGAACAGTGCCGTTGGCACCATCATAGAAGGATCTAGAGATAATCACCCAACTTGAAGTAAGAAAGAATCCGAAAGACAGACATCTTAGGACATCACTTATAGGTTTTACCTAAAATTTGATACCCATGAAATAATTTCCAAGAGACGGACACGCATAGATTCAGAAAACCAATTAATGTTTAACCAAATGGAAAGGAATAAGGAATGTATGAACTAGGACATGGGGGTTAACAGATATGCACTAATACTTATGAAATGTATAATCACAACGTGCCTATGGAATACGAAGAGAGGTCTACTCAACACCCTATAATAACACACACGGGAAAGGATCGTAAGAGGAATAGACAGATACATTGATAGGATGAACCAGAAACTGTACACCTAGGAGAATCTACATTTGTATCAAATTTGCTCTGATAATTAATAAAAATTAAATTTAATAAACAAACAACAATTTAGGAGATATAAGCTCTTGGGGGTTTGCGCTGGCACATTCCACTCTAATTTGCAGCTTACTAACACGATTTCCAGGAAAGCTCTGTTGCCCAAAAACCCAGAGTTGGAAATGTAGAAATGCTGCCGCCTTGTGGCCGTTTCCCGCAAGAGCGGCATTAAACCCACAGCTAATGGTCACTTAACATTCACAAGGACTCAGGGCTGTAAAGGACACCTGCCCTACATAATTGTGCGGAGGTAGGGAATGGCCGAAAAAATTCCAAACTGGCACATTTTTCAAGGAGATAGTATGCAGGGGTAAGTTTTACTCACTCATTTTCAAAAAAGAGGAAAATGGATAAAAGCTCAACATCAGGAATTATTAGACTCATGCAAATCTAACCTCCAAAAAGGTTTCAACTCACACATGCCAACTACCATCAGCTAAAAGTCTGCACACAACAAATGCTGAAGGGGTTTTAGAGAACTGTGTACCCTCTAGCTGCTGGTGAGATGTAAAGTGGTAACAGCCAATAATGAGAACAGAAAGGAGCTGTGTTTCAAAGTAAAAATTGAGCCACCATTCCATTCAGCAGGCCCACCGCTGAGACTCTCACCTGACAAGTCCAGAGTCGAGAAGGCACAGGCTTCAGCAGCTGCACTGCAGGAATTTTCACAATAGCCAAGACACGGAAGCAACCAAAATGTCCATCACCAGATGAGTGGAAAAAGAAGAAGTGGTCCATGTACACAATGGACTATTAGCCATGGAAAACAATGAAACACTGCTCTTTGAGGCACCATAGATGAGCCTAGACATAATCACAGAACATGAGGTAAGTCGGAAAGCAAAAGACATATCCTATGATATCACTTATAGGCGTTATCTAACAACTGACACAAATGAACATATTTCCACAGAGAAAGACACTCACAGGCTTAGAAAACAAACTATGCTTATGTAAAAGGACAGGTGGGGGAATGGAAAAATTAAGATTAGGGTTACCATACATGTACAAATACCTATTAAATACATATAACAGAAAGACCGACCATATAGCAAGGGATGTCTATGGAAAACTCTGCAATAATTTACACGGGAAGTGGCTCTGTACATGAATATATATATATATATATATATATATATATATATATATATATATATATGTTATGCACAAATGAACCAGATTGTGTACACTGAGGACAAACTGTATTCTAATCATTACCCCGATTAAAAAAACTAAAACAAGAAGTAATGTGACATAAACTTATTGGGGTTTCTCCTGGCACATTCCATTTTAATTTCCAACCTAGGAACAGGACTTCCAGAAAGGCTCTGCTGCCCTAGGAACCAGATTTGGGAATGGAGAAATGCTGCCGCCTTGTGGCCGTTTCCCAAAACACCAGCTTTAAACCCAGTGCTAATGCTCACTAGATATTCACACTCATTACAGGCCTATGAATGACACCTGACCTCAGAAACAATCCTGGGTTCGAAAATTGACCAAAAAATTCAAAAGAGGGCAACCTTTCAAGAAGACAATTTCCAGAGGTTAACTGTACTCTCTGTTTCTTTCTGTTATTTTAACAGAACTTTAAAAAGGCGTGGAAAAATGCTGAACACTAGGAATAATTCAAGACATGCAAATCCAAATTACAAAATACCTAACAGCTCACACCAGTCAGAATGGCCATCAGCAAAAATTCTGCAAACAGTAAATGCTGAAGGGTTTGAGGAGAAATGCCTACCCTTGGTTCAACGTGGGACATGGTAAGAGCCAGTAAGGAAAACACAAAGGAGGTGCCTTGGAAAGGTAAATACTGAGCTACCATTCAATCAAGCATACCCACTGCTGGGCCTATCGCCTGACAGGATGAGAATCAAAACTAAACAGGCTGGGCTTCCCTGGTGGCGCAGACGTTGAGAGTCCGCCTGCCGATGCAGGGGACACGGGTTCGTGCCCCGGTCCGGGAAGATCCCACATGCCGTGGAGAGGCTGGTCCCGTGAGCTATGGCTGCTGGGCCTGTGCATCCGGAGCCTCTGCTCTGCAACGGGAGGGGCCACCGCAGTGAGAGGCCCACGTACCGCAAAAGAAATCAAAACCATAAAAAAAGATACAGGCTGAAAATCCTGCACTCCAGCAATATTTACCATAGACAACAGTTGGAAGCTACGAAAATGTCCATCAACAGAGGAATGCACCAAGAACAAGTGGTCCATGTACGCAATGGAATATGACTCCAATAAAAAATATAAATTCAATTTAGAAAACAAACATAAGTAAGGAGACATCAGCATTTCGGGGTTTATCCGGGCACATTCCACTCTAATATATAACCGAGGAACACCACTGCCAGGAAGGTCTGTTTCCCTAGTTACCAGATTGGGAAAAGCAGAAATGCTGCCGCCCTCTGGCCGTTACCTGCAACAGCAGCTTTAAAACCGGTGCTAAGGGTCACTTCATATGCACCAGTACTGGAGGGCTGTAAATGAAACCTGCCCACAAAATGTCTTGAGGGAGGTAACGGCCAAAATATTTCTAAATGTCACACATACTTCACGAAAACAATTTGAAGAGGTAAGCTGTACTCACAGTTTGAAGAAAAAAAAGGACATGCCAGAAAGCTCAATTTCAAGGTTTTATGAGACGCATGCAAATCCAACCCCAAAGAGGTATATCAGCTCACACTGGTCAGAATATACATCAGCAAAAAAACACTACAAACAGTAAATGCTGAAGGTGTTGTGGAGAAGTGCATACCCTCAGCTTTAAGAGGGACAAAACCTGGTAAGAGCCACTAATGAGAACAGAATGGAGGTGCCTTTGTAAAGTAAACATTTTGCTACTGTATGATCCAGCAGGCCCACTCCTGGGCCTATAACCTAAGAAGACAGAATTGGAAAGACACAGGCAGGCAAATGTGCATTGCCGCTCTATTACAATAGCCAAGACATGGAAGCAACCAAAAAGTCCATCAACAGATGAGTGGACAAAGAAGAACTGGTACATGTACAGAGGGAATATTAGCCAAGGGAAAAAAGGACACAATGCCAGGTGCAGCACCGTAGATGCGTCTAGAGGTAGTCACGCGACTCGTACTAAGTCAGAAAGAGAGAGACACATATCGTATGATATCACTTATAGGTGTTACCTAAAAATTGATACCGGTGAAGATATTTCCACAGAGAAGGGCAATCACAGATTCATTAAACAAACTTATGGTTCACCAATGGAAAGGTGTGAGGATTGGATACATTAGGATATTGGGGTTAACAGACATATACAAACACAGGTGAACTATATAATCACCAAAGACCTACGGAATACCAAGAGAAGACTACTCAACATTCTGTCATAACGTACATGGGACAAGGATCCCAGGAAGAATAGACATATGTATATGTATAAAAGAATCACACCTTGCACACCTACAACATGCCAAACATTGTAATCAAACTTGCTGTGATGAAAAATAAAAATTAAATTAAAAAAACAAACAAGAAATAGTGAGACATAAATTGAAGGGGCTTTCCTGATACATTCCATTCTAAATTACAACCTAGGACACGACTTCCATTGAGGTTCTGTTGCCCTAGTAACCGGGTTTGGTAAAGGAGAACTGCTGCCACCTTGTGGCCGTTTCACACAACAGCAGCTTTAATCCCAGCGCTAATGGTCAGTTGATATTCAAAATAATTGCAGGCCTGTAAATGACACCTCCCTGAAAAAAAATCCTGGGGTCGTATATCGATCAAAACATTCAAAAGACGTCCATATTTCAAAACGACAGTTTCAAGAGGCATAGTTTATGCACATTTCTCTTCTGTTTCTTTTACTTTCTTTCTTTTTTGTTAACAAAATGGGAATGGAAAAAGGCTGAACATCAGGAATCAATAAAGCCATGCAAATCCAGTGTACAAAATAGTTCACCTCACAGCCGTCAGAATGGTCATCAGCCAAAAAGTCTACAAAGAATAAATGCTGAAGGGGTTTTAGAGAACTGCATACCCTTTAGCTGCTGGTGGGATGAAACCTGGTCACAGCCAGTAGTGAGAACAGAATGGAGGTGCGTTTAAGGGTAAATATGGAGCTACCATGTGATCTGGTAGGCCCACTCATGGGCCTTTCACCTGATTAGACCAGAATCGAAAAGACACAGGCTGGCAATCCTGCACTGCAGCAACACGTACCATAGCCAAGACATGGAAGAAACCGAAATGTCCATCAACAGAAAAATGCACCAAGAAGAAGTCGTCCACGTACACAATGGAATATTAGCCATGAAAAAGCATGGAACAGTGCCGTTGGCACCATCATAGAAGGATCTAGAGATAATCACCCAACTTGAAGTAAGAAAGAATCCAAAAGACAGACATCTTAGGACATCACTTATAGGTTTTACCTAAAATTTGATACCCATGAAATAATTTCCAAGAGACGGACACGCATAGATTCAGAAAACCAATTAATGTTTAACCAAATGGAAAGGAATAAGGAATGTATGAACTAGGACATGGGGGTTAACAGATATGCACTAATACTTATGAAATGTATAATCACAACGTGCCTATGGAATACGAAGAGAGGTCTACTCAACACCCTATAATAACACACACGGGAAAGGATCGTAAGAGGAATAGACAGATACATTGATAGGATGAACCAGAAACTGTACACCTAGGAGAATCTACATTTGTATCAAATTTGCTCTGATAATTAATAAAAATTAAATTTAATAAACAAACAACAATTTAGGAGATATAAGCTCTTGGGGGTTTGCGCTGGCACATTCCACTCTAATTTGCAGCTTACTAACACGATTTCCAGGAAAGCTCTGTTGCCCAAAAACCCAGAGTTGGAAATGTAGAAATGCTGCCGCCTTGTGGCCGTTTCCCGCAAGAGCGGCATTAAACCCACAGCTAATGGTCACTTAACATTCACAAGGACTCAGGGCTGTAAAGGACACCTGCCCTACATAATTGTGCGGAGGTAGGGAATGGCCGAAAAAATTCCAAACTGGCACATTTTTCAAGGAGATAGTATGCAGGGGTAAGTTTTACTCACTCATTTTCAAAAAAGAGGAAAATGGATAAAAGCTCAACATCAGGAATTATTAGACTCATGCAAATCTAACCTCCAAAAAGGTTTCAACTCACACATGCCAACTACCATCAGCTAAAAGTCTGCACACAACAAATGCTGAAGGGGTTTTAGAGAACTGTGTACCCTCTAGCTGCTGGTGAGATGTAAAGTGGTAACAGCCAATAATGAGAACAGAAAGGAGCTGTGTTTCAAAGTAAAAATTGAGCCACCATTCCATTCAGCAGGCCCACCGCTGAGACTCTCACCTGACAAGTCCAGAGTCGAGAAGGCACAGGCTTCAGCAGCTGCACTGCAGGAATTTTCACAATAGCCAAGACACGGAAGCAACCAAAATGTCCATCACCAGATGAGTGGAAAAAGAAGAAGTGGTCCATGTACACAATGGACTATTAGCCATGGAAAACAATGAAACACTGCTCTTTGAGGCACCATAGATGAGCCTAGACATAATCACAGAACATGAGGTAAGTCGGAAAGCAAAAGACATATCCTATGATATCACTTATAGGCGTTATCTAACAACTGACACAAATGAACATATTTCCACAGAGAAAGACACTCACAGGCTTAGAAAACAAACTATGCTTATGTAAAAGGACAGGTGGGGGAATGGAAAAATTAAGATTAGGGTTACCATACATGTACAAATACCTATTAAATACATATAACAGAAAGACCGACCATATAGCAAGGGATGTCTATGGAAAACTCTGCAATAATTTACACGGGAAGTGGCTCTGTACATGAATATATATATATATATATATATATATATATATATATATATATATATGTTATGCACAAATGAACCAGATTGTGTACACTGAGGACAAACTGTATTCTAATCATTACCCCGATTAAAAAAACTAAAACAAGAAGTAATGTGACATAAACTTATTGGGGTTTCTCCTGGCACATTCCATTTTAATTTCCAACCTAGGAACAGGACTTCCAGAAAGGCTCTGCTGCCCTAGGAACCAGATTTGGGAATGGAGAAATGCTGCCGCCTTGTGGCCGTTTCCCAAAACACCAGCTTTAAACCCAGTGCTAATGCTCACTAGATATTCACACTCATTACAGGCCTATGAATGACACCTGACCTCAGAAACAATCCTGGGTTCGAAAATTGACCAAAAAATTCAAAAGAGGGCAACCTTTCAAGAAGACAATTTCCAGAGGTTAACTGTACTCTCTGTTTCTTTCTGTTATTTTAACAGAACTTTAAAAAGGCGTGGAAAAATGCTGAACACTAGGAATAATTCAAGACATGCAAATCCAAATTACAAAATACCTAACAGCTCACACCAGTCAGAATGGCCATCAGCAAAAATTCTGCAAACAGTAAATGCTGAAGGGTTTGAGGAGAAATGCCTACCCTTGGTTCAACGTGGGACATGGTAAGAGCCAGTAAGGAAAACACAAAGGAGGTGCCTTGGAAAGGTAAATACTGAGCTACCATTCAATCAAGCATACCCACTGCTGGGCCTATCGCCTGACAGGATGAGAATCAAAACTAAACAGGCTGGGCTTCCCTGGTGGCGCAGACGTTGAGAGTCCGCCTGCCGATGCAGGGGACACGGGTTCGTGCCCCGGTCCGGGAAGATCCCACATGCCGTGGAGAGGCTGGTCCCGTGAGCTATGGCTGCTGGGCCTGTGCATCCGGAGCCTCTGCTCTGCAACGGGAGGGGCCACCGCAGTGAGAGGCCCACGTACCGCAAAAGAAATCAAAACCATAAAAAAAGATACAGGCTGAAAATCCTGCACTCCAGCAATATTTACCATAGACAACAGTTGGAAGCTACGAAAATGTCCATCAACAGAGGAATGCACCAAGAACAAGTGGTCCATGTACGCAATGGAATATGACTCCAATAAAAAATATAAATTCAATTTAGAAAACAAACATAAGTAAGGAGACATCAGCATTTGGGGGTTTATCCGGGCACATTCCACTCTAATATATAACCGAGGAACACCACTGCCAGGAAGGTCTGTTTCCCTAGTTACCAGATTGGGAAAAGCAGAAATGCTGCCGCCCTCTGGCCGTTACCTGCAACAGCAGCTTTAAAACCGGTGCTAAGGGTCACTTCATATGCACCAGTACTGGAGGGCTGTAAATGAAACCTGCCCACAAAATGTCTTGAGGGAGGTAACGGCCAAAATATTTCTAAATGTCACACATACTTCACAAAAACAATTTGAAGAGGTAAGCTGTACTCACAGTTTGAAGAAAAAAAAGGACATGCCAGAAAGCTCAATTTCAAGGGTTTATGAGACGCATGCAAATCCAACCCCAAAGAGGTATATCAGCTCACACTGGTCAGAATATACATCAGCAAAAAAACACTACAAACAGTAAATGCTGAAGGTGTTGTGGAGAAGTGCATACCCTCAGCTTTAAGAGGGACGAAACCTGGTAAGAGCCACTAATGAGAACAGAATGGAGGTGCCTTTGTAAAGTAAACATTTTGCTACTGTATGATCCAGCAGGCCCACTCCTGGGCCTATAACCTAAGAAGACAGAATTGGAAAGACACAGGCAGGCAAATGTGCATTGCCGCTCTATTACAATAGCCAAGACATGGAAGCAACCAAAAAGTCCATCAACAGATGAGTGGACAAAGAAGAACTGGTACATGTACAGAGGGAATATTAGCCAAGGGAAAAAAGGACACAATGCCAGGTGCAGCACCGTAGATGCGTCTAGAGGTAGTCACGCGACTCGTACTAAGTCAGAAAGAGAGAGACACATATCGTATGATATCACTTATAGGTGTTACCTAAAAATTGATACCGGTGAAGATATTTCCACAGAGAAGGGCAATCACAGATTCATTAAACAAACTTATGGTTCACCAATGGAAAGGTGTGAGGATTGGATACATTAGGATATTGGGGTTAACAGACATATACAAACACAGGTGAACTATATAATCACCAAAGACCTACGGAATACCAAGAGAAGACTACTCAACATTCTGTCATAACGTACATGGGACAAGAATCCCAGGAAGAATAGACATATGTATATGTATAAAAGAATCACACCTTGCACACCTACAACATGCCAAACATTGTAATCAAACTTGCTGTGATGAAAAATAAAAATTAAATTAAAAAAACAAACAAGAAATAGTGAGACATAAATTGAAGGGGCTTTCCTGATACATTCCATTCTAAAATACAACCTAGGACACGACTTCCATTGAGGTTCTGTTGCCCTAGTAACCGGGTTTGGTAAAGGAGAACTGCTGCCACCCTGTGGCCGTTTCACACAACAGCAGCTTTAATCCCAGCGCTAATGGTCAGTTGATATTCAAAATAATTGCAGGCCTGTAAATAACACCTCCCTGAAAAAAAATCCTGGGGTCGTATATCGATCAAAACATTCAAAAGACGTCCATATTTCAAAACGACAGTTTCAAGAGGCATAGTTTATGCACATTTCTCTTCTGTTTCTTTTACTTTCTTTCTTTTTTGTTAACAAAATGGGAATGGAAAAAGGCTGAACATCAGGAATCAATAAAGCCATGCAAATCCAGTGTACAAAAAAGTTCACCTCACAGCTGTCAGAATGGTCATCAGCCAAAAAGTCTACAAAGAATAAATGCTGAAGGGGTTTTAGAGAACTGCATACCCTTTAGCTGCTGGTGGGATGAAACCTGGTCACAGCCAGTAG